>NC_138884.1:19383282-19864462 GCF_965194825.1 Balaenoptera physalus | reverse complement strand
TCCTAAAATTCATCATTTTTCCACGCCTTTTCCTTTCTGTCAAAAAAAAAAACAGAAAAAAGTATGAGTACAATATACGTCTTGAATTTGTCTTCTTGGAAGGTTGCCCTGTTGTGAATTTATTGGTCGATTTTCGACCCCAGGCCTCTTTTGGAGAGCAGGTGTCATTTACAGAACTGCAAGTTTGGTGAATCTATAGGGACATTTAGCAATGGGTTTAAAGCTGTTGTTAAGGGTAACGGCCACAAGGAGGCAGCATTTCTCCGTTGTCAAATCTGGGTACTAGGGCAGCAGAGTCTTTCTGGAAGTCATGATCCTAGGTTGTAAATTAGAATGGAATGTGCTAGGAGAAACCTCCATTAGTGTATGTCTCATTCCTTTTTGTTTTTTTTAAATTTTTTATCGGGGTATAGATTAGAATATTATTTACCCTAGGTTTACAATATCTGGTTCATTTGTACATTATATATGTCTAAGCATGTACAGATCCTCTTCCCATGTAAAATATTACAGAGTGTTCCATAGACCTCCCTTGCTATCTGGTCGGTCTTTTTGATATATGTATATAATATGAATTTGTATCTGTATAGTAACACTGATGTTAATTGATCCAATCCCCCCACCTTTCATTTTAGATGAGCATAGTTTGTTTTCTAAGTCTGTGAGTGTCTTTCTCTGTGGAAATATGTTCATTTGTGTCAGTTATTAGATAACGCCTCTAAGTGATATCATAGGATATAGGTCTTTTGTTTTCCGACTTACCTCATATTTTGTGATTATCTCCAGGCTCATCTGTGGTGCCTCAAAGAGCAGTGTTTCATTGTTTTCCGTGGCTAATATTCCATCGTGTACATGGACCACTTCTTTTTATCCATTCTCCTGTTGATGGACATCTTGGTAGCTTCATTCTCTCGTCTATTGTGAATAAGGCTGCAGT
The DNA here is from genome assembly GCF_965194825.1 of Balaenoptera physalus. Taxonomy (NCBI): domain Eukaryota; kingdom Metazoa; phylum Chordata; class Mammalia; order Artiodactyla; family Balaenopteridae; genus Balaenoptera; species Balaenoptera physalus. The sequence continues at coordinate 19,863,525 of NC_138884.1, read as the reverse complement.
GCAGCTTTTGCAGCCTGTGTCTTCACGATTCTGTTCTTCTCAGGTGACAGGGCCAGTGGTTCACCCGCTGGATTGAATGGTACCTCAATTTTTACTTTTCCACCAGCTCCTTTCTGTTCTCATTATTGTCGGTTACCCTTTCACATCTCGCCAGCAAGTAGAGGGTAGAAAGTTCTCTAAAACGTCTGCAGCGTTTATTGTTTGTAGACCTTTTCCTGATGGTCAGTTGAATGGAGAGAGTTGAAACCTTTTTGTAGATTCGATTGCATGAGTCTAATATTTCCTGAGGTTGAGCTTTTATCCATTTTCCTTTTCTTTAAAGAGAGTGAGTAAAACTTACCTCCTCATACTATCTTCCTGAAAGATTTGTGTGTTTTAAATTTTTTTGTTCATTCCCGACCTCAGCACAATTTTTGAAGGCAGGTGTCCTTTACCGCCCCGAGTCCTTGTGAATGTTCAGTGACCATTAGCTGTGGGTTTAAAGCCGCTCTTGTGGGAAACGGCCGCAAGGCGGCAGCATTTCTCCTTTACCAAATCTGGTTACTAGGGCAACAGAGCCTTAATGGAAGTGGTGCAGTAGGCTGTAAATTAGAAGGGAATGTGCCAGGAAAAAGCCATTTATGTTTATGGCTCATTACTTCTTGTTCGTATTTGTAACTTAATTTTTATTTTTTATCACAGCAAATTTGATTACAAAGTTTTGTGTGTTCTAGGTGTGCAAGATGTGGTTCTTTCATACATATACATATATCTATCCTTCTTCGGATCCTTTTCCCATGTAGGTTATGACACAATGTTGAGTGGTCTTCTCTTGGTATTCCGTAGGCCTTTGGTGATTATATATTTCCCATGTGTTTGTATATCTCTGTTAGCCCCGAAGTTGTAATGTATCTAATCCTCACACCTTTCCGTTTGGTGAGCCATAAGTTTGTTTAATGAATCTGTGATTGCCTTTCTCTCTGGAAATATCTTCATTGGTATCGAATTTTAGGTAACACCTATAAGTGATATGATAGGACATGTGTCTTTCTCTTTCTCATTTACCACAAGTTGCGTGATTACTTCTAGACTCATCTATGGTGCTGCAAATGGCATTGTTTCATTTTTTCGCTAGCTAATATTCCATCTCGACATGTAGCCGTTTTTCTTTGTCCACCCATCTGTTGGTGGACTTTTTGGTTACTTCCATATCTTGGCCATTGTAATACTGTGCAGTGCACATTTGCCTGCCTGTGTCTTTCCAACTCTGTCTTCTTAGGTTATAGGTCCAGGAATGGGCCTGCTGGGTCATATGGGAGCTCAATGTTTACCTTTGAAAGGCCCCTCCATTCTGTTCTCATTAGTGGCTCTTTCCAGGTTACGTCCCTCTTAAAGTTGAGGGTATGCATTTCTCCACAACACCTTCAGGATTGACTGTTTATAGATTGCTTGCTGATGGTGATTCTGACTGGTGTGAGCTGATACCTCTTTGTGGTTTGAATTTGCATGTGTGTCATATTCCGTTGAAATTGACCTTTAAGGCGTGTCCTTTTTATTTTTCAAACTGTGATTACAGCTTAGTTCTTCAAAGTGTTTTCTTAAAGTATGTGTCACATTTTAAAATGTTTTGGCCATTACTTCCCTCAAGACATTTTGAGGGCCCATTTCACTTACTGCCCTGCAGTACATGTTCATGTGAAGTGACCATTAGCACAGGCTTTACAGCTGCTTTTGCAGGTAACGGCCAGAGGGCGGCATCCTTTCTACGTTCCCCACTCGGGTAACTAGGGAAACAGACCTCCCGGTCAGCGGTGTTCCTCGCTTATAAATTAGAGTGGAATGTGCCCCGGTCAACCCACAGAAGCTGCTATCTCCTTACTTTTGTTTGTTTTTTAAATTCAATTTTTAGTTTTTATTGGAGTAATAGTCCGTTGTGTACATGGAACACTTCTTCTTGGTGCATTCCTCTGATGATGGATATTTTCAATGCTTCCGAGTGTTGGCTATGGTAAATATTGCTGGAGTGAAGGATTGCCAGCCTGTGACTTTTTGATTCTCATTTTCTCAGGAGATAGGCCCAGCAGTGGGTGTGATTGATGGACTGGTAGCTCAGTGTTTCCCTTTTCAAAGCACCTGCATTGTGTTTTCATTAGTGGCTCCTACCACGTACCGCTTAGAACCGAGGGTACGCATTTCTCCACAATCCCTTCAGCATTTATTGTTTGCAGCGTCTTTGCTAATGACCTTTCTGACTGCTGTGAGCTGATAGGTTTTTCTAATTTGGGTTTGCATGTCTTTAAAAATTCCTAAAATTCATCATTTTTCCACGCCTTTTCCTTTCTGTCAAAAAAAAAAACAGAAAAAAGTATGAGTACAATATACGTCTTGAATTTGTCTTCTTGGAAGGTTGCCCTGTTGTGAATTTATTGGTCGATTTTCGACCCCAGGCCTCTTTTGGAGAGCAGGTGTCATTTACAGAACTGCAAGTTTGGTGGATCTATAGGGACATTTAGCAATGGGTTTAAAGCTGCTGTTAAGGGTAACGGCCACAAGGAGGCAGCATTTCTCCGTTGTCAAATCTGGGTACTAGGGCAGCAGAGTCTTTCTGGAAGTCATGATCCTAGGTTGTAAATTAGAATGGAATGTGCTAGGAGAAACCTCCATTAGTGTAGGTCTCATTCCTTTTTGTTTTTTTTAAATTTTTTATCGGGGTATAGATTAGAATATTATTTACCCTAGGTTTACAATATCTGGTTCATTTGTACATTATATATGTCTAAGCATGTACAGATCCTCTTCCCATGTAAAATATTACAGAGTGTTCCATAGACCTCCCTTGCTATCTGGTCGGTCTTTTTGATATATGTATATAATATGAATTTGTATCTGTATAGTAACACTGATGTTAATTGATCCAATCCCCCCACCTTTCCTTTTAGATGAGCATAGTTTGTTTTCTAAGTCTGTGAGTGTCTTTCTCTGTGGAAATATGTTCATTTGTGTCAGTTATTAGATAACGCCTCTAAGTGATATCATAGGATATAGGTCTTTTGTTTTCCGACTTACCTCATATTTTGTGATTATCTCCAGGCTCATCTGTGGTGCCTCAAAGAGCAGTGTTTCATTGTTTTCCGTGGCTAATATTCCATCGTGTACATGGACCACTTCTTTTTATCCATTCTCCTGTTGATGGACATCTTGGTAGCTTCACTCTCTCGTCTATTGTGAATAAGGCTGCAGTGCAGCTTTTGCAGCCTGTGTCTTCACGATTCTGTTCTTCTCAGGTGACAGGGCCAGTGGTTCACCCGCTGGATTGAATGGTACCTCAATTTTTACTTTTCCACCAGCTCCTTTCTGTTCTCATTATTGTCGGTTACCCTTTCACATCTCGCCAGCAAGTAGAGGGTAGAAAGTTCTCTAAAACGTCTGCAGCGTTTATTGTTTGTAGACCTTTTCCTGATGGTCAGTTGAATGGAGAGAGTTGAAACCTTTTTGTAGATTCGATTGCATGAGTCTAATACTTCCTGAGGTTGAGCTTTTATCCATTTTCCTTTTCTTTAAAGAGAGTGAGTAAAACTTACCTCCTCATACTATCTTCCTAAAAGATTTGTGTGTTTTAAATTTTTTTGTTCATTCCCGACCTGAGCACAATTTTTGAGGGCAGGTGTCCTTTACAGCCCCGAGTCCTTGTGAATGTTCAGTGACCATTAGCTGTGGGTTTAAAGCCGCTCTTGTGGGAAACGGCCGCAAGGCGGCAGCATTTCTCCTTTACCAAATCTGGTTACTAGGACAACAGAGCCTTAATGGAAGTGGTGCAGTAGGTTGTAAATTAGAATGGAATGTGCCAGGAAAAAGCCCTTTATGTTTATGGCTCATTACTTCTTGTTCGTATTTGTAACTTAATTTTTATTTTTTATCACAGCAAATTTGATTACAAAGTTTTGTGTGTTCTAGGTGTGCAAGATGTGGTTCTTTCATACATATACATATATCTATCCTTCTTCGGATCCTTTTCCCATGTAGGTTATGACACAATGTTGAGTGGTCTTCTCTTGGTATTCCGTAGGCCTTTGGTGATTATATATTTCCCATGTGTTTGTATATCTCTGTTAGCCCCGAAGTTGTAATGTATCTAATCCTCACACCTTTCCGTTTGGTGAGCCATAAGTTTGTTTAATGAATCTGTGATTGCCTTTCTCTCTGGAAATATCTTCATTGGTATCGAATTTTAGGTAACACCTATAAGTGATATGATAGGACATGTGTCTTTCTCTTTCTCATTTACCACAAGTTGCGTGATTACTTCTAGACTCATCTATGGTGCTGCAAATGGCATTGTTTCATTTTTTCGCTAGCTAATATTCCATCTCGACATGTAGCCGTTTTTCTTTGTCCACCCATCTGTTGGTGGACTTTTTGGTTACTTCCATATCTTGGCCATTGTAATACTGTGCAGTGCACATTTGCCTGCCTGTGTCTTTCCAACTCTGTCTTCTTAGGTTATAGGTCCAGGAATGGGCCTGCTGGGTCATATGGGAGCTCAATGTTTACCTTTGAAAGGCCCCTCCATTCTGTTCTCATTAGTGGCTCTTTCCAGGTTACGTCCCTCTTAAAGTTGAGGGTATGCATTTCTCCACAACACCTTCAGGATTGACTGTTTATAGATTGCTTGCTGATGGTGATTCTGACTGGTGTGAGCTGATACCTCTTTGTGGTTTGAATTTGCATGTGTGTCATATTCCGTTGAAATTGACCTTTAAGGCGTGTCCTTTTTATTTTTCAAACTGTGATTACAGCTTAGTTCTTCAAAGTGTTTTCTTAAAGTATGTGTCACATTTTAAAATGTTTTGGCCATTACTTCCCTCAAGACATTTTGAGGGCCCATTTCACTTACTGCCCTGCAGTACATGTTCATGTGAAGTGACCATTAGCACAGGCTTTACAGCTGCTTTTGCAGGTAACGGCCAGAGGGCGGCATCCTTTCTACGTTCCCCACTCGGGTAACTAGGGAAACAGACCTCCCGGCCAGCGGTGTTCCTCGCTTATAAATTAGAGTGGAATGTGCCCCGGTCAACCCACAGAAGCTGCTATCTCCTTACTTTTGTTTGTTTTTTAAATTCAATTTTTAGTTTTTATTGGAGTAATAGTCCGTTGTGTACATGGAACACTTCTTCTTGGTGCATTCCTCTGATGATGGATATTTTCAATGCTTCCGAGTGTTGGCTATGGTAAATATTGCTGGAGTGAAGGATTGCCAGCCTGTGACTTTTTGATTCTCATTTTCTCAGGAGATAGGCCCAGCAGTGGGTGTGATTGATGGACTGGTAGCTCAGTGTTTCCCTTTGCAAAGCACCTGCATTGTGTTTTCATTAGTGGCTCCTACCACGTACCGCTTAGAACCGAGGGTACGCATTTCTCCACAATCCCTTCAGCATTTATTGTTTGCAGCGTCTTTGCTAATGACCATTCTGACTGCTGTGAGCTGATAGGTTTTTCTAATTTGGGTTTGCATGTCTTTAAAAATTCCTAAAATTCATCATTTTTCCACGCCTTTTCCTTTCTGTCAAAAAAAAAAACAGAAAAAAGTATGAGTACAATACACGTCTTGAATTTGTCTTCTTGGAAGGTTTCCCTGTTGTGAAATTATTGGTCGATTTTCGACCCCAGGCCTTCTTTGGAGGGCAGGTGTCATTTACAGAACTGCAAGTTTGGTGAATGTATAGGGACCTTTAGCAATGGGTTTAAAGCTGCTGTTAAGGGTAACGGCCACAAGGAGGCAGCATTTCTCCGTTGTCAAATCTGGGTACTAGGGCAGCAGAGTCTTTCTGGAAGTCGTGTTCCTAGGTTGTAAATTAGAATGGAATGTGCTAGGAGAAACCCCCATTAGTGTATGTCTCATTCCTTCTTGTTTTTTTTAAATTTTTTAATCTGGGTATAGATTAGAATATTATTTATCCTAGGTTTACAAAATCTGGTTCATTTGTACATTATATATGTCTAAGCATGTACAGATCCTCTTCCCATGTAAAATATTACAGAGTGTTCCATAGACCTCCCTTGCTATCTGGTCGGTCTTTTTGATATATGTATATAATATGAATTTGTATCTGTATAGTAACACTGATGTTAATTGATCCAATCCCCCCACCTTTCCTTTTAGATGAGCATAGTTTGTTTTCTAAGTCTGTGAGTGTCTTTCTCTGTGGAAATATGTTCATTTGTGTCAGTTATTAGATAACGCCTCTAAGTGATATCATAGGATATAGGTCTTTTGCTTTCCGACTTACCTCATGTTTTGTGATTATCTCCAGGCTCATCTGTGGTGCCTCAAAGAGCAGTGTTTCATTGTTTTCCGTGGCTCATATTCCATCGTGTACATGGACCACTTCTTTTTATCCATTCTCCTGTTGATGGACATCTTGGTAGCTTCACTCTCTCGGCTATTGTGAATAAGGCTGCAGTGCAGCTTTTGCAGCCTGTGTCTTCACGATTCTGTTCTGCTTAGGTGACAGGGCCAGTGGTTCACCCGCTGGATTGAATGGTACCTCAATTTTTACTTTTCCACCAGCTCCTTTCTGTTCTCATTATTGTCGGTTACCCTTTCACATCTCACCAGCAAGTAGAGGGCAGAAAGTTCTCTAAAACGTCTGCAGCGTTTATTGTTTGTAGACCTTTTCCGGATGGTCAGTTGACTGGAGAGTGTTGAAACCTTTTTGTAGATTCGATTGCATGAGTCTAATACTTCCTGAGGTTGAGCTTTTATCCATTTTCCTTTTCTTTAAAGAGAGTGAGTAAAACTTACCTCCTCATACTATCTTCCTGAAAGATTTGGGTTTTTTGCATTTTTTTGTTCATTCCCGACCTGAGCACAATTTTTGAGGGCAGGTGTCCTTTACAGCCCCGAGTCCTTGTGAATGTTCAGTGACCATTAGCTGTGGGTTTAAAGCCGCTCTTGTGGGAAACGGCCGCAAGGCGGCAGCATTTCTCCTTTACCAAATCTGGTTACTAGGACAACAGAGCCTTAATGGAAGTGGTGCAGTAGGTTGTAAATTAGAATGGAATGTGCCAGGAAAAAGCCCTTTATGTTTATGGCTCATTACTTCTTGTTCGTATTTGTAACTTAATTTTTATTTTTTATCACAGCAAATTTGATTACAAAGTTTTGTGTGTTCTAGGTGTGCAAGATGTGGTTCTTTCATACATATACATATATCTATCCTTCTTCGGATCCTTTTCCCATGTAGGTTATGACACAATGTTGAGTGGTCTTCTCTTGGTATTCCGTAGGCCTTTGGTGATTATATATTTCCCATGTGTTTGTATATCTCTGTTAGCCCCGAAGTTGTAATGTATCTAATCCTCACACCTTTCCGTTTGGTGAGCCATAAGTTTGTTTAATGAATCTGTGATTGCCTTTCTCTCTGGAAATATCTTCATTGGTATCGAATTTTAGGTAACACCTATAAGTGATATGATAGGACATGTGTCTTTCTCTTTCTCATTTACCACAAGTTGCGTGATTACTTCTAGACTCATCTATGGTGCTGCAAATGGCATTGTTTCATTTTTTCGCTAGCTAATATTCCATCTCGACATGTAGCCGTTTTTCTTTGTCCACCCATCTGTTGGTGGACTTTTTGGTTACTTCCATATCTTGGCCATTGTAATACTGTGCAGTGCACATTTGCCTGCCTGTGTCTTTCCAACTCTGTCTTCTTAGGTTATAGGTCCAGGAATGGGCCTGCTGGGTCATATGGGAGCTCAATGTTGACCTTTTAAAGGCCCCTCCATTCTGTTCTCATTAGTGGCTCTTTCCAGGTTACGTCCCTCTTAAAGTTGAGGGTATGCATTTCTCCACAACACCTTCAGGATTGACTGTTTATAGATTGCTTGCTGATGGTGATTCTGACTGCTGTGAGCTGATACCTCTTTGTGGTTTGAATTTGCATGTGTGTCATATTCCATTGAAATTGACCTTTAAGGCGTGTCCTTTTTATTTTTCAAACTGTGATTACAGCTTAGTTCTTCAAAGTGTTTTCTTAAAGTATGTGTCACATTTTAAAATGTTTTGGCCATTACTTCCTTCAAGACATTTTGAGGGCACGTTTCACTTACAGCCCTGCAGTACTTGTTCATATGAAGTGACCATTAGCACAGGCTTTACAGCTGCTTTTGCAGGTAACGGCCAGAGGGCGGCATCCTTTCTACGTTCCCCATTCGGGTAACTAGGGAAACAGACCTCCTGGCCAGCGGTGTTCCTCGCTTATAAATTAGAGTGGAATGTGCCCGGGTCAACCCACAGAAGCTGTTATCTCCTTACTTTTGTTTGTTTTTTAAATTCAATTTATAGTTTTTATTGGAGTAATATTCCATTGTGTACATGGACCACTTCTTCTTGGTGCATTCCTCTGATGATGGACATTTTCAATGCTTCCGAGTGTTGGCTATGGTAAATATTGCTGGAGTGCAGGATTACCAGCCTGTGACTTTTTGATTCGCATTTTCTCAGGACAAAGGCCCAGCAGTGGGTGTGATTGATGGACTGGTAGCTCAGTGTTTCCCTTTTCAAAGCACCTGCATTGTGTTTTCATTAGTGGCTCCTACCACGTCCCCCTTAGAACCGAGGGTACGCATTTCTCCACAATCACTTCAGCATTTATTGTTTGCAGCGTCTTTGCTAATGACCATTCTGACTGCTGTGAGCTGATAGGTTTTTCTAATTTGGGTTTGCATGTCTTTAAATATTCCTAAAATTCATCATTTTTCCATGCCTTTTCCTTTCTGTCAAAAAAAAAACAGAAAAAAGTATGAGTACAATATACGTCTTGAATTTGTCTTCTTGGAAGGTTGCCCTGTTGTGAATTTATTGGTCGATTTTCGACCCCAGGCCTCTTTTGGAGAGCAGGTGTCATTTACAGAACTGCAAGTTTGGTGGATCTATAGGGACATTTAGCAATGGGTTTAAAGCTGCTGTTAAGGGTAACGGCCACAAGGAGGCAGCATTTCTCCGTTGTCAAATCTGGGTACTAGGGCAGCAGAGTCTTTCTGGAAGTCATGATCCTAGGTTGTAAATTAGAATGGAATGTGCTAGGAGAAACCTCCATTAGTGTAGGTCTCATTCCTTTTTGTTTTTTTTAAATTTTTTATCGGGGTATAGATTAGAATATTATTTACCCTAGGTTTACAATATCTGGTTCATTTGTACATTATATATGTCTAAGCATGTACAGATCCTCTTCCCATGTAAAATATTACAGAGTGTTCCATAGACCTCCCTTGCTATCTGGTCGGTCTTTTTGATATATGTATATAATATGAATTTGTATCTGTATAGTAACACTGATAATTAATTGATAGTTAATTGATCCAATCCCCCCACCTTTCCTTTTAGATGAGCATAGTTTGTTTTCTAAGTCTGTGAGTGTCTTTCTCTGTGGAAATATGTTCATTTGTGTCAGTTATTAGATAACGCCTCTAAGTGATATCATAGGATATAGGTCTTTTGCTTTCCGACTTACCTCATGTTTTGTGATTATCTCCAGGCTCATCTGTGGTGCCTCAAAGAGCAGTGTTTCATTGTTTTCCGTGGCTCATATTCCATCGTGTACATGGACCACTTCTTTTTATCCATTCTCCTGTTGATGGACATCTTGGTAGCTTCACTCTCTCGGCTATTGTGAATAAGGCTGCAGTGCAGCTTTTGCAGCCTGTGTCTTCACGATTCTGTTCTGCTTAGGTGACAGGGCCAGTGGTTCACCCGCTGGATTGAATGGTACCTCAATTGTTACTTTTCCACCAGCTCCTTTCTGTTCTCATTATTGTCGGTTACCCTTTCACATCTCACCAGCAAGTAGAGGGCAGAAAGTTCTCTAAAACGTCTGCAGCGTTTATTGTTTGTAGACCTTTTCCGGATGGTCAGTTGACTGGAGAGTGTTGAAACCTTTTTGTAGATTCGATTGCATGAGTCTAATACTTCCTGAGGTTGAGCTTTCATCCATTTTCCTTTTCTTTAAAGAGAGTGAGTAAAACTTACCTCCTCATACTATCTTCCTGAAAGATTTGGGTTTTTTGCATTTTTTTGTTCATTCCCGACCTGAGCACAATTTTTGAGGGCAGGTGTCCTTTACAGCCCCGAGTCCTTGTGAATGTTCAGTGACCATTAGCTGTGGGTTTAAAGCCGCTCTTGTGGGAAACGGCCGCAAGGCGGCAGCATTTCTCCTTTACCAAATCTGGTTACTAGGACAACAGAGCCTTAATGGAAGTGGTGCAGTAGGTTGTAAATTAGAATGGAATGTGCCAGGAAAAAGCCCTTTATGTTTATGGCTCATTACTTCTTGTTCGTATTTGTAACTTAATTTTTATTTTTTATCACAGCAAATTTGATTACAAAGTTTTGTGTGTTCTAGGTGTGCAAGATGTGGTTCTTTCATACATATACATATATCTATCCTTCTTCGGATCCTTTTCCCATGTAGGTTATGACACAATGTTGAGTGGTCTTCTCTTGGTATTCCGTAGGCCTTTGGTGATTATATATTTCCCATGTGTTTGTATATCTCTGTTAGCCCCGAAGTTGTAATGTATCTAATCCTCACACCTTTCCGTTTGGTGAGCCATAAGTTTGTTTAATGAATCTGTGATTGCCTTTCTCTCTGGAAATATCTTCATTGGTATCGAATTTTAGGTAACACCTATAAGTGATATGATAGGACATGTGTCTTTCTCTTTCTCATTTACCACAAGTTGCGTGATTACTTCTAGACTCATCTATGGTGCTGCAAATGGCATTGTTTCATTTTTTCGCTAGCTAATATTCCATCTCGACCTGTAGCAGTTTTTCTTTGTCCACCCATCTGTTGGTGGACTTTTTGGTTACTTCCATATCTTGGCCATTGTAATACTGTGCAGTGCACATTTGCCTGCCTGTGTCTTTCCAATTCTGTCTTCTTAGGTTATAGGTCCAGGAATGGGCCTGCTGGGTCATATGGGAGCTCAATGTTTACCTTTGAAAGGCCCCTCCATTCTGTTCTCATTAGTGGCTCTTTCCAGGTTACGTCCCTCTTAAAGTTGAGGGTATGCATTTCTCCACAACACCTTCAGGATTGACTGTTTATAGATTGCTTGCTGATGGTGATTCTGACTGGTGTGAGCTGATACCTCTTTGTGGTTTGAATTTGCATGTGTGTCATATTCCATTGAAATTGACCTTTAAGGCGTGTCCTTTTTATTTTTCAAACTGTGATTACAGCTTAGTTCTTCAAAGTGTTTTCTTAAACTATGTGTCACATTTTAAAATGTTTTGGCCATTACTTCCTTCAAGACATTTTGAGGGCACGTTTCACTTACAGCCCTGCAGTACTTGTTCATATGAAGTGACCATTAGCACAGGCTTTACAGCTGCTTTTGCAGGTAACGGCCAGAGGGCGGCATCCTTTCTACGTTCCCCATTCGGGTAACTAGGGAAACAGACCTCCTGGCCAGCGGTGTTCCTCGCTTATAAATTAGAGTGGAATGTGCCCGGGTCAACCCACAGAAGCTGCTATCTCCTTACTTTTGTTTGTTTTTTAAATTCAATTTATAGTTTTTATTGGAGTAATATTCCATTGTGTACATGGACCACTTCTTCTTGGTGCATTCCTCTGATGATGGACATTTTCAATGCTTCCGAGTGTTGGCTATGGTAAATATTGCTGGAGTGCAGGATTGCCAGCCTGTGACTTTTTGATTCGCATTTTCTCAGGACAAAGGCCCAGCAGTGGGTGTGATTGATGGACTGGTAGCTCAGTGTTTCCCTTTTCAAAGCACCTGCATTGTGTTTTCATTAGTGGCTCCTACCACGTCCCCCTTAGAACCGAGGGTACGCATTTCTCCACAATCACTTCAGCATTTATTGTTTGCAGCGTCTTTGCTAATGACCATTCTGACTGCTGTGAGCTGATAGGTTTTTCTAATTTGGGTTTGCATGTCTTTAAATATTCCTAAAATTCATCATTTTTCCACGCCTTTTCCTTTCTGTCAAAAAAAAAAACAGAAAAAAGTATGAGTACAATATACGTCTTGAATTTGTCTTCTTGGAAGGTTGCCCTGTTGTGAATTTATTGGTCGATTTTCGACCCCAGGCCTCTTTTGGAGAGCAGGTGTCATTTACAGAACTGCAAGTTTGGTGGATCTATAGGGACATTTAGCAATGGGTTTAAAGCTGCTGTTAAGGGTAACGGCCACAAGGAGGCAGCATTTCTCCGTTGTCAAATCTGGGTACTAGGGCAGCAGAGTCTTTCTGGAAGTCATGATCCTAGGTTGTAAATTAGAATGGAATGTGCTAGGAGAAACCTCCATTAGTGTAGGTCTCATTCCTTTTTGTTTTTTTTAAATTTTTTATCGGGGTATAGATTAGAATATTATTTACCCTAGGTTTACAATATCTGGTTCATTTGTACATTATATATGTCTAAGCATGTACAGATCCTCTTCCCATGTAAAATATTACAGAGTGTTCCATAGACCTCCCTTGCTATCTGGTCGGTCTTTTTGATATATGTATATAATATGAATTTGTATCTGTATAGTAACACTGATGTTAATTGATCCAATCCCCCCACCTTTCCTTTTAGATGAGCATAGTTTGTTTTCTAAGTCTGTGAGTGTCTTTCTCTGTGGAAATATGTTCATTTGTGTCAGTTATTAGAAAACGCCTCTAAGTGATATCATAGGATATAGGTCTTTTGTTTTCCGACTTACCTCATATTTTGTGATTATCTCCAGGCTCATCTGTGGTGCCTCAAAGAGCAGTGTTTCATTGTTTTCCGTGGCTAATATTCCATCGTGTACATGGACCACTTCTTTTTATCCATTCTCCTGTTGATGGACATCTTGGTAGCTTCACTCTCTCGTCTATTGTGAATAAGGCTGCAGTGCAGCTTTTGCAGCCTGTGTCTTCACGATTCTGTTCTTCTCAGGTGACAGGGCCAGTGGTTCACCCGCTGGATTGAATGGTACCTCAATTTTTACTTTTCCACCAGCTCCTTTCTGTTCTCATTATTATCGGTTACCCTTTCACATCTCACCGGCAAGTAGAGGGCAGAAAGTTCTCTAAAAAGTCTGCAGCGTTTATTGTTTGTAGACCTTTTCCTGATGGTCAGTTGACTGGAGAGAGTTGAAACCCTTTTGTAGATTCGATTGCATGAGTCTAATACTTCCTGAGGTTGAGCTTTTATCCATTTTCCTTTTCTTTAAAGAGAGTGAGTAAAACTTACCTCCTCATACTATCTTCCTGAAAGATTTGGGTTTTTTGCATTTTTTTGTTCATTCCCGACCTCAGCACAATTTTTGAGGGCAGGTGTCCTTTACAGCCCCGAGTCCTTGTGAATGTTCAGTGACCATTAGCTGTGGGTTTAAAGCCGCTCTTGTGGGAAACGGCCGCAAGGCGGCAGCATTTCTCCTTTACCAAATCTGGTTACTAGGGCAACAGAGCCTTAATGGAAGTGGTGCAGTAGGTTGTAAATTAGAATGGAATGTGCCAGGAAGAAGCCCTTTATGTTTATGGCTCATTACTTCTTGTTCGTATTTGTAACTTAATTTTTATTTTTTATCACAGCAAATTTGATTACAAAGTTTTGTGTGTTCTAGGTGTGCAAGATGTGGTTCTTTCATACATATACATATATCTATCCTTCTTCGGATCCTTTTCCCATGTAGGTTATGACACAATGTTGAGTGGTCTTCTCTTGGTATTCCGTAGGCCTTTGGTGATTATATATTTCCCATGTGTTTGTATATCTCTGTTAGCCCCGAAGTTGTAATGTATCTAATCCTCACACCTTTCTGTTTGGTGAGCCATAAGTTTGTTTAATGAATCTGTGATTGCCTTTCTCTCTGGAAATATCTTCATTGGTATCGAATTTTAGGTAACACCTATAAGTGATATGATAGGACATGTGTCTTTCTCTTTCTCATTTACCACAAGTTGCGTGATTACTTCTAGACTCATCTATGGTGCTGCAAATGGCATTGTTTCATTTTTTCGCTAGCTAATATTCCATCTCGACCTGTAGCAGTTTTTCTTTGTCCACCCATCTGTTGGTGGACTTTTTGGTTACTTCCATATCTTGGCCATTGTAATACTGTGCAGTGCACATTTGCCTGCCTGTGTCTTTCCAACTCTGTCTTCTTAGGTTATAGGTCCAGGAATGGGCCTGCTGGGTCATATGGGAGCTCAATGTTTACCTTTGAAAGGCCCCTCCATTCTGTTCTCATTAGTGGCTCTTTCCAGGTTACGTCCCTCTTAAAGTTGAGGGTATGCATTTCTCCACAACACCTTCAGGATTGACTGTTTATAGATTGCTTGCTGATGGTGATTCTGACTGGTGTGAGCTGATACCTCTTTGTGGTTTGAATTTGCATGTGTGTCATATTCCGTTGAAATTGACCTTTAAGGCGTGTCCTTTTTATTTTTCAAACTGTGATTACAGCTTAGTTCTTCAAAGTGTTTTCTTAAAGTATGTGTCACATTTTAAAATGTTTTGGCCATTACTTCCCTCAAGACATTTTGAGGGCCCATTTCACTTACTGCCCTGCAGTACATGTTCATGTGAAGTGACCATTAGCACAGGCTTTACAGCTGCTTTTGCAGGTAACGGCCAGAGGGCGGCATCCTTTCTACGTTCCCCACTCGGGTAACTAGGGAAACAGACCTCCCGGCCAGCGGTGTTCCTCGCTTATAAATTAGAGTGGAATGTGCCCCGGTCAACCCACAGAAGCTGCTATCTCCTTACTTTTGTTTGTTTTTTAAATTCAATTTTTAGTTTTTATTGGAGTAATAGTCCGTTGTGTACATGGAACACTTCTTCTTGGTGCATTCCTCTGATGATGGATATTTTCAATGCTTCCGAGTGTTGGCTATGGTAAATATTGCTGGAGTGAAGGATTGCCAGCCTGTGACTTTTTGATTCTCATTTTCTCAGGAGATAGGCCCAGCAGTGGGTGTGATTGATGGACTGGTAGCTCAGTGTTTCCCTTTGCAAAGCACCTGCATTGTGTTTTCATTAGTGGCTCCTACCACGTACCGCTTAGAACCGAGGGTACGCATTTCTCCACAATCCCTTCAGCATTTATTGTTTGCAGCGTCTTTGCTAATGACCATTCTGACTGCTGTGAGCTGATAGGTTTTTCTAATTTGGGTTTGCATGTCTTTAAAAATTCCTAAAATTCATCATTTTTCCACGCCTTTTCCTTTCTGTCAAAAAAAAAAACAGAAAAAAGTATGAGTACAATACACGTCTTGAATTTGTCTTCTTGGAAGGTTTCCCTGTTGTGAAATTATTGGTCGATTTTCGACCCCAGGCCTTCTTTGGAGGGCAGGTGTCATTTACAGAACTGCAAGTTTGGTGAATGTATAGGGACCTTTAGCAATGGGTTTAAAGCTGTTGTTAAGGGTAACGGCCACAAGGAGGCAGCATTTCTCCGTTGTCAAATCTGGGTACTAGGGCAGCAGAGTCTTTCTGGAAGTCGTGTTCCTAGGTTGTAAATTAGAATGGAATGTGCTAGGAGAAACCCCCATTAGTGTATGTCTCATTCCTTCTTGTTTTTTTTAAATTTTTTAATCTGGGTATAGATTAGAATATTATTTATCCTAGGTTTACAAAATCTGGTTCATTTGTACATTATATATGTCTAAGCATGTACAGATCCTCTTCCCATGTAAAATATTACAGAGTGTTCCATAGACCTCCCTTGCTATCTGGTCGGTCTTTTTGATATATGTATATAATATGAATTTGTATCTGTATAGTAACACTGATGTTAATTGATCCAATCCCCCCACCTTTCCTTTTAGATGAGCATAGTTTGTTTTCTAAGTCTGTGAGTGTCTTTCTCTGTGGAAATATGTTCATTTGTGTCAGTTATTAGATAACGCCTCTAAGTGATATCATAGGATATAGGTCTTTTGCTTTCCGACTTACCTCATGTTTTGTGATTATCTCCAGGCTCATCTGTGGTGCCTCAAAGAGCAGTGTTTCATTGTTTTCCGTGGCTCATATTCCATCGTGTACATGGACCACTTCTTTTTATCCATTCTCCTGTTGATGGACATCTTGGTAGCTTCACTCTCTCGGCTATTGTGAATAAGGCTGCAGTGCAGCTTTTGCAGCCTGTGTCTTCACGATTCTGTTCTGCTTAGGTGACAGGGCCAGTGGTTCACCCGCTGGATTGAATGGTACCTCAATTTTTACTTTTCCACCAGCTCCTTTCTGTTCTCATTATTGTCGGTTACCCTTTCACATCTCACCAGCAAGTAGAGGGCAGAAAGTTCTCTAAAACGTCTGCAGCGTTTATTGTTTGTAGACCTTTTCCGGATGGTCAGTTGACTGGAGAGTGTTGAAACCTTTTTGTAGATTCGATTGCATGTGTCTAATACTTCCTGAGGTTGAGCTTTTATCCATTTTCCTTTTCTTTAAAGAGAGTGAGTAAAACTTACCTCCTCATACTATCTTCCTGAAAGATTTCGGTTTTTTGCATTTTTTTGTTCATTCCCGACCTGAGCACAATTTTTGAGGGCAGGTGTCCTTTACAGCCCCGAGTCCTTGTGAATGTTCAGTGACCATTAGCTGTGGGTTTAAAGCCGCTCTTGTGGGAAACGGCCGCAAGGCGGCAGCATTTCTCCTTTACCAAATCTGGTTACTAGGACAACAGAGCCTTAATGGAAGTGGTGCAGTAGGTTGTAAATTAGAATGGAATGTGCCAGGAAAAAGCCCTTTATGTTTATGGCTCATTACTTCTTGTTCGTATTTGTAACTTAATTTTTATTTTTTATCACAGCAAATTTGATTACAAAGTTTTGTGTGTTCTAGGTGTGCAAGATGTGGTTCTTTCATACATATACATATATCTATCCTTCTTCGGATCCTTTTCCCATGTAGGTTATGACACAATGTTGAGTGGTCTTCTCTTGGTATTCCGTAGGCCTTTGGTGATTATATATTTCCCATGTGTTTGTATATCTCTGTTAGCCCCGAAGTTGTAATGTATCTAATCCTCACACCTTTCCGTTTGGTGAGCCATAAGTTTGTTTAATGAATCTGTGATTGCCTTTCTCTCTGGAAATATCTTCATTGGTATCGAATTTTAGGTAACACCTATAAGTGATATGATAGGACATGTGTCTTTCTCTTTCTCATTTACCACAAGTTGCGTGATTACTTCTAGACTCATCTATGGTGCTGCAAATGGCATTGTTTCATTTTTTCGCTAGCTAATATTCCATCTCGACCTGTAGCAGTTTTTCTTTGTCCACCCATCTGTTGGTGGACTTTTTGGTTACTTCCATATCTTGGCCATTGTAATACTGTGCAGTGCACATTTGCCTGCCTGTGTCTTTCCAATTCTGTCTTCTTAGGTTATAGGTCCAGGAATGGGCCTGCTGGGTCATATGGGAGCTCAATGTTTACCTTTGAAAGGCCCCTCCATTCTGTTCTCATTAGTGGCTCTTTCCAGGTTACGTCCCTCTTAAAGTTGAGGGTATGCATTTCTCCACAACACCTTCAGGATTGACTGTTTATAGATTGCTTGCTGATGGTGATTCTGACTGGTGTGAGCTGATACCTCTTTGTGGTTTGAATTTCCATGTGTGTCATATTCCATTGAAATTGACCTTTAAGGCGTGTCCTTTTTATTTTTCAAACTGTGATTACAGCTTAGTTCTTCAAAGTGTTTTCTTAAACTATGTGTCACATTTTAAAATGTTTTGGCCATTACTTCCTTCAAGACATTTTGAGGGCACGTTTCACTTACAGCCCTGCAGTACTTGTTCATATGAAGTGACCATTAGCACAGGCTTTACAGCTGCTTTTGCAGGTAACGGCCAGAGGGCGGCATCCTTTCTACGTTCCCCATTCGGGTAACTAGGGAAACAGACCTCCTGGCCAGCGGTGTTCCTCACTTATAAATTAGAGTGGAATGTGCCCGGGTCAACCCACAGAAGCTGCTATCTCCTTACTTTTGTTTGTTTTTTAAATTCAATTTATAGTTTTTATTGGAGTAATATTCCATTGTGTACATGGACCACTTCTTCTTGGTGCATTCCTCTGATGATGGACATTTTCAATGCTTCCGAGTGTTGGCTATGGTAAATATTGCGGGAGTGCAGGATTGCCAGCCTGTGACTTTTTGATTCGCATTTTCTCAGGACAAAGGCCCAGCAGTGGGTGTGATTGATGGACTGGTAGCTCAGTGTTTCCCTTTTCAAAGCACCTGCATTGTGTTTTCATTAGTGGCTCCTACCACGTCCCCCTTAGAACCGAGGGTACGCATTTCTCCACAATCACTTCAGCATTTATTGTTTGCAGCGTCTTTGCTAATGACCATTCTGACTGCTGTGAGCTGATAGGTTTTTCTAATTTGGGTTTGCATGTCTTTAAATATTCCTAAAATTCATCATTTTTCCACGCCTTTTCCTTTCTGTCAAAAAAAAAAACAGAAAAAAGTATGAGTACAATATACGTCTTGAATTTGTCTTCTTGGAAGGTTGCCCTGTTGTGAATTTATTGGTCGATTTTCGACCCCAGGCCTCTTTTGGAGAGCAGGTGTCATTTACAGAACTGCAAGTTTGGTGGATCTATAGGGACATTTAGCAATGGGTTTAAAGCTGCTGTTAAGGGTAACGGCCACAAGGAGGCAGCATTTCTCCGTTGTCAAATCTGGGTACTAGGGCAGCAGAGTCTTTCTGGAAGTCATGATCCTAGGTTGTAAATTAGAATGGAATGTGCTAGGAGAAACCTCCATTAGTGTAGGTCTCATTCCTTTTTGTTTTTTTTAAATTTTTTATCGGGGTATAGATTAGAATATTATTTACCCTAGGTTTACAATATCTGGTTCATTTGTACATTATATATGTCTAAGCATGTACAGATCCTCTTCCCATGTAAAATATTACAGAGTGTTCCATAGACCTCCCTTGCTATCTGGTCGGTCTTTTTGATATATGTATATAATATGAATTTGTATCTGTATAGTAACACTGATGTTAATTGATCCAATCCCCCCACCTTTCCTTTTAGATGAGCATAGTTTGTTTTCTAAGTCTGTGAGTGTCTTTCTCTGTGGAAATATGTTCATTTGTGTCAGTTATTAGATAACGCCTCTAAGTGATATCATAGGATATAGGTCTTTTGTTTTCCGACTTACCTCATATTTTGTGATTATCTCCAGGCTCATCTGTGGTGCCTCAAAGAGCAGTGTTTCATTGTTTTCCGTGGCTAATATTCCATCGTGTACATGGACCACTTCTTTTTATCCATTCTCCTGTTGATGGACATCTTGGTAGCTTCACTCTCTCGTCTATTGTGAATAAGGCTGCAGTGCAGCTTTTGCAGCCTGTGTCTTCACGATTCTGTTCTTCTCAGGTGACAGGGCCAGTGGTTCACCCGCTGGATTGAATGGTACCTCAATTTTTACTTTTCCACCAGCTCCTTTCTGTTCTCATTATTGTCGGTTACCCTTTCACATCTCGCCAGCAAGTAGAGGGTAGAAAGTTCTCTAAAACGTCTGCAGCGTTTATTGTTTGTAGACCTTTTCCTGATGGTCAGTTGAATGGAGAGAGTTGAAACCTTTTTGTAGATTCGATTGCATGAGTCTAATACTTCCTGAGGTTGAGCTTTTATCCATTTTCCTTTTCTTTAAAGAGAGTGAGTAAAACTTACCTCCTCATACTATCTTCCTAAAAGATTTGTGTGTTTTAAATTTTTTTGTTCATTCCCGACCTGAGCACAATTTTTGAGGGCAGGTGTCCTATACAGCCCCGAGTCCTTGTGAATGTTCAGTGACCATTAGCTGTGGGTTTAAAGCCGCTCTTGTGGGAAACGGCCGCAAGGCGGCAGCATTTCTCCTTTACCAAATCTGGTTACTAGGACAACAGAGCCTTAATGGATGTGGTGCAGTAGGTTGTAAATTAGAATGGAATGTGCCAGGAAAAAGCCCTTTATGTTTATGGCTCATTACTTCTTGTTCGTATTTGTAACTTAATTTTTATTTTTTATCACAGCAAATTTGATTACAAAGTTTTGTGTGTTCTAGGTGTGCAAGATGTGGTTCTTTCATACATATACATATATCTATCCTTCTTCGGATCCTTTTCCCATGTAGGTTATGACACAATGTTGAGTGGTCTTCTCTTGGTATTCCGTAGGCCTTTGGTGATTATATATTTCCCATGTGTTTGTATATCTCTGTTAGCCCCGAAGTTGTAATGTATCTAATCCTCACACCTTTCCGTTTGGTGAGCCATAAGTTTGTTTAATGAATCTGTGATTGCCTTTCTCCCTGGAAATATCTTCATTGGTATCGAATTTTAGGTAACACCTATAAGTGATATGATAGGACATGTGTCTTTCTCTTTCTCATTTACCACAAGTTGCGTGATTACTTCTAGACTCATCTATGGTGCTGCAAATGGCATTGTTTCATTTTTTCGCTAGCTAATATTCCATCTCGACATGTAGCCGTTTTTCTTTGTCCACCCATCTGTTGGTGGACTTTTTGGTTACTTCCATATCTTGGCCATTGTAATACTGTGCAGTGCACATTTGCCTGCCTGTGTCTTTCCAACTCTGTCTTCTTAGGTTATAGGTCCAGGAATGGGCCTGCTGGGTCATATGGGAGCTCAATGTTTACCTTTGAAAGGCCCCTTCATTCTGTTCTCATTAGTGGCTCTTTCCAGGTTACGTCCCTCTTAAAGTTGAGGGTATGCATTTCTCCACAACACCTTCAGGATTGACTGTTTATAGATTGCTTGCTGATGGTGATTCTGACTGGTGTGAGCTGATACCTCTTTGTGGTTTGAATTTGCATGTGTGTCATATTCCGTTGAAATTGACCTTTAAGGCGTGTCCTTTTTATCTTTTCAAACTGTGATTACAGCTTAGTTCTTCAAAGTGTTTTCTTAAAGTATGTGTCACATTTTAAAATGTTTTGGCCATTACTTCCCTCAAGACATTTTGAGGGCCCATTTCACTTACTGCCCTGCAGTACATGTTCATGTGAAGTGACCATTAGCACAGGCTTTACAGCTGCTTTTGCAGGTAACGGCCAGAGGGCGGCATCCTTTCTACGTTCCCCACTCGGGTAACTAGGGAAACAGACCTCCCGGCCAGCGGTGTTCCTCGCTTATAAATTAGAGTGGAATGTGCCCCGGTCAAGCCACAGAAGCTGCTATCTCCTTACTTTTGTTTGTTTTTTAAATTCAATTTTTAGTTTTTATTGGAGTAATAGTCCGTTGTGTACATGGAACACTTCTTCTTGGTGCATTCCTCTGATGATGGATATTTTCAATGCTTCCGAGTGTTGGCTATGGTAAATATTGCTGGAGTGAAGGATTGCCAGCCTGTGACTTTTTGATTCTCATTTTCTCAGGAGATAGGCCCAGCAGTGGGTGTGATTGATGGACTGGTAGCTCAGTGTTTCCCTTTGCAAAGCACCTGCATTGTGTTTTCATTAGTGGCTCCTACCACGTACCGCTTAGAACCGAGGGTACGCATTTCTCCACAATCCCTTCAGCATTTATTGTTTGCAGCGTCTTTGCTAATGACCATTCTGACTGCTGTGAGCTGATAGGTTTTTCTAATTTGGGTTTGCATGTCTTTAAAAATTCCTAAAATTCATCATTTTTCCACGCCTTTTCCTTTCTGTCAAAAAAAAAAACAGAAAAAAGTATGAGTACAATACACGTCTTGAATTTGTCTTCTTGGAAGGTTTCCCTGTTGTGAAATTATTGGTCGATTTTCGACCCCAGGCCTTCTTTGGAGGGCAGGTGTCATTTACAGAACTGCAAGTTTGGTGAATGTATAGGGACCTTTAGCAATGGGTTTAAAGCTGCTGTTAAGGGTAACGGCCACAAGGAGGCAGCATTTCTCCGTTGTCAAATCTGGGTACTAGGGCAGCAGAGTCTTTCTGGAAGTCGTGTTCCTAGGTTGTAAATTAGAATGGAATGTGCTAGGAGAAACCCCCATTAGTGTATGTCTCATTCCTTCTTGTTTTTTTTAAATTTTTTAATCTGGGTATAGATTAGAATATTATTTATCCTAGGTTTACAAAATCTGGTTCATTTGTACATTATATATGTCTAAGCATGTACAGATCCTCTTCCCATGTAAAATATTACAGAGTGTTCCATAGACCTCCCTTGCTATCTGGTCGGTCTTTTTGATATATGTATATAATATGAATTTGTATCTGTATAGTAACACTGATGTTAATTGATCCAATCCCCCCACCTTTCCTTTTAGATGAGCATAGTTTGTTTTCTAAGTCTGTGAGTGTCTTTCTCTGTGGAAATATGTTCATTTGTGTCAGTTATTAGATAACGCCTCTAAGTGATATCATAGGATATAGGTCTTTTGCTTTCCGACTTACCTCATGTTTTGTGATTATCTCCAGGCTCATCTGTGGTGCCTCAAAGAGCAGTGTTTCATTGTTTTCCGTGGCTCATATTCCATCGTGTACATGGACCACTTCTTTTTATCCATTCTCCTGTTGATGGACATCTTGGTAGCTTCACTCTCTCGGCTATTGTGAATAAGGCTGCAGTGCAGCTTTTGCAGCCTGTGTCTTCACGATTCTGTTCTGCTTAGGTGACAGGGCCAGTGGTTCACCCGCTGGATTGAATGGTACCTCAATTGTTACTTTTCCACCAGCTCCTTTCTGTTCTCATTATTGTCGGTTACCCTTTCACATCTCACCAGCAAGTAGAGGGCAGAAAGTTCTCTAAAACGTCTGCAGCGTTTAATGTTTGTAGACCTTTTCCGGATGGTCAGTTGACTGGAGAGTGTTGAAACCTTTTTGTAGATTCGATTGCATGAGTCTAATACTTCCTGAGGTTGAGCTTTTATCCATTTTCCTTTTCTTTAAAGAGAGTGAGTAAAACTTACCTCCTCATACTATCTTCCTGAAAGATTTGGGTTTTTTGCATTTTTTTGTTCATTCCCGACCTGAGCACAATTTTTGAGGGCAGGTGTCCTTTACAGCCCCGAGTCCTTGTGAATGTTCAGTGACCATTAGCTGTGGGTTTAAAGCCGCTCTTGTGGGAAACGGCCGCAAGGCGGCAGCATTTCTCCTTTACCAAATCTGGTTACTAGGACAACAGAGCCTTAATGGAAGTGGTGCAGTAGGTTGTAAATTAGAATGGAATGTGCCAGGAAAAAGCCCTTTATGTTTATGGCTCATTACTTCTTGTTCGTATTTGTAACTTAATTTTTATTTTTTATCACAGCAAATTTGATTACAAAGTTTTGTGTGTTCTAGGTGTGCAAGATGTGGTTCTTTCATACATATACATATATCTATCCTTCTTCGGATCCTTTTCCCATGTAGGTTATGACACAATGTTGAGTGGTCTTCTCTTGGTATTCCGTAGGCCTTTGGTGATTATATATTTCCCATGTGTTTGTATATCTCTGTTAGCCCCGAAGTTGTAATGTATCTAATCCTCACACCTTTCCGTTTGGTGAGCCATAAGTTTGTTTAATGAATCTGGGATTGCCTTTCTCTCTGGAAATATCTTCATTGGTATCGAATTTTAGGTAACACCTATAAGTGATATGATAGGACATGTGTCTTTCTCTTTCTCATTTACCACAAGTTGCGTGATTACTTCTAGACTCATCTATGGTGCTGCAAATGGCATTGTTTCATTTTTTCGCTAGCTAATATTCCATCTCGACCTGTAGCAGTTTTTCTTTGTCCACCCATCTGTTGGTGGACTTTTTGGTTACTTCCATATCTTGGCCATTGTAATACTGTGCAGTGCACATTTGCCTGCCTGTGTCTTTCCAATTCTGTCTTCTTAGGTTATAGGTCCAGGAATGGGCCTGCTGGGTCATATGGGAGCTCAATGTTTACCTTTGAAAGGCCCCTCCATTCTGTTCTCATTAGTGGCTCTTTCCAGGTTACGTCCCTCTTAAAGTTGAGGGTATGCATTTCTCCACAACACCTTCAGGATTGACTGTTTATAGATTGCTTGCTGATGGTGATTCTGACTGGTGTGAGCTGATACCTCTTTGTGGTTTGAATTTGCATGTGTGTCATATTCCATTGAAATTGACCTTTAAGGCGTGTCCTTTTTATTTTTCAAACTGTGATTACAGCTTAGTTCTTCAAAGTGTTTTCTTAAACTATGTGTCACATTTTAAAATGTTTTGGCCATTACTTCCTTCAAGACATTTTGAGGGCACGTTTCACTTACAGCCCTGCAGTACTTGTTCATATGAAGTGACCATTAGCACAGGCTTTACAGCTGCTTTTGCAGGTAACGGCCAGAGGGCGGCATCCTTTCTACGTTCCCCATTCGGGTAACTAGGGAAACAGACCTCCTGGCCAGCGGTGTTCCTCGCTTATAAATTAGAGTGGAATGTGCCCGGGTCAACCCACAGAAGCTGCTATCTCCTTACTTTTGTTTGTTTTTTAAATTCAATTTATAGTTTTTATTGGAGTAATATTCCATTGTGTACATGGACCACTTCTTCTTGGTGCATTCCTCTGATGATGGACATTTTCAATGCTTCCGAGTGTTGGCTATGGTAAATATTGCTGGAGCGCAGGATTGCCAGCCTGTGACTTTTTGATTCGCATTTTCTCAGGACAAAGGCCCAGCAGTGGGTGTGATTGATGGACTGGTAGCTCAGTGTTTCCCTTTTCAAAGCACCTGCATTGTGTTTTCATTAGTGGCTCCTACCACGTCCCCCTTAGAACCGAGGGTACGCATTTCTCCACAATCACTTCAGCATTTATTGTTTGCAGCGTCTTTGCTAATGACCATTCTGACTGCTGTGAGCTGATAGGTTTTTCTAATTTGGGTTTGCATGTCTTTAAATATTCCTAATATTCATCATTTTTCCATGCCTTTTCCTTTCTGTCAAAAAAAAAACAGAAAAAAGTATGAGTACAATATACGTCTTGAATTTGTCTTCTTGGAAGGTTGCCCTGTTGTGAATTTATTGGTCGATTTTCGACCCCAGGCCTCTTTTGGAGAGCAGGTGTCATTTACAGAACTGCAAGTTTGGTGGATCTATAGGGACATTTAGCAATGGATTTAAAGCTGCTGTTAAGGGTAACGGCCACAAGGAGGCAGCATTTCTCCGTTGTCAAATCTGGGTACTAGGGCAGCAGAGTCTTTCTGGAAGTCATGATCCTAGGTTGTAAATTAGAATGGAATGTGCTAGGAGAAACCTCCATTAGTGTAGGTCTCATTCCTTTTTGTTTTTTTTAAATTTTTTATCGGGGTATAGATTAGAATATTATTTACCCTAGGTTTACAATATCTGGTTCATTTGTACATTATATATGTCTAAGCATGTACAGATCCTCTTCCCATGTAAAATATTACAGAGTGTTCCATAGACCTCCCTTGCTATCTGGTCGGTCTTTTTGATATATGTATATAATATGAATTTGTATCTGTATAGTAACACTGATAATTAATTGATAGTTAATTGATCCAATCCCCCCACCTTTCCTTTTAGATGAGCATAGTTTGTTTTCTAAGTCTGTGAGTGTCTTTCTCTGTGGAAATATGTTCATTTGTGTCAGTTATTAGATAACGCCTCTAAGTGATATCATAGGATATAGGTCTTTTGCTTTCCGACTTACCTCATGTTTTGTGATTATCTCCAGGCTCATCTGTGGTGCCTCAAAGAGCAGTGTTTCATTGTTTTCCGTGGCTCATATTCCATCGTGTACATGGACCACTTCTTTTTATCCATTCTCCTGTTGATGGACATCTTGGTAGCTTCACTCTCTCGGCTATTGTGAATAAGGCTGCAGTGCAGCTTTTGCAGCCTGTGTCTTCACGATTCTGTTCTGCTTAGGTGACAGGGCCAGTGGTTCACCCGCTGGATTGAATGGTACCTCAATTTTTACTTTTCCACCAGCTCCTTTCTGTTCTCATTATTGTCGGTTACCCTTTCACATCTCACCAGCAAGTAGAGGGCAGAAAGTTCTCTAAAACGTCTGCAGCGTTTATTGTTTGTAGACCTTTTCCGGATGGTCAGTTGACTGGAGAGTGTTGAAACCTTTTTGTAGATTCGATTGCATGAGTCTAATACTTCCTGAGGTTGAGCTTTTATCCATTTTCCTTTTCTTTAAAGAGAGTGAGTAAAACTTACCTCCTCATACTATCTTCCTGAAAGATTTGGGTTTTTTGCATTTTTTTGTTCATTCCCGACCTGAGCACAATTTTTGAGGGCAGGTGTCCTTTACAGCCCCGAGTCCTTGTGAATGTTCAGTGACCATTAGCTGTGGGTTTAAAGCCACTCTTGTGGGAAACGGCCGCAAGGCGGCAGCATTTCTCCTTTACCAAATCTGGTTACTAGGACAACAGAGCCTTAATGGAAGTGGTGCAGTAGGTTGTAAATTAGAATGGAATGTGCCAGGAAAAAGCCCTTTATGTTTATGGCTCATTACTTCTTGTTCGTATTTGTAACTTAATTTTTATTTTTTATCACAGCAAATTTGATTACAAAGTTTTGTGTGTTCTAGGTGTGCAAGATGTGGTTCTTTCATACATATACATATATCTATCCTTCTTCGGATCCTTTTCCCATGTAGGTTATGACACAATGTTGAGTGGTCTTCTCTTGGTATTCCGTAGGCCTTTGGTGATTATATATTTCCCATGTGTTTGTATATCTCTGTTAGCCCCGAAGTTGTAATGTATCTAATCCTCACACCTTTCCGTTTGGTGAGCCATAAGTTTGTTTAATGAATCTGTGATTGCCTTTCTCTCTGGAAATATCTTCATTGGTATCGAATTTTAGGTAACACCTATAAGTGATATGATAGGACATGTGTCTTTCTCTTTCTCATTTACCACAAGTTGCGTGATTACTTCTAGACTCATCTATGGTGCTGCAAATGGCATTGTTTCATTTTTTCGCTAGCTAATATTCCATCTCGACCTGTAGCAGTTTTTCTTTGTCCACCCATCTGTTGGTGGACTTTTTGGTTACTTCCATATCTTGGCCATTGTAATACTGTGCAGTGCACATTTGCCTGCCTGTGTCTTTCCCATTCTGTCTTCTTAGGTTATAGGTCCAGGAATGGGCCTGCTGGGTCATATGGGAGCTCAATGTTTACCTTTGAAAGGCCCCTCCATTCTGTTCTCATTAGTGGCTCTTTCCAGGTTACGTCCCTCTTAAAGTTGAGGGTATGCATTTCTCCACAACACCTTCAGGATTGACTGTTTATAGATTGCTTGCTGATGGTGATTCTGACTGGTGTGAGTTGATACCTCTTTGTGGTTTGAATTTGCATGTGTGTCATATTCCATTGAAATTGACCTTTAAGGCGTGTCCTTTTTATTTTTCAAACTGTGATTACAGCTTAGTTCTTCAAAGTGTTTTCTTAAACTATGTGTCACATTTTAAAATGTTTTGGCCATTACTTCCTTCAAGACATTTTGAGGGCACGTTTCACTTACTGCCCTGCAGTACTTGTTCATATGAAGTGACCATTAGCACAGGCTTTACAGCTGCTTTTGCAGGTAACGGCCAGAGGGCGGCATCCTTTCTACGTTCCCCATTCGGGTAACTAGGGAAACAGACCTCCTGGCCAGCGGTGTTCCTCGCTTATAAATTAGAGTGGAATGTGCCCGGGTCAACCCACAGAAGCTGCTATCTCCTTACTTTTGTTTGTTTTTTAAATTCAATTTATAGTTTTTATTGGAGTAATATTCCATTGTGTACATGGACCACTTCTTCTTGGTGCATTCCTCTGATGATGGACATTTTCAATGCTTCCGAGTGTTGGCTATGGTAAATATTGCTGGAGCGCAGGATTGCCAGCCTGTGACTTTTTGATTCGCATTTTCTCAGGACAAAGGCCCAGCAGTGGGTGTGATTGATGGACTGGTAGCTCAGTGTTTCCCTTTTCAAAGCACCTGCATTGTGTTTTCATTAGTGGCTCCTACCACGTCCCCCTTAGAACCGAGGGTACGCATTTCTCCACAATCACTTCAGCATTTATTGTTTGCAGCGTCTTTGCTAATGACCATTCTGACTGCTGTGAGCTGATAGGTTTTTCTAATTTGGGTTTGCATGTCTTTAAATATTCCTAATATTCATCATTTTTCCATGCCTTTTCCTTTCTGTCAAAAAAAAAACAGAAAAAAGTATGAGTACAATATACGTCTTGAATTTGTCTTCTTGGAAGGTTGCCCTGTTGTGAATTTATTGGTCGATTTTCGACCCCAGGCCTCTTTTGGAGAGCAGGTGTCATTTACAGAACTGCAAGTTTGGTGGATCTATAGGGACATTTAGCAATGGATTTAAAGCTGCTGTTAAGGGTAACGGCCACAAGGAGGCAGCATTTCTCCGTTGTCAAATCTGGGTACTAGGGCAGCAGAGTCTTTCTGGAAGTCATGATCCTAGGTTGTAAATTAGAATGGAATGTGCTAGGAGAAACCTCCATTAGTGTAGGTCTCATTCCTTTTTGTTTTTTTTAAATTTTTTATCGGGGTATAGATTAGAATATTATTTACCCTAGGTTTACAATATCTGGTTCATTTGTACATTATATATGTCTAAGCATGTACAGATCCTCTTCCCATGTAAAATATTACAGAGTGTTCCATAGACCTCCCTTGCTATCTGGTCGGTCTTTTTGATATATGTATATAATATGAATTTGTATCTGTATAGTAACACTGATAATTAATTGATAGTTAATTGATCCAATCCCCCCACCTTTCCTTTTAGATGAGCATAGTTTGTTTTCTAAGTCTGTGAGTGTCTTTCTCTGTGGAAATATGTTCATTTGTGTCAGTTATTAGATAACGCCTCTAAGTGATATCATAGGATATAGGTCTTTTGCTTTCCGACTTACCTCATGTTTTGTGATTATCTCCAGGCTCATCTGTGGTGCCTCAAAGAGCAGTGTTTCATTGTTTTCCGTGGCTCATATTCCATCGTGTACATGGACCACTTCTTTTTATCCATTCTCCTGTTGATGGACATCTTGGTAGCTTCACTCTCTCGGCTATTGTGAATAAGGCTGCAGTGCAGCTTTTGCAGCCTGTGTCTTCACGATTCTGTTCTGCTTAGGTGACAGGGCCAGTGGTTCACCCGCTGGATTGAATGGTACCTCAATTTTTACTTTTCCACCAGCTCCTTTCTGTTCTCATTATTGTCGGTTACCCTTTCACATCTCACCAGCAAGTAGAGGGCAGAAAGTTCTCTAAAACGTCTGCAGCGTTTATTGTTTGTAGACCTTTTCCGGATGGTCAGTTGACTGGAGAGTGTTGAAACCTTTTTGTAGATTCGATTGCATGAGTCTAATACTTCCTGAGGTTGAGCTTTTATCCATTTTCCTTTTCTTTAAAGAGAGTGAGTAAAACTTACCTCCTCATACTATCTTCCTGAAAGATTTGGGTTTTTTGCATTTTTTTGTTCATTCCCGACCTGAGCACAATTTTTGAGGGCAGGTGTCCTTTACAGCCCCGAGTCCTTGTGAATGTTCAGTGACCATTAGCTGTGGGTTTAAAGCCACTCTTGTGGGAAACGGCCGCAAGGCGGCAGCATTTCTCCTTTACCAAATCTGGTTACTAGGACAACAGAGCCTTAATGGAAGTGGTGCAGTAGGTTGTAAATTAGAATGGAATGTGCCAGGAAAAAGCCCTTTATGTTTATGGCTCATTACTTCTTGTTCGTATTTGTAACTTAATTTTTATTTTTTATCACAGCAAATTTGATTACAAAGTTTTGTGTGTTCTAGGTGTGCAAGATGTGGTTCTTTCATACATATACATATATCTATCCTTCTTCGGATCCTTTTCCCATGTAGGTTATGACACAATGTTGAGTGGTCTTCTCTTGGTATTCCGTAGGCCTTTGGTGATTATATATTTCCCATGTGTTTGTATATCTCTGTTAGCCCCGAAGTTGTAATGTATCTAATCCTCACACCTTTCCGTTTGGTGAGCCATAAGTTTGTTTAATGAATCTGTGATTGCCTTTCTCTCTGGAAATATCTTCATTGGTATCGAATTTTAGGTAACACCTATAAGTGATATGATAGGACATGTGTCTTTCTCTTTCTCATTTACCACAAGTTGCGTGATTACTTCTAGACTCATCTATGGTGCTGCAAATGGCATTGTTTCATTTTTTCGCTAGCTAATATTCCATCTCGACCTGTAGCAGTTTTTCTTTGTCCACCCATCTGTTGGTGGACTTTTTGGTTACTTCCATATCTTGGCCATTGTAATACTGTGCAGTGCACATTTGCCTGCCTGTGTCTTTCCCATTCTGTCTTCTTAGGTTATAGGTCCAGGAATGGGCCTGCTGGGTCATATGGGAGCTCAATGTTTACCTTTGAAAGGCCCCTCCATTCTGTTCTCATTAGTGGCTCTTTCCAGGTTACGTCCCTCTTAAAGTTGAGGGTATGCATTTCTCCACAACACCTTCAGGATTGACTGTTTATAGATTGCTTGCTGATGGTGATTCTGACTGGTGTGAGCTGATACCTCTTTGTGGTTTGAATTTGCATGTGTGTCATATTCCATTGAAATTGACCTTTAAGGCGTGTCCTTTTTATTTTTCAAACTGTGATTACAGCTTAGTTCTTCAAAGTGTTTTCTTAAACTATGTGTCACATTTTAAAATGTTTTGGCCATTACTTCCTTCAAGACATTTTGAGGGCACGTTTCACTTACAGCCCTGCAGTACTTGTTCATATGAAGTGACCATTAGCACAGGCTTTACAGCTGCTTTTGCAGGTAACGGCCAGAGGGCGGCATCCTTTCTACGTTCCCCATTCGGGTAACTAGGGAAACAGACCTCCTGGCCAGCGGTGTTCCTCGCTTATAAATTAGAGTGGAATGTGCCCGGGTCAACCCACAGAAGCTGCTATCTCCTTACTTTTGTTTGTTTTTTAAATTCAATTTATAGTTTTTATTGGAGTAATATTCCATTGTGTACATGGACCACTTCTTCTTGGTGCATTCCTCTGATGATGGACATTTTCAATGCTTCCGAGTGTTGGCTATGGTAAATATTGCTGGAGTGCAGGATTGCCAGCCTGTGACTTTTTGATTCGCATTTTCTCAGGACAAAGGCCCAGCAGTGGGTGTGATTGATGGACTGGTAGCTCAGTGTTTCCCTTTTCAAAGCACCTGCATTGTGTTTTCATTAGTG
Source organism: Balaenoptera physalus (assembly GCF_965194825.1). Classification (NCBI taxonomy): domain Eukaryota; kingdom Metazoa; phylum Chordata; class Mammalia; order Artiodactyla; family Balaenopteridae; genus Balaenoptera; species Balaenoptera physalus. The sequence goes on along the minus strand of NC_138884.1, from coordinate 19,832,374 downwards.
GCTCCTACCACGTCCCCCTTAGAACCGAGGGTACGCATTTCTCCACAATCACTTCAGCATTTATTGTTTGCAGCGTCTTTGCTAATGACCATTCTGACTGCTGTGAGCTGATAGGTTTTTCTAATTTGGGTTTGCATGTCTTTAAATATTCCTAAAATTCATCATTTTTCCACGCGTTTTCCTTTCTGTCAAAAAAAAAAACAGAAAAAAGTATGAGTACAATATACGTCTTGAATTTGTCTTCTTGGAAGGTTGCCCTGTTGTGAATTTATTGGTCGATTTTCGACCCCAGGCCTCTTTTGGAGAGCAGGTGTCATTTACAGAACTGCAAGTTTGGTGGATCTATAGGGACATTTAGCAATGGGTTTAAAGCTGCTGTTAAGGGTAACGGCCACAAGGAGGCAGCATTTCTCCGTTGTCAAATCTGGGTACTAGGGCAGCAGAGTCTTTCTGGAAGTCATGATCCTAGGTTGTAAATTAGAATGGAATGTGCTAGGAGAAACCTCCATTAGTGTAGGTCTCATTCCTTTTTGTTTTTTTTAAATTTTTTATCGGGGTATAGATTAGAATATTATTTACCCTAGGTTTACAATATCTGGTTCATTTGTACATTATATATGTCTAAGCATGTACAGATCCTCTTCCCATGTAAAATATTACAGAGTGTTCCATAGACCTCCCTTGCTATCTGGTCGGTCTTTTTGATATATGTATATAATATGAATTTGTATCTGTATAGTAACACTGATGTTAATTGATCCAATCCCCCCACCTTTCCTTTTAGATGAGCATAGTTTGTTTTCTAAGTCTGTGAGTGTCTTTCTCTGTGGAAATATGTTCATTTGTGTCAGTTATTAGATAACGCCTCTAAGTGATATCATAGGATATAGGTCTTTTGTTTTCCGACTTACCTCATATTTTGTGATTATCTCCAGGCTCATCTGTGGTGCCTCAAAGAGCAGTGTTTCATTGTTTTCCGTGGCTAATATTCCATCGTGTACATGGACCACTTCTTTTTATCCATTCTCCTGTTGATGGACATCTTGGTAGCTTCACTCTCTCGTCTATTGTGAATAAGGCTGCAGTGCAGCTTTTGCAGCCTGTGTCTTCACGATTCTGTTCTTCTCAGGTGACAGGGCCAGTGGTTCACCCGCTGGATTGAATGGTACCTCAATTTTTACTTTTCCACCAGCTCCTTTCTGTTCTCATTATTGTCGGTTACCCTTTCACATCTCGCCAGCAAGTAGAGGGTAGAAAGTTCTCTAAAACGTCTGCAGCGTTTATTGTTTGTAGACCTTTTCCTGATGGTCAGTTGAATGGAGAGAGTTGAAACCTTTTTGTAGATTCGATTGCATGAGTCTAATACTTCCTGAGGTTGAGCTTTTATCCATTTTCCTTTTCTTTAAAGAGAGTGAGTAAAACTTACCTCCTCATACTATCTTCCTAAAAGATTTGTGTGTTTTAAATTTTTTTGTTCATTCCCGACCTGAGCACAATTTTTGAGGGCAGGTGTCCTTTACAGCCCCGAGTCCTTGTGAATGTTCAGTGACCATTAGCTGTGGGTTTAAAGCCGCTCTTGTGGGAAACGGCCGCAAGGCGGCAGCATTTCTCCTTTACCAAATCTGGTTACTAGGACAACAGAGCCTTAATGGAAGTGGTGCAGTAGGTTGTAAATTAGAATGGAATGTGCCAGGAAAAAGCCCTTTATGTTTATGGCTCATTACTTCTTGTTCGTATTTGTAACTTAATTTTTATTTTTTATCACAGCAAATTTGATTACAAAGTTTTGTGTGTTCTAGGTGTGCAAGATGTGGTTCTTTCATACATATACATATATCTATCCTTCTTCGGATCCTTTTCCCATGTAGGTTATGACACAATGTTGAGTGGTCTTCTCTTGGTATTCCGTAGGCCTTTGGTGATTATATATTTCCCATGTGTTTGTATATCTCTGTTAGCCCCGAAGTTGTAATGTATCTAATCCTCACACCTTTCCGTTTGGTGAGCCATAAGTTTGTTTAATGAATCTGTGATTGCCTTTCTCTCTGGAAATATCTTCATTGGTATCGAATTTTAGGTAACACCTATAAGTGATATGATAGGACATGTGTCTTTCTCTTTCTCATTTACCACAAGTTGCGTGATTACTTCTAGACTCATCTATGGTGCTGCAAATGGCATTGTTTCATTTTTTCGCTAGCTAATATTCCATCTCGACCTGTAGCAGTTTTTCTTTGTCCACCCATCTGTTGGTGGACTTTTTGGTTACTTCCATATCTTGGCCATTGTAATACTGTGCAGTGCACATTTGCCTGCCTGTGTCTTTCCCATTCTGTCTTCTTAGGTTATAGGTCCAGGAATGGGCCTGCTGGGTCATATGGGAGCTCAATGTTTACCTTTGAAAGGCCCCTCCATTCTGTTCTCATTAGTGGCTCTTTCCAGGTTACGTCCCTCTTAAAGTTGAGGGTATGCATTTCTCCACAACACCTTCAGGATTGACTGTTTATAGATTGCTTGCTGATGGTGATTCTGACTGGTGTGAGCTGATACCTCTTTGTGGTTTGAATTTGCATGTGTGTCATATTCCGTTGAAATTGACCTTTAAGGCGTGTCCTTTTTATTTTTCAAACTGTGATTACAGCTTAGTTCTTCAAAGTGTTTTCTTAAAGTATGTGTCACATTTTAAAATGTTTTGGCCATTACTTCCCTCAAGACATTTTGAGGGCCCATTTCACTTACTGCCCTGCAGTACATGTTCATGTGAAGTGACCATTAGCACAGGCTTTACAGCTGCTTTTGCAGGTAACGGCCAGAGGGCGGCATCCTTTCTACGTTCCCCACTCGGGTAACTAGGGAAACAGACCTCAAGGCCAGCGGTGTTCCTCGCTTATAAATTAGAGTGGAATGTGCCCCGGTCAACCCACAGAAGCTGCTATCTCCTTACTTTTGTTTGTTTTTTAAATTCAATTTTTAGTTTTTATTGGAGTAATAGTCCGTTGTGTACATGGAACACTTCTTCTTGGTGCATTCCTCTGATGATGGATATTTTCAATGCTTCCGAGTGTTGGCTATGGTAAATATTGCTGGAGTGCAGGATTGCCAGCCTGTGACTTTTTGATTCTCATTTTCTCAGGACATAGGCCCAGCAGTGGCTGTCATTGATGGACTGGTAGCTCAGTGTTTCCCTTTTCAAAGCACCTGCATTGTGTTTTCATTAGTGGCTCCTACCACGTCCCCCTTAGAACCGAGGGTACGCATTTCTCCACAATCACTTCAGCATTTATTGTTTGCAGCGTCTTTGCTAATGACCATTCTAACTGCTGTGAGCTGATAGGTTTTTCTAATTTGGGTTTGCATGTCTTTAAAAATTCCTAAAATTCATGTTTTTCCACGCCTTTTCCTTTCTGTCAAAAAAAAAAACAGAAAAAAGTATGAGTACAATACACGTCTTGAATTTGTCTTCTTGGAAGGTTTCCCTGTTGTGAAATTATTGGTCGATTTTCGACCCCAGGCCTTCTTTGGAGGGCAGGTGTCATTTACAGAACTGCAAGTTTGGTGAATGTATAGGGACCTTTAGCAATGGGTTTAAAGCTGCTGTTAAGGGTAACGGCCACAAGGAGGCAGCATTTCTCCATTGTCAAATCTGGGTACTAGGGCAGCAGAGTCTTTCTGGAAGTCGTGTTCCTAGGTTGTAAATTAGAATGGAATGTGCTAGGAGAAACCCCCATTAGTGTATGTCTCATTCCTTCTTGTTTTTTTAAATTTTTTAATCTGGGTATAGATTAGAATATTATTTATCCTAGGTTTACAAAATCTGGTTCATTTGTACATTATATATGTCTAAGCATGTACAGATCCTCTTCCCATGTAAAATATTACAGAGTGTTCCATAGACCTCCCTTGCTATCTGGTCGGTCTTTTTGATATATGTATATAATATGAATTTGTATCTGTATAGTAACACTGATGTTAATTGATCCAGTCCCCCCACCTTTCCTTTTAGATGAGCATAGTTTGTTTTCTAAGTCTGTGAGTGTCTTTCTCTGTGGAAATATGTTCATTTGTGTCAGTTATTAGATAACGCCTCTAAGTGATATCATAGGATATAGATCTTTTGCTTTCCGACTTACCTCATGTTTTGTGATTATCTCCAGGCTCATCTGTGGTGCCTCAAAGAGCAGTGTTTCATTGTTTTCCGTGGCTCATATTCCATCGTGTACATGGACCACTTCTTTTTATCCATTCTCCTGTTGATGGACATCTTGGTAGCTTCACTCTCTCGGCTATTGTGAATAAGGCTGCAGTGCAGCTTTTGCAGCCTGTGTCTTCACGATTCTGTTCTGCTTAGGTGACAGGGCCAGTGGTTCACCCGCTGGATTGAATGGTACCTCAATTTTTACTTTTCCACCAGCTCCTTTCTGTTCTCATTATTGTCGGTTACCCTTTCACATCTCACCAGCAAGTAGAGGGCAGAAAGTTCTCTAAAACGTCTGCAGCGTTTATTGTTTGTAGACCTTTTCCGGATGGTCAGTTGACTGGAGAGTGTTGAAACCTTTTTGTAGATTCGATTGCATGAGTCTAATACTTCCTGAGGTTGAGCTTTTATCCATTTTCCTTTTCTTTAAAGAGAGTGAGTAAAACTTACCTCCTCATACTATCTTCCTGAAAGATTTGGGTTTTTTGCATTTTTTTGTTCATTCCCGACCTGAGCACAATTTTTGAGGGCAGGTGTCCTTTACAGCCCCGAGTCCTTGTGAATGTTCAGTGACCATTAGCTGTGGGTTTAAAGCCGCTCTTGTGGGAAACGGCCGCAAGGCGGCAGCATTTCTCCTTTACCAAATCTGGTTACTAGGGCAACAGAGCCTTAATGGAAGTGGTGCAGTAGGTTGTAAATTAGAATGGAATGTGCCAGGAAAAAGCCCTTTATGTTTATGGCTCATTACTTCTTGTTCGTATTTGTAACTTAATTTTTATTTTTTATCACAGCAAATTTGATTACAAAGTTTTGTGTGTTCTAGGTGTGCAAGATGTGGTTCTTTCATACATATACATATATCTATCCTTCTTCGGATCCTTTTCCCATGTAGGTTATGACACAATGTTGAGTGGTCTTCTCTTGGTATTCCGTAGGCCTTTGGTGATTATATATTTCCCATGTGTTTGTATATCTCTGTTAGCTCCGAAGTTGTAATGTATCTAATCCTCACACCTTTCCGTTTGGTGAGCCATAAGTTTGTTTAATGAATCTGTGATTGCCTTTCTCTCTGGAAATATCTTCATTGGTATCGAATTTTAGGTAACACCTATAAGTGATATGATAGGACATGTGTCTTTCTCTTTCTCATTTACCACAAGTTGCGTGATTACTTCTAGACTCATCTATGGTGCTGCAAATGGCATTGTTTCATTTTTTCGCTAGCTAATATTCTATCTCGACATGTAGCAGTTTTTCTTTGTCCACCCATCTGTTGGTGGACTTTTTGGTTACTTCCATATCTTGGCCATTGTAATACTGTGCAGTGCACATTTGCCTGCCTGTGTCTTTCCAACTCTGTCTTCTTAGGTTATAGGTCCAGGAATGGGCCTGCTGGGTCATATGGGAGCTCAATGTTGACCTTTTAAAGGCCCCTCCATTCTGTTCTCATTAGTGGCTCTTTCCAGGTTACGTCCCTCTTAAAGTTGAGGGTATGCATTTCTCCACAACACCTTCAGGATTGACTGTTTATTGATTGCTTGCTGAGGGTGATTCTGACTGGTGAGAGCTGATACCTCTTTGTGGTTTGAATTTGCATGTGTATCATATTCCGTTGAAATTGACCTTTAAGGCGTGTCCTTTTTATTTTTCAAACTGTGATTACAGCTTAGTTCTTCAAAGTGTTTTCTTAAAGTATGTGTCACATTTTAAAATGTTTTGGCCATTACTTCCCTCAAGACATTTTGAGGGCCCGTTTCACTTACCGCCCTGCAGTACTTGTTCATATGATGTGACCATTAGCACAGGCTTTACAGCTGCTTTTGCAGGTAACGGCCAGAGGGCGGCATCCTTTCTACGTTCCCCACTCGGGTAACTAGGGAAACAGACCTCACGGCCAGCGGTGTTCCTTGCTTATAAATTAGAGTGGAATGTGCCCGGGTCAACCCACAGAAGCTGCTATCTCCTTATTTTTGTTTGTTTTTTAAATTCAATTTATAGTTTTTATTGGAGTAATATTCCGTTGTGTACATGGACAACTTCTTCTTGGTGCATTCCTCTGATGATGGATATTTTCAATGCTTCCGAGTGTTGGCTATGGTAAATATTGCTGGAGTGCAGGATTGCCAGCCTGTGACTTTTTGATTCTCATTTTCTCAGGACATAGGCCCAGCAGTGGCTGTCATTGATGGACTGGTAGCTCAGTGTTTCCCTTTTCAAAGCACCTGCATTGTGTTTTCATTAGTGGCTCCTACCACGTCCCCCTTAGAACCGAGGGTACGCATTTCTCCACAATCACTTCAGCATTTATTGTTTGCAGCGTCTTTGCTAATGACCATTCTGACTGCTGTGAGCTGATGGGTTTTTCTAATTTGGGTTTGCATGTCTTTAAATATTCCTAAAATTCATCATTTTTCCACGCCTTTTCCTTTCTGTCAAAAAAAAAAACAGAAAAAAGTATGAGTACAATATACGTCTTGAATTTGTCTTCTTGGAAGGTTGCCCTGTTGTGAATTTATTGGTCGATTTTCGACCCCAGGCCTCTTTTGGAGAGCAGGTGTCATTTACAGAACTGCAAGTTTGGTGGATCTATAGGGACATTTAGCAATGGGTTTAAAGCTGCTGTTAAGGGTAACGGCCACAAGGAGGCAGCATTTCTCCGTTGTCAAATCTGGGTACTAGGGCAGCAGAGTCTTTCTGGAAGTCATGATCCTAGGTTGTAAATTAGAATGGAATGTGCTAGGAGAAACCTCCATTAGTGTAGGTCTCATTCCTTTTTGTTTTTTTTAAATTTTTTATCGGGGTATAGATTAGAATATTATTTACCCTAGGTTTACAATATCTGGTTCATTTGTACATTATATATGTCTAAGCATGTACAGATCCTCTTCCCATGTAAAATATTACAGAGTGTTCCATAGACCTCCCTTGCTATCTGGTCGGTCTTTTTGATATATGTATATAATATGAATTTGTATCTGTATAGTAACACTGATGTTAATTGATCCAATCCCCCCACCTTGCCTTTTAGATGAGCATAGTTTGTTTTCTAAGTCTGTGAGTGTCTTTCTCTGTGGAAATATGTTCATTTGTGTCAGTTATTAGATAACGCTTCTAAGTGATATCATAGGATATAGGTCTTTTGTTTTCCGACTTACCTCATATTTTGTGATTATCTCCAGGCTCATCTGTGGTGCCTCAAAGAGCAGTGTTTCATTGTTTTCCGTGGCTAATATTCCATCGTGTACATGGACCACTTCTTTTTATCCATTCTCCTGTTGATGGACATCTTGGTAGCTTCACTCTCTCGTCTATTGTGAATAAGGCTGCAGTGCAGCTTTTGCAGCCTGTGTCTTCACGATTCTGTTCTTCTCAGGTGACAGGGCCAGTGGTTCACCCGCTGGATTGAATGGTACCTCAATTTTTACTTTTCCACCAGCTCCTTTCTGTTCTCATTATTGTCGGTTACCCTTTCACATCTCGCCAGCAAGTAGAGGGTAGAAAGTTCTCTAAAACGTCTGCAGCGTTTATTGTTTGTAGACCTTTTCCTGATGGTCAGTTGAATGGAGAGAGTTGAAACCTTTTTGTAGATTCGATTGCATGAGTCTAATACTTCCTGAGGTTGAGCTTTTATCCATTTTCCTTTTCTTTAAAGAGAGTGAGTAAAACTTACCTCCTCATACTATCTTCCTGAAAGATTTGGGTTTTTTGCATTTTTTTGTTCATTCCCGACCTCAGCACAATTTTTGAGGGCAGGTGTCCTTTACAGCCCCGAGTCCTTGTGAATGTTCAGTGACCATTAGCTGTGGGTTTAAAGCCGCTCTTGTGGGAAACGGCCGCAAGGCGGCAGCATTTCTCCTTTACCAAATCTGGTTACTAGGGCAACAGAGCCTTAATGGAAGTGGTGCAGTAGGCTGTAAATTAGAAGGGAATGTGCCAGGAAAAAGCCATTTATGTTTATGGCTCATTACTTCTTGTTCGTATTTGTAACTTAATTTTTATTTTTTATCACAGCAAATTTGATTACAATGTTTTGTGTGTTCTAGGTGTGCAAGATGTGGTTCTTTCATACATATACATATATCTATTCTTCTTCGGATCCTTTTCCCATGTAGGTTATGACACAATGTTGAGTGGTCTTCTCTTGGTATTCCGTAGGCCTTTGGTGATTATATATTTCCCATGTGTTTGTATATCTCTGTTAACCCCGAAGTCGTAATGTATCTAATCCTCACACCTTTCCGTTTGGTAAGCCATAAGTTTGTTTAATGAATCTGTGATTTCCTTTCTCTCTGGAAATATCTTCATTGGTATCGAATTTTAGGTAACACCTATAAGTGATATGATAGGACATGTGTCTTTCTCTTTCTCATTTACCACAAGTTGCGTGATTACTTCTAGACTCATCTATGGTGCTGCAAATGGCATTGTTTCATTTTTTCGCTAGCTAATATTCCATCTCGACATGTAGCCGTTTTTCTTTGTCCACCCATCTGTTGGTGGACTTTTTGGTTACTTCCATATCTTGGCCATTGTAATACTGTGCAGTGCACATTTGCCTGCCTGTGTCTTTCCAACTCTGTCTTCTTAGGTTATAGGTCCAGGAATGGGCCTGCTGGGTCATATGGGAGCTCAATGTTTACCTTTGAAAGGCCCCTCCATTCTGTTCTCATTAGTGGCTCTTTCCAGGTTACGTCCCTCTTAAAGTTGAGGGTATGCATTTCTCCACAACACCTTCAGGATTGACTGTTTATAGATTGCTTGCTGATGGTGATTCTGACTGGTGTGAGCTGATACCTCTTTGTGGTTTGAATTTGCATGTGTGTCATATTCCGTTGAAATTGACCTTTAAGGCGTGTCCTTTTTATTTTTCAAACTGTGATTACAGCTTAGTTCTTCAAAGTGTTTTCTTAAAGTATGTGTCACATTTTAAAATGTTTTGGCCATTACTTCCCTCAAGACATTTTGAGGGCCCATTTCACTTACTGCCCTGCAGTACATGTTCATGTGAAGTGACCATTAGCACAGGCTTTACAGCTGCTTTTGCAGGTAACGGCCAGAGGGCGGCATCCTTTCTACGTTCCCCACTCGGGTAACTAGGGAAACAGACCTCCCGGCCAGCGGTGTTCCTCGCTTATAAATTAGAGTGGAATGTGCCCCGGTCAACCCACAGAAGCTGCTATCTCCTTACTTTTGTTTGTTTTTTAAATTCAATTTTTAGTTTTTATTGGAGTAATAGTCCGTTGTGTACATGGAACACTTCTTCTTGGTGCATTCCTCTGATGATGGATATTTTCAATGCTTCCGAGTGTTGGCTATGGTAAATATTGCTGGAGTGAAGGATTGCCAGCCTGTGACTTTTTGATTCTCATTTTCTCAGGAGATAGGCCCAGCAGTGGGTGTGATTGATGGACTGGTAGCTCAGTGTTTCCCTTTTCAAAGCACCTGCATTGTGTTTTCATTAGTGGCTCCTACCACGTACCGCTTAGAACCGAGGGTACGCATTTCTCCACAATCCCTTCAGCATTTATTGTTTGCAGCGTCTTTGCTAATGACCATTCTGACTGCTGTGAGCTGATAGGTTTTTCTAATTTGGGTTTGCATGTCTTTAAAAATTCCTAAAATTCATCATTTTTCCACGCCTTTTCCTTTCTGTCAAAAAAAAAACAGAAAAAAGTATGAGTACAATACACGTCTTCAATTTGTCTTCTTGGAAGGTTTCCCTGTTGTGAAATTATTGGTCGATTTTCGACCCCAGGCCTTCTTTGGAGGGCAGGTGTCATTTACAGAACTGCAAGTTTGGTGAATGTATAGGGACCTTTAGCAATGGGTTTAAAGCTGCTGTTAAGGGTAACGGCCACAAGGAGGCAGCATTTCTCCGTTGTCAAATCTGGGTACTAGGGCAGCAGAGTCTTTCTGGAAGTCGTGTTCCTAGGTTGTAAATTAGAATGGAATGTGCTAGGAGAAACCCCCATTAGTGTATGTCTCACTCCTTCTTGTTTTTTTTAAATTTTTTAATCTGGGTATAGATTAGAATATTATTTATCCTAGGTTTACAAAATCTGGTTCATTTGTACATTATATATGTCTAAGCATGTACAGATCCTCTTCCCATGTAAAATATTACAGAGTGTTCCATAGACCTCCCTTGCTATCTGGTCGGTCTTTTTGATATATGTATATAATATGAATTTGTATCTGTATAGTAACACTGATGTTAATTGATCCAATCCCCCCACCTTTCCTTTTAGATGAGCATAGTTTGTTTTCTAAGTCTGTGAGTGTCTTTCTCTGTGGAAATATGTTCATTTGTGTCAGTTATTAGATAACGCCTCTAAGTGATATCATAGGATATAGGTCTTTTGCTTTCCGACTTACCTCATGTTTTGTGATTATCTCCAGGCTCATCTGTGGTGCCTCAAAGAGCAGTGTTTCATTGTTTTCCGTGGCTCATATTCCATCGTGTACATGGACCACTTCTTTTTATCCATTCTCCTGTTGATGGACATCTTGGTAGCTTCACTCTCTCGGCTATTGTGAATAAGGCTGCAGTGCAGCTTTTGCAGCCTGTGTCTTCACGATTCTGTTCTGCTTAGGTGACAGGGCCAGTGGTTCACCCGCTGGATTGAATGGTACCTCAATTTTTACTTTTCCACCAGCTCCTTTCTGTTCTCATTATTGTCGGTTACCCTTTCACATCTCACCAGCAAGTAGAGGGCAGAAAGTTCTCTAAAACGTCTGCAGCGTTTATTGTTTGTAGACCTTTTCCGGATGGTCAGTTGACTGGAGAGTGTTGAAACCTTTTTGTAGATTCGATTGCATGAGTCTAATACTTCCTGAGGTTGAGCTTTTATCCATTTTCCCTTTCTTTAAAGAGAGTGAGTAAAACTTACCTCCTCATACTATCTTCCTGAAAGATTTGGGTTTTTTGCATTTTTTTGTTCATTCCCGACCTGAGCACAATTTTTGAGGGCAGGTGTCCTTTACAGCCCCGAGTCCTTGTGAATGTTCAGTGACCATTAGCTGTGGGTTTAAAGCCGCTCTTGTGGGAAACGGCCGCAAGGCGGCAGCATTTCTCCTTTACCAAATCTGGTTACTAGGGCAACAGAGCCTTAATGGAAGTGGTGCAGTAGGTTGTAAATTAGAATGGAATGTGCCAGGAAAAAGCCCTTTATGTTTATGGCTCATTACTTCTTGTTCGTATTTGTAACTTAATTTTTATTTTTTATCACAGCAAATTTGATTACAAAGTTTTGTGTGTTCTAGGTGTGCAAGATGTGGTTCTTTCATACATATACATATATCTATCCTTCTTCGGATCCTTTTCCCATGTAGGTTATGACACAATGTTGAGTGGTCTTCTCTTGGTATTCCGTAGGCCTTTGGTGATTATATATTTCCCATGTGTTTGTATATCTCTGTTAGCTCCGAAGTTGTAATGTATCTAATCCTCACACCTTTCCGTTTGGTGAGCCATAAGTTTGTTTAATGAATCTGTGATTGCCTTTCTCTCTGGAAATATCTTCATTGGTATCGAATTTTAGGTAACACCTATAAGTGATATGATAGGACATGTGTCTTTCTCTTTCTCATTTACCACAAGTTGCGTGATTACTTCTAGACTCATCTATGGTGCTGCAAATGGCATTGTTTCATTTTTTCGCTAGCTAATATTCTATCTCGACATGTAGCAGTTTTTCTTTGTCCACCCATCTGTTGGTGGACTTTTTGGTTACTTCCATATCTTGGCCATTGTAATACTGTGCAGTGCACATTTGCCTGCCTGTGTCTTTCCAACTCTGTCTTCTTAGGTTATAGGTCCAGGAATGGGCCTGCTGGGTCATATGGGAGCTCAATGTTTACCTTTGAAAGGCCCCTCCATTCTGTTCTCATTAGTGGCTCTTTCCAGGTTACGTCCCTCTTAAAGTTGAGGGTATGCATTTCTCCACAACACCTTCAGGATTGACTGTTTATTGATTGCTTGCTGATGGTGATTCTGACTGGTGAGAGCTGATACCTCTTTGTGGTTTGAATTTGCATGTGTATCATATTCCGTTGAAATTGACCTTTAAGGCGTGTCCTTTTTATTTTTCAAACTGTGATTACAGCTTAGTTCTTCAAAGTGTTTTCTTAAAGTATGTGTCACATTTTAAAATGTTTTGGCCATTACTTCCCTCAAGACATTTTGAGGGCCCGTTTCACTTACCGCCCTGCAGTACTTGTTCATATGATGTGACCATTAGCACAGGCTTTACAGCTGCTTTTGCAGGTAACGGCCAGAGGGCGGCATCCTTTCTACGTTCCCCACTCGGGTAACTAGGGAAACAGACCTCACGGCCAGCGGTGTTCCTCGCTTATAAATTAGAGTGGAATGTGCCCGGGTCAACCCACAGAAGCTGCTATCTCCTTATTTTTGTTTGTTTTTTAAATTCAATTTATAGTTTTTATTGGAGTAATATTCCGTTGTGTACATGGACAACTTCTTCTTGGTGCATTCCTCTGATGATGGATATTTTCAATGCTTCCGAGTGTTGGCTATGGTAAATATTGCTGGAGTGCAGGATTGCCAGCCTGTGACTTTTTGATTCTCATTTTCTCAGGACATAGGCCCAGCAGTGGCTGTCATTGATGGACTGGTAGCTCAGTGTTTCCCTTTTCAAAGCACCTGCATTGTGTTTTCATTAGTGGCTCCTACCACGTCCCCCTTAGAACCGAGGGTACGCATTTCTCCACAATCCCTTCAGCATTTATTGTTTGCAGCGTCTTTGCTAATGACCATTCTGACTGCTGTGAGCTGATAGGTTTTTCTAATTTGGGTTTGCATGTCTTTAAATATTCCTAAAATTCATCATTTTTCCACGCCTTTTCCTTTCTGTCAAAAAAAAAACAGAAAAAAGTATGAGTACAATATACGTCTTGAATTTGTCTTCTTGAAAGGTTGCCCTGTTGTGAATTTATTGGTCGATTTTCGACCCCAGGCCTCTTTTGGAGAGCAGGTGTCATTTACAGAACTGCAAGTTTGGTGAATCTATAGGGACATTTAGCAATGGGTTTAAAGCTGCTGTTAAGGGTAACGGCCACAAGGAGGCAGCATTTCTCCGTTGTCAAATCTGGGTACTAGGGCAGCAGAGTCTTTCTGGAAGTCATGATCCTAGATTGTAAATTAGAATGGAATGTGCTAGGAGAAACCTCCATTAGTGTATGTCTCATTTCTTTTTGTTTTTTTTAAATTTTTTATCGGGGTATAGATTAGAATATTATTTACCCTAGGTTTACAATATCTGGTTCATTTGTACATTATATATGTCTAAGCATGTACAGATCCTCTTCCCATGTAAAATATTACAGAGTGTTCCATAGCCCTCCCTTGCTATCTGGTCGGTCTTTTTGATATATGTATATAATATGAATTTGTATCTGTTTAGTAACACTGATGTTAATTGATCCAATCCCCCCACCTTTCCCTTTAGATGAGCATAGTTTGTTTTCTAAGTCTGTGAGTGTCTTTCTCTGTGGAAATATGTTCATTTGTGTCAGTTATTAGATAACGCCTCTAAGTGATATCATAGGATATAGGTCTTTTGTTTTCCGACTTACCTCATATTTTGTGATTATCTCCAGGCTCATCTGTGGTGCCTCAAAGAGCAGTGTTTCATTGTTTTCCGTGGCTAATATTCCATCGTGTACATGGACCACTTCTTTTTATCCATTCTCCTGTTGATGGACATCTTGGTAGCTTCACTCTCTCGTCTATTGTGAATAAGGCTGCAGTGCAGCTTTTGCAGCCTGTGTCTTCACGATTCTGTTCTTCTCAGGTGACAGGGCCAGTGGTTCACCCGCTGGATTGAATGGTACCTCAATTTTTACTTTTCCACCAGCTCCTTTCTGTTCTCATTATTGTCGGTTACCCTTTCACATCTCGCCAGCAAGTAGAGGGTAGAAAGTTCTCTAAAACGTCTGCAGCGTTTATTGTTTGTAGACCTTTTCGTGATGGTCAGTTGAATGGAGAGAGTTGAAACCTTTTTGTAGATTCGATTGCATGAGTCTAATACTTCCTGAGGTTGAGCTTTTATCCATTTTCCTTTTCTTTAAAGAGAGTGAGTAAAACTTACCTCCTCATACTATCTTCCTGAAAGATTTGTGTGTTTTAAATTTTTTTGTTCATTCCCGACCTCAGCACAATTTTTGAAGGCAGGTGTCCTTTACAGCCCCGAGTCCTTGTGAATGTTCAGTGACCATTAGCTGTGGGTTTAAAGCCGCTCTTGTGGGAAACGGCCGCAAGGCGGCAGCATTTCTCCTTTACCAAATCTGGTTACTAGGGCAACAGAGCCTTAATGGAAGTGGTGCAGTAGGCTGTAAATTAGAAGGGAATGTGCCAGGAAAAAGCCATTTATGTTTATGGCTCATTACTTCTTGTTCGTATTTGTAACTTAATTTTTATTTTTTATCACAGCAAATTTGATTACAATGTTTTGTGTGTTCTAGGTGTGCAAGATGTGGTTCTTTCATACATATACATATATCTATTCTTCTTCGGATCCTTTTCCCATGTAGGTTATGACACAATGTTGAGTGGTCTTCTCTTGGTATTCCGTAGGCCTTTGGTGATTATATATTTCCCATGTGTTTGTATATCTCTGTTAACCCCGAAGTCGTAATGTATCTAATCCTCACACCTTTCCGTTTGGTGAACCATAAGTTTGTTTAATGAATCTGTGATTGCCTTTCTCTCTGTAAATATCTTCATTGGTATCGAATTTTAGGTAACACCTATAAGTGATATGATAGGACATGTGTCTTTCTCTTTCTCATTTACCACAAGTTGCGTGATTACTTCTAGACTCATCTATGGTGCTGCAAATGGCATTGTTTCATTTTTTCGCTAGCTAATATTCCATCTCGACCTGTAGCAGTTTTTCTTTGTCCACCCATCTGTTGGTGGACTTTTTGGTTACTTCCATATCTTGGCCATTGTAATACTGTGCAGTGCACATTTGCCTGCCTGTGTCTTTCCAATTCTGTCTTCTTAGGTTATAGGTCCAGGAATGGGCCTGCTGGGTCATATGGGAGCTCAATGTTTACCTTTGAAAGGCCCCTCCATTCTGTTCTCATTAGTGGCTCTTTCCAGGTTACGTCCCTCTTAAAGTTGAGGGTATGCATTTCTCCACAACACCTTCAGGATTGACTGTTTATAGATTGCTTGCTGATGGTGATTCTGACTGGTGTGAGCTGATACCTCTTTGTGGTTTGAATTTGCATGTGTGTCATATTCCATTGAAATTGACCTTTAAGGCGTGTCCTTTTTATTTTTCAAACTGTGATTACAGCTTAGTTCTTCAAAGTGTTTTCTTAAACTATGTGTCACATTTTAAAATGTTTTGGCCATTACTTCCTTCAAGACATTTTGAGGGCACGTTTCACTTACAGCCCTGCAGTACTTGTTCATATGAAGTGACCATTAGCACAGGCTTTACAGCTGCTTTTGCAGGTAACGGCCAGAGGGCGGCATCCTTTCTACGTTCCCCATTCGGGTAACTAGGGAAACAGACCTCCTGGCCAGCGGTGTTCCTCGCTTATAAATTAGAGTGGAATGTGCCCGGGTCAACCCACAGAAGCTGCTATCTCCTTACTTTTGTTTGTTTTTTAAACTCAATTTATAGTTTTTATTGGAGTAATATTCCATTGTGTACATGGACCACTTCTTCTTGGTGCATTCCTCTGATGATGGACATTTTCAATGCTTCCGAGTGTTGGCTATGGTAAATATTGCTGGAGTGCAGGATTGCCAGCCTGTGACTTTTTGATTCTCATTTTCTCAGGAGATAGGCCCAGCAGTGGGTGTGATTGATGGACTGGTAGCTCAGTGTTTCCCTTTTCAAAGCACCTGCATTGTGTTTTCATTAGTGGCTCCTACCACGTCCCCCTTAGAACCGACGGTACGCATTTCTCCACAATCCCTTCAGCATTTATTGTTTGCAGCGTCTTTGCTAATGACCATTCTGACTGCTGTGAGCTGATAGGTTTTTCTAATTTGGGTTTGCATGTCTTTAAAAATTCCTAAAATTCATCATTTTTCCACGCCTTTTCCTTTCTGTCAAAAAAAAAAACAGAAAAAAGTATGAGTACAATACACGTCTTGAATTTGTCTTCTTGGAAGGTTTCCCTGTTGTGAAATTATTGGTCGATTTTCGACCCCAGGCCTTCTTTGGAGGGCAGGTGTCATTTACAGAACTGCAAGTTTGGTGAATGTATAGGGACCTTTAGCAATGGGTTTAAAGCTGCTGTTAAGGGTAACGGCCACAAGGAGGCAGCATTTCTCCGTTGTCAAATCTGGGTACTAGGGCAGCAGAGTCTTTCTGGAAGTCGTGTTCCTAGGTTGTAAATTAGAATGGAATGTGCTAGGAGAATCCCCCATTAGTGTATGTCTCATTCCTTCTTGTTTTTTTTAAATTTTTTAATCTGGGTATAGATTAGAATATTATTTATCCTAGGTTTACAAAATCTGGTTCATTTGTACATTATATATGTCTAAGCATGTACAGATCCTCTTCCCATGTAAAATATTACAGAGTGTTCCATAGACCTCCCTTGCTATCTGGTCGGTCTTTTTGATATATGTATATAATATGAATTTGTATCTGTATAGTAACACTGATGTTAATTGATCCAATCCCCCCACCTTTCCTTTTAGATGAGCATAGTTTGTTTTCTAAGTCTGTGAGTGTCTTTCTCTGTGGAAATATGTTCATTTGTGTCAGTTATTAGATAACGCCTCTAAGTGATATCATAGGATATAGGTCTTTTGCTTTCCGACTTACCTCATGTTTTGTGATTATCTCCAGGCTCATCTGTGGTGCCTCAAAGAGCAGTGTTTCATTGTTTTCCGTGGCTCATATTCCATCGTGTACATGGACCACTTCTTTTTATCCATTCTCCTGTTGATGGACATCTTGGTAGCTTCACTCTCTCGGCTATTGTGAATAAGGCTGCAGTGCAGCTTTTGCAGCCTGTGTCTTCACGATTCTGTTCTGCTTAGGTGACAGGGCCAGTGGTTCACCCGCTGGATTGAATGGTACCTCAATTGTTACTTTTCCACCAGCTCCTTTCTGTTCTCATTATTGTCGGTTACCCTTTCACATCTCACCAGCAAGTAGAGGGCAGAAAGTTCTCTAAAACGTCTGCAGCGTTTAATGTTTGTAGACCTTTTCCGGATGGTCAGTTGACTGGAGAGTGTTGAAACCTTTTTGTAGATTCGATTGCATGAGTCTAATACTTCCTGAGGTTGAGCTTTTATCCATTTTCCTTTTCTTTAAAGAGAGTGAGTAAAACTTACCTCCTCATACTATCTTCCTGAAAGATTTGGGTTTTTTGCATTTTTTTGTTCATTCCCGACCTGAGCACAATTTTTGAGGGCAGGTGTCCTTTACAGCCCCGAGTCCTTGTGAATGTTCAGTGACCATTAGCTGTGGGTTTAAAGCCGCTCTTGTGGGAAACGGCCGCAAGGCGGCAGCATTTCTCCTTTACCAAATCTGGTTACTAGGACAACAGAGCCTTAATGGAAGTGGTGCAGTAGGTTGTAAATTAGAATGGAATGTGCCAGGAAAAAGCCCTTTATGTTTATGGCTCATTACTTCTTGTTCGTATTTGTAACTTAATTTTTATTTTTTATCACAGCAAATTTGATTACAAAGTTTTGTGTGTTCTAGGTGTGCAAGATGTGGTTCTTTCATACATATACATATATCTATCCTTCTTCGGATCCTTTTCCCATGTAGGTTATGACACAATGTTGAGTGGTCTTCTCTTGGTATTCCGTAGGCCTTTGGTGATTATATATTTCCCATGTGTTTGTATATCTCTGTTAGCCCCGAAGTTGTAATGTATCTAATCCTCACACCTTTCCGTTTGGTGAGCCATAAGTTTGTTTAATGAATCTGTGATTGCCTTTCTCTCTGGAAATATCTTCATTGGTATCGAATTTTAGGTAACACCTATAAGTGATATGAAAGGACATGTGCCTTTCTCTTTCTCATTTACCACAAGTTGCGTGATTACTTCTAGACTCATCTATGGTGCTGCAAATGGCATTGTTTCATTTTTTCGCTAGCTAATATTCCATCTCGACATGTAGCAGTTTTTCTTTGTCCACCCATCTGTTGGTGGACTTTTTGGTTACTTCCATATCTTGGCCATTGTAATACTGTGCAGTGCACATTTGCCTGCCTGTGTCTTTCCAACTCTGTCTTCTTAGGTTATAGGTCCAGGAATGGGCCTGCTGGGTCATATGGGAGCTCAATGTTTACCTTTGAAAGGCCCCTCCATTCTGTTCTCATTAGTGGCTCTTTCCAGGTTACGTCCCTCTTAAAGTTGAGGGTATGCATTTCTCCACAACACCTTCAGGATTGACTGTTTATTGATTGCTTGCTGATGGTGATTCTGACTGGTGAGAGCTGATACCTCTTTGTGGTTTGAATTTGCATGTGTATCATATTCCGTTGAAATTGACCTTTAAGGCGTGTCCTTTTTATTTTTCAAACTGTGATTACAGCTTAGTTCTTCAAAGTGTTTTCTTAAAGTATGTGTCACATTTTAAAATGTTTTGGCCATTACTTCCCTCAAGACATTTTGAGGGCCCGTTTCACTTACCGCCCTGCAGTACTTGTTCATATGATGTGACCATTAGCACAGGCTTTACAGCTGCTTTTGCAGGTAACGGCCAGAGGGCGGCATCCTTTCTACGTTCCCCACTCGGGTAACTAGGGAAACAGACCTCACGGCCAGCGGTGTTCCTCGCTTATAAATTAGAGTGGAATGTGCCCGGGTCAACCCACAGAAGCTGCTATCTCCTTATTTTTGTTTGTTTTTTAAATTCAATTTTTAGTTTTTATTGGAGTAATAGTCCGTTGTGTACATGGAACACTTCTTCTTGGTGCATTCCTCTGATGATGGATATTTTCAATGCTTCCGAGTGTTGGCTATGGTAAATATTGCTGGAGTGAAGGATTGCCAGCCTGTGACTTTTTGATTCTCATTTTCTCAGGAGATAGGCCCAGCAGTGGGTGTGATTGATGGACTGGTAGCTCAGTGTTTCCCTTTGCAAAGCACCTGCATTGTGTTTTCATTAGTGGCTCCTACCACGTACCGCTTAGAACCGAGGGTACGCATTTCTCCACAATCCCTTCAGCATTTATTGTTTGCAGCGTCTTTGCTAATGACCATTCTGACTGCTGTGAGCTGATAGGTTTTTCTAATTTGGGTTTGCATGTCTTTAAAAATTCCTAAAATTCATCATTTTTCCACGCCTTTTCCTTTCTGTCAAAAAAAAAAACAGAAAAAAGTATGAGTACAATACACGTCTTGAATTTGTCTTCTTGGAAGGTTTCCCTGTTGTGAAATTATTGGTCGATTTTCGACCCCAGGCCTTCTTTGGAGGGCAGGTGTCATTTACAGAACTGCAAGTTTGGTGAATGTATAGGGACCTTTAGCAATGGGTTTAAAGCTGCTGTTAAGGGTAACGGCCACAAGGAGGCAGCATTTCTCCGTTGTCAAATCTGGGTACTAGGGCAGCAGAGTCTTTCTGGAAGTCGTGTTCCTAGGTTGTAAATTAGAATGGAATGTGCTAGGAGAAACCCCCATTAGTGTATGTCTCATTCCTTCTTGTTTTTTTTAAATTTTTTAATCTGGGTATAGATTAGAATATTATTTATCCTAGGTTTACAAAATCTGGTTCATTTGTACATTATATATGTCTAAGCATGTACAGATCCTCTTCCCATGTAAAATATTACAGAGTGTTCCATAGACCTCCCTTGCTATCTGGTCGGTCTTTTTGATATATGTATATAATATGAATTTGTATCTGTATAGTAACACTGATGTTAATTGATCCAATCCCCCCACCTTTCCTTTTAGATGAGCATAGTTTGTTTTCTAAGTCTGTGAGTGTCTTTCTCTGTGGAAATATGTTCATTTGTGTCAGTTATTAGATAACGCCTCTAAGTGATATCATAGGATATAGGTCTTTTGCTTTCCGACTTACCTCATGTTTTGTGATTATCTCCAGGCTCATCTGTGGTGCCTCAAAGAGCAGTGTTTCATTGTTTTCCGTGGCTCATATTCCATCGTGTACATGGACCACTTCTTTTTATCCATTCTCCTGTTGATGGACATCTTGGTAGCTTCACTCTCTCGGCTATTGTGAATAAGGCTGCAGTGCAGCTTTTGCAGCCTGTGTCTTCACGATTCTGTTCTGCTTAGGTGACAGGGCCAGTGGTTCACCCGCTGGATTGAATGGTACCTCAATTGTTACTTTTCCACCAGCTCCTTTCTGTTCTCATTATTGTCGGTTACCCTTTCACATCTCACCAGCAAGTAGAGGGCAGAAAGTTCTCTAAAACGTCTGCAGCGTTTAATGTTTGTAGACCTTTTCCGGATGGTCAGTTGACTGGAGAGTGTTGAAACCTTTTTGTAGATTCGATTGCATGAGTCTAATACTTCCTGAGGTTGAGCTTTTATCCATTTTCCTTTTCTTTAAAGAGAGTGAGTAAAACTTACCTCCTCATACTATCTTCCTGAAAGATTTGGGTTTTTTGCATTTTTTTGTTCATTCCCGACCTGAGCACAATTTTTGAGGGCAGGTGTCCTTTACAGCCCCGAGTCCTTGTGAATGTTCAGTGACCATTAGCTGTGGGTTTAAAGCCGCTCTTGTGGGAAACGGCCGCAAGGCGGCAGCATTTCTCCTTTACCAAATCTGGTTACTAGGAAAACAGAGCCTTAATGGAAGTGGTGCAGTAGGTTGTAAATTAGAATGGAATGTGCCAGGAAAAAGCCCTTTATGTTTATGGCTCATTACTTCTTGTTCGTATTTGTAACTTAATTTTTATTTTTTATCACAGCAAATTTGATTACAAAGTTTTGTGTGTTCTAGGTGTGCAAGATGTGGTTCTTTCATACATATACATATATCTATCCTTCTTCGGATCCTTTTCCCATGTAGGTTATGACACAATGTTGAGTGGTCTTCTCTTGGTATTCCGTAGGCCTTTGGTGATTATATATTTCCCATGTGTTTGTATATCTCTGTTAGCCCCGAAGTTGTAATGTATCTAATCCTCACACCTTTCCGTTTGGTGAGCCATAAGTTTGTTTAATGAATCTGGGATTGCCTTTCTCTCTGGAAATATCTTCATTGGTATCGAATTTTAGGTAACACCTATAAGTGATATGATAGGACATGTGTCTTTCTCTTTCTCATTTACCACAAGTTGCGTGATTACTTCTAGACTCATCTATGGTGCTGCAAATGGCATTGTTTCATTTTTTCGCTAGCTAATATTCCATCTCGACCTGTAGCAGTTTTTCTTTGTCCACCCATCTGTTGGTGGACTTTTTGGTTACTTCCATATCTTGGCCATTGTAATACTGTGCAGTGCACATTTGCCTGCCTGTGTCTTTCCAATTCTGTCTTCTTAGGTTATAGGTCCAGGAATGGGCCTGCTGGGTCATATGGGAGCTCAATGTTTACCTTTGAAAGGCCCCTCCATTCTGTTCTCATTAGTGGCTCTTTCCAGGTTACGTCCCTCTTAAAGTTGAGGGTATGCATTTCTCCACAACACCTTCAGGATTGACTGTTTATAGATTGCTTGCTGATGGTGATTCTGACTGGTGTGAGCTGATACCTCTTTGTGGTTTGAATTTGCATGTGTGTCATATTCCATTGAAATTGACCTTTAAGGCGTGTCCTTTTTATTTTTCAAACTGTGATTACAGCTTAGTTCTTCAAAGTGTTTTCTTAAACTATGTGTCACATTTTAAAATGTTTTGGCCATTACTTCCTTCAAGACATTTTGAGGGCACGTTTCACTTACAGCCCTGCAGTACTTGTTCATATGAAGTGACCATTAGCACAGGCTTTACAGCTGCTTTTGCAGGTAACGGCCAGAGGGCGGCATCCTTTCTACGTTCCCCATTCGGGTAACTAGGGAAACAGACCTCCTGGCCAGCGGTGTTCCTCGCTTATAAATTAGAGTGGAATGTGCCCGGGTCAACCCACAGAAGCTGCTATCTCCTTACTTTTGTTTGTTTTTTAAATTCAATTTATAGTTTTTATTGGAGTAATATTCCATTGTGTACATGGACCACTTCTTCTTGGTGCATTCCTCTGATGATGGACATTTTCAATGCTTCCGAGTGTTGGCTATGGTAAATATTGCTGGAGCGCAGGATTGCCAGCCTGTGACTTTTTGATTCGCATTTTCTCAGGACAAAGGCCCAGCAGTGGGTGTGATTGATGGACTGGTAGCTCAGTGTTTCCCTTTTCAAAGCACCTGCATTGTGTTTTCATTAGTGGCTCCTACCACGTCCCCCTTAGAACCGAGGGTACGCATTTCTCCACAATCACTTCAGCATTTATTGTTTGCAGCGTCTTTGCTAATGACCATTCTGACTGCTGTGAGCTGATAGGTTTTTCTAATTTGGGTTTGCATGTCTTTAAATATTCCTAATATTCATCATTTTTCCATGCCTTTTCCTTTCTGTCAAAAAAAAAAACAGAAAAAAGTATGAGTACAATATACGTCTTGAATTTGTCTTCTTGGAAGGTTGCCCTGTTGTGAATTTATTGGTCGATTTTCGACCCCAGGCCTCTTTTGGAGAGCAGGTGTCATTTACAGAACTGCAAGTTTGGTGGATCTATAGGGACATTTAGCAATGGATTTAAAGCTGCTGTTAAGGGTAACGGCCACAAGGAGGCAGCATTTCTCCGTTGTCAAATCTGGGTACTAGGGCAGCAGAGTCTTTCTGGAAGTCATGATCCTAGGTTGTAAATTAGAATGGAATGTGCTAGGAGAAACCTCCATTAGTGTAGGTCTCATTCCTTTTTGTTTTTTTTAAATTTTTTATCGGGGTATAGATTAGAATATTATTTACCCTAGGTTTACAATATCTGGTTCATTTGTACATTATATATGTCTAAGCATGTACAGATCCTCTTCCCATGTAAAATATTACAGAGTGTTCCATAGACCTCCCTTGCTATCTGGTCGGTCTTTTTGATATATGTATATAATATGAATTTGTATCTGTATAGTAACACTGATAATTAATTGATAGTTAATTGATCCAATCCCCCCACCTTTCCTTTTAGATGAGCATAGTTTGTTTTCTAAGTCTGTGAGTGTCTTTCTCTGTGGAAATATGTTCATTTGTGTCAGTTATTAGATAACGCCTCTAAGTGATATCATAGGATATAGGTCTTTTGCTTTCCGACTTACCTCATGTTTTGTGATTATCTCCAGGCTCATCTGTGGTGCCTCAAAGAGCAGTGTTTCATTGTTTTCCGTGGCTCATATTCCATCGTGTACATGGACCACTTCTTTTTATCCATTCTCCTGTTGATGGACATCTTGGTAGCTTCACTCTCTCGGCTATTGTGAATAAGGCTGCAGTGCAGCTTTTGCAGCCTGTGTCTTCACGATTCTGTTCTGCTTAGGTGACAGGGCCAGTGGTTCACCCGCTGGATTGAATGGTACCTCAATTTTTACTTTTCCACCAGCTCCTTTCTGTTCTCATTATTGTCGGTTACCCTTTCACATCTCACCAGCAAGTAGAGGGCAGAAAGTTCTCTAAAACGTCTGCAGCGTTTATTGTTTGTGGACCTTTTCCGGATGGTCAGTTGACTGGAGAGTGTTGAAACCTTTTTGTAGATTCGATTGCATGAGTCTAATACTTCCTGAGGTTGAGCTTTTATCCATTTTCCTTTTCTTTAAAGAGAGTGAGTAAAACTTACCTCCTCATACTATCTTCCTGAAAGATTTGGGTTTTTTGCATTTTTTTGTTCATTCCCGACCTGAGCACAATTTTTGAGGGCAGGTGTCCTTTACAGCCCCGAGTCCTTGTGAATGTTCAGTGACCATTAGCTGTGGGTTTAAAGCCGCTCTTGTGGGAAATGGCCGCAAGGCGGCAGCATTTCTCCTTTACCAAATCTGGTTACTAGGACAACAGAGCCTTAATGGAAGTGGTGCAGTAGGTTGTAAATTAGAATGGAATGTGCCAGGAAAAAGCCCTTTATGTTTATGGCTCATTACTTCTTGTTCGTATTTGTAACTTAATTTTTATTTTTTATCACAGCAAATTTGATTACAAAGTTTTGTGTGTTCTAGGTGTGCAAGATGTGGTTCTTTCATACATATACATATATCTATCCTTCTTCGGATCCTTTTCCCATGTAGGTTATGACACAATGTTGAGTGGTCTTCTCTTGGTATTCCGTAGGCCTTTGGTGATTATATATTTCCCATGTGTTTGTATATCTCTGTTAGCCCCGAAGTTGTAATGTATCTAATCCTCACACCTTTCCGTTTGGTGAGCCATAAGTTTGTTTAATGAATCTGTGATTGCCTTTCTCTCTGGAAATATCTTCATTGGTATCGAATTTTAGGTAACACCTATAAGTGATATGATAGGACATGTGTCTTTCTCTTTCTCATTTACCACAAGTTGCGTGATTACTTCTAGACTCATCTATGGTGCTGCAAATGGCATTGTTTCATTTTTTCGCTAGCTAATATTCCATCTCGACCTGTAGCAGTTTTTCTTTGTCCACCCATCTGTTGGTGGACTTTTTGGTTACTTCCATATCTTGGCCATTGTAATACTGTGCAGTTCACATTTGCCTGCCTGTGTCTTTCCCATTCTGTCTTCTTAGGTTATAGGTCCAGGAATGGGCCTGCTGGGTCATATGGGAGCTCAATGTTTACCTTTGAAAGGCCCCTCCATTCTGTTCTCATTAGTGGCTCTTTCCAGGTTACGTCCCTCTTAAAGTTGAGGGTATGCATTTCTCCACAACACCTTCAGGATTGACTGTTTATAGATTGCTTGCTGATGGTGATTCTGACTGGTGTGAGCTGATACCTCTTTGTGGTTTGAATTTGCATGTGTGTCATATTCCATTGAAATTGACCTTTAAGGCGTGTCCTTTTTATTTTTCAAACTGTGATTACAGCTTAGTTCTTCAAAGTGTTTTCTTAAACTATGTGTCACATTTTAAAATGTTTTGGCCATTACTTCCTTCAAGACATTTTGAGGGCACGTTTCACTTACAGCCCTGCAGTACTTGTTCATATGAAGTGACCATTAGCACAGGCTTTACAGCTGCTTTTGCAGGTAACGGCCAGAGGGCGGCATCCTTTCTACGTTCCCCATTCGGGTAACTAGGGAAACAGACCTCCTGGCCAGCGGTGTTCCTCGCTTATAAATTAGAGTGGAATGTGCCCGGGTCAACCCACAGAAGCTGCTATCTCCTTACTTTTGTTTGTTTTTTAAATTCAATTTATAGTTTTTATTGGAGTAATATTCCATTGTGTACATGGACCACTTCTTCTTGGTGCATTCCTCTGATGATGGACATTTTCAATGCTTCCGAGTGTTGGCTATGGTAAATATTGCTGGAGTGCAGGATTGCCAGCCTGTGACTTTTTGATTCGCATTTTCTCAGGACAAAGGCCCAGCAGTGGGTGTGATTGATGGACTGGTAGCTCAGTGTTTCCCTTTTCAAAGCACCTGCATTGTGTTTTCATTAGTGGCTCCTACCACGTCCCCCTTAGAACCGAGGGTACGCATTTCTCCACAATCACTTCAGCATTTATTGTTTGCAGCGTCTTTGCTAATGACCATTCTGACTGCTGTGAGCTGATAGGTTTTTCTAATTTGGGTTTGCATGTCTTTAAATATTCCTAAAATTCATCATTTTTCCACGCCTTTTCCTTTCTGTCAAAAAAAAAAAACAGAAAAAAGTATGAGTACAATATACGTCTTGAATTTGTCTTCTTGGAAGGTTGCCCTGTTGTGAATTTATTGGTCGATTTTCGACCCCAGGCCTCTTTTGGAGAGCAGGTGTCATTTACAGAACTGCAAGTTTGGTGGATCTATAGGGACATTTAGCAATGGGTTTAAAGCTGCTGTTAAGGGTAACGGCCACAAGGAGGCAGCATTTCTCCGTTGTCAAATCTGGGTACTAGGGCAGCAGAGTCTTTCTGGAAGTCATGATCCTAGGTTGTAAATTAGAATGGAATGTGCTAGGAGAAACCTCCATTAGTGTAGGTCTCATTCCTTTTTGTTTTTTTTAAATTTTTTATCGGGGTATAGATTAGAATATTATTTACCCTAGGTTTACAATATCTGGTTCATTTGTACATTATATATGTCTAAGCATGTACAGATCCTCTTCCCATGTAAAATATTACAGAGTGTTCCATAGACCTCCCTTGCTATCTGGTCGGTCTTTTTGATATATGTATATAATATGAATTTGTATCTGTATAGTAACACTGATGTTAATTGATCCAATCCCCCCACCTTTCCTTTTAGATGAGCATAGTTTGTTTTCTAAGTCTGTGAGTGTCTTTCTCTGTGGAAATATGTTCATTTGTGTCAGTTATTAGATAACGCCTCTAAGTGATATCATAGGATATAGGTCTTTTGCTTTCCGACTTACCTCATGTTTTGTGATTATCTCCAGGCTCATCTGTGGTGCCTCAAAGAGCAGTGTTTCATTGTTTTCCGTGGCTCATATTCCATCGTGTACATGGACCACTTCTTTTTATCCATTCTCCTGTTGATGGACATCTTGGTAGCTTCACTCTCTCGGCTATTGTGAATAAGGCTGCAGTGCAGCTTTTGCAGCCTGTGTCTTCACGATTCTGTTCTGCTTAGGTGACAGGGCCAGTGGTTCACCCGCTGGATTGAATGGTACCTCAATTGTTACTTTTCCACCAGCTCCTTTCTGTTCTCATTATTGTCGGTTACCCTTTCACATCTCACCAGCAAGTAGAGGGCAGAAAGTTCTCTAAAACGTCTGCAGCGTTTAATGTTTGTAGACCTTTTCCGGATGGTCAGTTGACTGGAGAGTGTTGAAACCTTTTTGTAGATTCGATTGCATGAGTCTAATACTTCCTGAGGTTGAGCTTTTATCCATTTTCCTTTTCTTTAAAGAGAGTGAGTAAAACTTACCTCCTCATACTATCTTCCTGAAAGATTTGGGTTTTTTGCATTTTTTTGTTCATTCCCGACCTGAGCACAATTTTTGAGGGCAGGTGTCCTTTACAGCCCCGAGTCCTTGTGAATGTTCAGTGACCATTAGCTGTGGGTTTAAAGCCGCTCTTGTGGGAAACGGCCGCAAGGCGGCAGCATTTCTCCTTTACCAAATCTGGTTACTAGGACAACAGAGCCTTAATGGAAGTGGTGCAGTAGGTTGTAAATTAGAATGGAATGTGCCAGGAAAAAGCCCTTTATGTTTATGGCTCATTACTTCTTGTTCGTATTTGTAACTTAATTTTTATTTTTTATCACAGCAAATTTGATTACAAAGTTTTGTGTGTTCTAGGTGTGCAAGATGTGGTTCTTTCATACATATACATATATCTATCCTTCTTCGGATCCTTTTCCCATGTAGGTTATGACACAATGTTGAGTGGTCTTCTCTTGGTATTCCGTAGGCCTTTGGTGATTATATATTTCCCATGTGTTTGTATATCTCTGTTAGCCCCGAAGTTGTAATGTATCTAATCCTCACACCTTTCCGTTTGGTGAGCCATAAGTTTGTTTAATGAATCTGTGATTGCCTTTCTCTCTGGAAATATCTTCATTGGTATCGAATTTTAGGTAACACCTATAAGTGATATGAAAGGACATGTGCCTTTCTCTTTCTCATTTACCACAAGTTGCGTGATTACTTCTAGACTCATCTATGGTGCTGCAAATGGCATTGTTTCATTTTTTCGCTAGCTAATATTCCATCTCGACATGTAGCAGTTTTTCTTTGTCCACCCATCTGTTGGTGGACTTTTTGGTTACTTCCATATCTTGGCCATTGTAATACTGTGCAGTGCACATTTGCCTGCCTGTGTCTTTCCAACTCTGTCTTCTTAGGTTATAGGTCCAGGAATGGGCCTGCTGGGTCATATGGGAGCTCAATGTTTACCTTTGAAAGGCCCCTCCATTCTGTTCTCATTAGTGGCTCTTTCCAGGTTACGTCCCTCTTAAAGTTGAGGGTATGCATTTCTCCACAACACCTTCAGGATTGACTGTTTATTGATTGCTTGCTGATGGTGATTCTGACTGGTGAGAGCTGATACCTCTTTGTGGTTTGAATTTGCATGTGTATCATATTCCGCTGAAATTGACCTTTAAGGCGTGTCCTTTTTATTTTTCAAACTGTGATTACAGCTTAGTTCTTCAAAGTGTTTTCTTAAAGTATGTGTCACATTTTAAAATGTTTTGGCCATTACTTCCCTCAAGACATTTTGAGGGCCCGTTTCACTTACCGCCCTGCAGTACTTGTTCATATGATGTGACCATTAGCACAGGCTTTACAGCTGCTTTTGCAGGTAACGGCCAGAGGGCGGCATCCTTTCTACGTTCCCCACTCGGGTAACTAGGGAAACAGACCTCACGGCCAGCGGTGTTCCTCGCTTATAAATTAGAGTGGAATGTGCCCGGGTCAACCCACAGAAGCTGCTATCTCCTTATTTTTGTTTGTTTTTTAAATTCAATTTTTAGTTTTTATTGGAGTAATAGTCCGTTGTGTACATGGAACACTTCTTCTTGGTGCATTCCTCTGATGATGGATATTTTCAATGCTTCCGAGTGTTGGCTATGGTAAATATTGCTGGAGTGAAGGATTGCCAGCCTGTGACTTTTTGATTCTCATTTTCTCAGGAGATAGGCCCAGCAGTGGGTGTGATTGATGGACTGGTAGCTCAGTGTTTCCCTTTGCAAAGCACCTGCATTGTGTTTTCATTAGTGGCTCCTACCACGTACCGCTTAGAACCGAGGGTACGCATTTCTCCACAATCCCTTCAGCATTTATTGTTTGCAGCGTCTTTGCTAATGACCATTCTGACTGCTGTGAGCTGATAGGTTTTTCTAATTTGGGTTTGCATGTCTTTAAAAATTCCTAAAATTCATCATTTTTCCACGCCTTTTCCTTTCTGTCAAAAAAAAAAACAGAAAAAAGTATGAGTACAATACACGTCTTGAATTTGTCTTCTTGGAAGGTTTCCCTGTTGTGAAATTATTGGTCGATTTTCGACCCCAGGCCTTCTTTGGAGGGCAGGTGTCATTTACAGAACTGCAAGTTTGGTGAATGTATAGGGACCTTTAGCAATGGGTTTAAAGCTGCTGTTAAGGGTAACGGCCACAAGGAGGCAGCATTTCTCCGTTGTCAAATCTGGGTACTAGGGCAGCAGAGTCTTTCTGGAAGTCGTGTTCCTAGGTTGTAAATTAGAATGGAATGTGCTAGGAGAAACCCCCATTAGTGTATGTCTCATTCCTTCTTGTTTTTTTTAAATTTTTTAATCTGGGTATAGATTAGAATATTATTTATCCTAGGTTTACAAAATCTGGTTCATTTGTACATTATATATGTCTAAGCATGTACAGATCCTCTTCCCATGTAAAATATTACAGAGTGTTCCATAGACCTCCCTTGCTATCTGGTCGGTCTTTTTGATATATGTATATAATATGAATTTGTATCTGTATAGTAACACTGATGTTAATTGATCCAATCCCCCCACCTTTCCTTTTAGATGAGCATAGTTTGTTTTCTAAGTCTGTGAGTGTCTTTCTCTGTGGAAATATGTTCATTTGTGTCAGTTATTAGATAACGCCTCTAAGTGATATCATAGGATATAGGTCTTTTGCTTTCCGACTTACCTCATGTTTTGTGATTATCTCCAGGCTCATCTGTGGTGCCTCAAAGAGCAGTGTTTCATTGTTTTCCGTGGCTCATATTCCATCGTGTACATGGACCACTTCTTTTTATCCATTCTCCTGTTGATGGACATCTTGGTAGCTTCACTCTCTCGGCTATTGTGAATAAGGCTGCAGTGCAGCTTTTGCAGCCTGTGTCTTCACGATTCTGTTCTGCTTAGGTGACAGGGCCAGTGGTTCACCCGCTGGATTGAATGGTACCTCAATTGTTACTTTTCCACCAGCTCCTTTCTGTTCTCATTATTGTCGGTTACCCTTTCACATCTCACCAGCAAGTAGAGGGCAGAAAGTTCTCTAAAACGTCTGCAGCGTTTAATGTTTGTAGACCTTTTCCGGATGGTCAGTTGACTGGAGAGTGTTGAAACCTTTTTGTAGATTCGATTGCATGAGTCTAATACTTCCTGAGGTTGAGCTTTTATCCATTTTCCTTTTCTTTAAAGAGAGTGAGTAAAACTTACCTCCTCATACTATCTTCCTGAAAGATTTGGGTTTTTTGCATTTTTTTGTTCATTCCCGACCTGAGCACAATTTTTGAGGGCAGGTGTCCTTTACAGCCCTGAGTCCTTGTGAATGTTCAGTGACCATTAGCTGTGGGTTTAAAGCCGCTCTTGTGGGAAACGGCCGCAAGGCGGCAGCATTTCTCCTTTACCAAATCTGGTTACTAGGACAACAGAGCCTTAATGGAAGTGGTGCAGTAGGTTGTAAATTAGAATGGAATGTGCCAGGAAAAAGCCCTTTATGTTTATGGCTCATTACTTCTTGTTCGTATTTGTAACTTAATTTTTATTTTTTATCACAGCAAATTTGATTACAAAGTTTTGTGTGTTCTAGGTGTGCAAGATGTGGTTCTTTCATACATATACATATATCTATCCTTCTTCGGATCCTTTTCCCATGTAGGTTATGACACAATGTTGAGTGGTCTTCTCTTGGTATTCCGTAGGCCTTTGGTGATTATATATTTCCCATGTGTTTGTATATCTCTGTTAGCCCCGAAGTTGTAATGTATCTAATCCTCACACCTTTCCGTTTGGTGAGCCATAAGTTTGTTTAATGAATCTGGGATTGCCTTTCTCTCTGGAAATATCTTCATTGGTATCGAATTTTAGGTAACACCTATAAGTGATATGATAGGACATGTGTCTTTCTCTTTCTCATTTACCACAAGTTGCGTGATTACTTCTAGACTCATCTATGGTGCTGCAAATGGCATTGTTTCATTTTTTCGCTAGCTAATATTCCATCTCGACCTGTAGCAGTTTTTCTTTGTCCACCCATCTGTTGGTGGACTTTTTGGTTACTTCCATATCTTGGCCATTGTAATACTGTGCAGTGCACATTTGCCTGCCTGTGTCTTTCCAATTCTGTCTTCTTAGGTTATAGGTCCAGGAATGGGCCTGCTGGGTCATATGGGAGCTCAATGTTTACCTTTGAAAGGCCCCTCCATTCTGTTCTCATTAGTGGCTCTTTCCAGGTTACGTCCCTCTTAAAGTTGAGGGTATGCATTTCTCCACAACACCTTCAGGATTGACTGTTTATAGATTGCTTGCTGATGGTGATTCTGACTGGTGTGAGCTGATACCTCTTTGTGGTTTGAATTTGCATGTGTGTCATATTCCATTGAAATTGACCTTTAAGGCGTGTCCTTTTTATTTTTCAAACTGTGATTACAGCTTAGTTCTTCAAAGTGTTTTCTTAAACTATGTGTCACATTTTAAAATGTTTTGGCCATTACTTCCTTCAAGACATTTTGAGGGCACGTTTCACTTACAGCCCTGCAGTACTTGTTCATATGAAGTGACCATTAGCACAGGCTTTACAGCTGCTTTTGCAGGTAACGGCCAGAGGGCGGCATCCTTTCTACGTTCCCCATTCGGGTAACTAGGGAAACAGACCTCCTGGCCAGCGGTGTTCCTCGCTTATAAATTAGAGTGGAATGTGCCCGGGTCAACCCACAGAAGCTGCTATCTCCTTACTTTTGTTTGTTTTTTAAATTCAATTTATAGTTTTTATTGGAGTAATATTCCATTGTGTACATGGACCACTTCTTCTTGGTGCATTCCTCTGATGATGGACATTTTCAATGCTTCCGAGTGTTGGCTATGGTAAATATTGCTGGAGCGCAGGATTGCCAGCCTGTGACTTTTTGATTCGCATTTTCTCAGGACAAAGGCCCAGCAGTGGGTGTGATTGATGGACTGGTAGCTCAGTGTTTCCCTTTTCAAAGCACCTGCATTGTGTTTTCATTAGTGGCTCCTACCACGTCCCCCTTAGAACCGAGGGTACGCATTTCTCCACAATCACTTCAGCATTTATTGTTTGCAGCGTCTTTGCTAATGACCATTCTGACTGCTGTGAGCTGATAGGTTTTTCTAATTTGGGTTTGCATGTCTTTAAATATTCCTAATATTCATCATTTTTCCATGCCTTTTCCTTTCTGTCAAAAAAAAAAACAGAAAAAAGTATGAGTACAATATACGTCTTGAATTTGTCTTCTTGGAAGGTTGCCCTGTTGTGAATTTATTGGTCGATTTTCGACCCCAGGCCTCTTTTGGAGAGCAGGTGTCATTTACAGAACTGCAAGTTTGGTGGATCTATAGGGACATTTAGCAATGGATTTAAAGCTGCTGTTAAGGGTAACGGCCACAAGGAGGCAGCATTTCTCCGTTGTCAAATCTGGGTACTAGGGCAGCAGAGTCTTTCTGGAAGTCATGATCCTAGGTTGTAAATTAGAATGGAATGTGCTAGGAGAAACCTCCATTAGTGTAGGTCTCATTCCTTTTTGTTTTTTTTAAATTTTTTATCGGGGTATAGATTAGAATATTATTTACCCTAGGTTTACAATATCTGGTTCATTTGTACATTATATATGTCTAAGCATGTACAGATCCTCTTCCCATGTAAAATATTACAGAGTGTTCCATAGACCTCCCTTGCTATCTGGTCGGTCTTTTTGATATATGTATATAATATGAATTTGTATCTGTATAGTAACACTGATAATTAATTGATAGTTAATTGATCCAATCCCCCCACCTTTCCTTTTAGATGAGCATAGTTTGTTTTCTAAGTCTGTGAGTGTCTTTCTCTGTGGAAATATGTTCATTTGTGTCAGT
Organism: Balaenoptera physalus; assembly: GCF_965194825.1. NCBI lineage: Eukaryota > Metazoa > Chordata > Mammalia > Artiodactyla > Balaenopteridae > Balaenoptera > Balaenoptera physalus. Next base: position 19,799,296 of record NC_138884.1, on the reverse strand, counting down.
TATTAGATAACGCCTCTAAGTGATATCATAGGATATAGGTCTTTTGCTTTCCGACTTACCTCATGTTTTGTGATTATCTCCAGGCTCATCTGTGGTGCCTCAAAGAGCAGTGTTTCATTGTTTTCCGTGGCTCATATTCCATCGTGTACATGGACCACTTCTTTTTATCCATTCTCCTGTTGATGGACATCTTGGTAGCTTCACTCTCTCGGCTATTGTGAATAAGGCTGCAGTGCAGCTTTTGCAGCCTGTGTCTTCACGATTCTGTTCTGCTTAGGTGACAGGGCCAGTGGTTCACCCGCTGGATTGAATGGTACCTTAATTTTTACTTTTCCACCAGCTCCTTTCTGTTCTCATTATTGTCGGTTACCCTTTCACATCTCACCAGCAAGTAGAGGGCAGAAAGTTCTCTAAAACGTCTGCAGCGTTTATTGTTTGTGGACCTTTTCCGGATGGTCAGTTGACTGGAGAGTGTTGAAACCTTTTTGTAGATTCGATTGCATGAGTCTAATACTTCCTGAGGTTGAGCTTTTATCCATTTTCCTTTTCTTTAAAGAGAGTGAGTAAAACTTACCTCCTCATACTATCTTCCTGAAAGATTTGGGTTTTTTGCATTTTTTTGTTCATTCCCGACCTGAGCACAATTTTTGAGGGCAGGTGTCCTTTACAGCCCCGAGTCCTTGTGAATGTTCAGTGACCATTAGCTGTGGGTTTAAAGCCGCTCTTGTGGGAAATGGCCGCAAGGCGGCAGCATTTCTCCTTTACCAAATCTGGTTACTAGGACAACAGAGCCTTAATGGAAGTGGTGCAGTAGGTTGTAAATTAGAATGGAATGTGCCAGGAAAAAGCCCTTTATGTTTATGGCTCATTACTTCTTGTTCGTATTTGTAACTTAATTTTTATTTTTTATCACAGCAAATTTGATTACAAAGTTTTGTGTGTTCTAGGTGTGCAAGATGTGGTTCTTTCATACATATACATATATCTATCCTTCTTCGGATCCTTTTCCCATGTAGGTTATGACACAATGTTGAGTGGTCTTCTCTTGGTATTCCGTAGGCCTTTGGTGATTATATATTTCCCATGTGTTTGTATATCTCTGTTAGCCCCGAAGTTGTAATGTATCTAATCCTCACACCTTTCCGTTTGGTGAGCCATAAGTTTGTTTAATGAATCTGTGATTGCCTTTCTCTCTGGAAATATCTTCATTGGTATCGAATTTTAGGTAACACCTATAAGTGATATGATAGGACATGTGTCTTTCTCTTTCTCATTTACCACAAGTTGCGTGATTACTTCTAGACTCATCTATGGTGCTGCAAATGGCATTGTTTCATTTTTTCGCTAGCTAATATTCCATCTCGACCTGTAGCAGTTTTTCTTTGTCCACCCATCTGTTGGTGGACTTTTTGGTTACTTCCATATCTTGGCCATTGTAATACTGTGCAGTGCACATTTGCCTGCCTGTGTCTTTCCAATTCTGTCTTCTTAGGTTATAGGTCCAGGAATGGGCCTGCTGGGTCATATGGGAGCTCAATGTTTACCTTTGAAAGGCCCCTCCATTCTGTTCTCATTAGTGGCTCTTTCCAGGTTACGTCCCTCTTAAAGTTGAGGGTATGCATTTCTCCACAACAACTTCAGGATTGACTGTTTATAGATTGCTTGCTGATGGTGATTCTGACTGGTGTGAGCTGATACCTCTTTGTGGTTTGAATTTGCATGTGTGTCATATTCCATTGAAATTGACCTTTAAGGCGTGTCCTTTTTATTTTTCAAACTGTGATTACAGCTTAGTTCTTCAAAGTGTTTTCTTAAACTATGTGTCACATTTTAAAATGTTTTGGCCATTACTTCCTTCAAGACATTTTGAGGGCACGTTTCACTTACAGCCCTGCAGTACTTGTTCATATGAAGTGACCATTAGCACAGGCTTTACAGCTGCTTTTGCAGGTAACGGCCAGAGGGCGGCATCCTTTCTACGTTCCCCATTCGGGTAACTAGGGAAACAGACCTCCTGGCCAGCGGTGTTCCTCGCTTATAAATTAGAGTGGAATGTGCCCGGGTCAACCCACAGAAGCTGCTATCTCCTTACTTTTGTTTGTTTTTTAAATTCAATTTATAGTTTTTATTGGAGTAATATTCCATTGTGTACATGGACCACTTCTTCTTGGTGCATTCCTCTGATGATGGACATTTTCAATGCTTCCGAGTGTTGGCTATGGTAAATATTGCTGGAGTGCAGGATTGCCAGCCTGTGACTTTTTGATTCGCATTTTCTCAGGACAAAGGCCCAGCAGTGGGTGTGATTGATGGACTGGTAGCTCAGTGTTTCCCTTTTCAAAGCACCTGCATTGTGTTTTCATTAGTGGCTCCTACCACGTCCCCCTTAGAACCGAGGGTACGCATTTCTCCACAATCACTTCAGCATTTATTGTTTGCAGCGTCTTTGCTAATGACCATTCTGACTGCTGTGAGCTGATAGGTTTTTCTAATTTGGGTTTGCATGTCTTTAAATATTCCTAAAATTCATCATTTTTCCACGCCTTTTCCTTTCTGTCAAAAAAAAAAAACAGAAAAAAGTATGAGTACAATATACGTCTTGAATTTGTCTTCTTGGAAGGTTGCCCTGTTGTGAATTTATTGGTCGATTTTCGACCCCAGGCCTCTTTTGGAGAGCAGGTGTCATTTACAGAACTGCAAGTTTGGTGGATCTATAGGGACATTTAGCAATGGGTTTAAAGCTGCTGTTAAGGGTAACGGCCACAAGGAGGCAGCATTTCTCCGTTGTCAAATCTGGGTACTAGGGCAGCAGAGTCTTTCTGGAAGTCATGATCCTAGGTTGTAAATTAGAATGGAATGTGCTAGGAGAAACCTCCATTAGTGTAGGTCTCATTCCTTTTTGTTTTTTTTTAATTTTTTATCGGGGTATAGATTAGAATATTATTTACCCTAGGTTTACAATATCTGGTTCATTTGTACATTATATATGTCTAAGCATGTACAGATCCTCTTCCCATGTAAAATATTACAGAGTGTTCCATAGACCTCCCTTGCTATCTGGTCGGTCTTTTTGATATATGTATATAATATGAATTTGTATCTGTATAGTAACACTGATGTTAATTGATCCAATCCCCCCACCTTTCCTTTTAGATGAGCATAGTTTGTTTTCTAAGTCTGTGAGTGTCTTTCTCTGTGGAAATATGTTCATTTGTGTCAGTTATTAGATAACGCCTCTAAGTGATATCATAGGATATAGGTCTTTTGCTTTCCGACTTACCTCATGTTTTGTGATTATCTCCAGGCTCATCTGTGGTGCCTCAAAGAGCAGTGTTTCATTGTTTTCCGTGGCTCATATTCCATCGTGTACATGGACCACTTCTTTTTATCCATTCTCCTGTTGATGGACATCTTGGTAGCTTCACTCTCTCGGCTATTGTGAATAAGGCTGCAGTGCAGCTTTTGCAGCCTGTGTCTTCACGATTCTGTTCTGCTTAGGTGACAGGGCCAGTGGTTCACCCACTGGATTGAATGGTACCTCAATTTTTACTTTTCCACCAGCTCCTTTCTGTTCTCATTATTGTCGGTTACCCTTTCACATCTCACCAGCAAGTAGAGGGCAGAAAGTTCTCTAAAACGTCTGCAGCGTTTATTGTTTGTAGACCTTTTCCGGATGGTCAGTTGACTGGAGAGTGTTGAAACCTTTTTGTAGATTCGATTGCATGAGTCTAATACTTCCTGAGGTTGAGCTTTTATCCATTTTCCTTTTCTTTAAAGAGAGTGAGTAAAACTTACCTCCTCATACTATCTTCCTGAAAGATTTGGGTTTTTTGCATTTTTTTGTTCATTCCCGACCTGAGCACAATTTTTGAGGGCAGGTGTCCTTTACAGCCCCGAGTCCTTGTGAATGTTCAGTGACCATTAGCTGTGGGTTTAAAGCCGCTCTTGTGGGAAACGGCCGCAAGGCGGCAGCATTTCTCCTTTACCAAATCTGGTTACTAGGACAACAGAGCCTTAATGGAAGTGGTGCAGTAGGTTGTAAATTAGAATGGAATGTGCCAGGAAAAAGCCCTTTATGTTTATGGCTCATTACTTCTTGTTCGTATTTGTAACTTAATTTTTATTTTTTATCACAGCAAATTTGATTACAAAGTTTTGTGTGTTCTAGGTGTGCAAGATGTGGTTCTTTCATACATATACATATATCTATCCTTCTTCGGATCCTTTTCCCATGTAGGTTATGACACAATGTTGAGTGGTCTTCTCTTGGTATTCCATAGGCCTTTGGTGATTATATATTTCCCATGTGTTTGTATATCTCTGTTAGCCCCGAAGTTGTAATGTATCTAATCCTCACACCTTTCCGTTTGGTGAGCCATAAGTTTGTTTAATGAATCTGTGATTGCCTTTCTCTCTGGAAATATCTTCATTGGTATCGAATTTTAGGTAACACCTATAAGTGATATGATAGGACATGTGTCTTTCTCTTTCTCATTTACCACAAGTTGCGTGATTACTTCTAGACTCATCTATGGTGCTGCAAATGGCATTGTTTCATTTTTTCGCTAGCTAATATTCCATCTCGACATGTAGCCGTTTTTCTTTGTCCACCCATCTGTTGGTGGACTTTTTGGTTACTTCCATATCTTGGCCATTGTAATACTGTGCAGTGCACATTTGCCTGCCTGTGTCTTTCCAACTCTGTCTTCTTAGGTTATAGGTCCAGGAATGGGCCTGCTGGGTCATATGGGAGCTCAATGTTTACCTTTGAAAGGCCCCTCCATTCTGTTCTCATTAGTGGCTCTTTCCAGGTTACGTCCCTCTTAAAGTTGAGGGTATGCATTTCTCCACAACACCTTCAGGATTGACTGTTTATAGATTGCTTGCTGATGGTGATTCTGACTGGTGTGAGCTGATACCTCTTTGTGGTTTGAATTTGCATGTGTGTCATATTCCGTTGAAATTGACCTTTAAGGCGTGTCCTTTTTATTTTTCAAACTGTGATTACAGCTTAGTTCTTCAAAGTGTTTTCTTAAAGTATGTGTCACATTTTAAAATGTTTTGGCCATTACTTCCCTCAAGACATTTTGAGGGCCCATTTCACTTACTGCCCTGCAGTACATGTTCATGTGAAGTGACCATTAGCACAGGCTTTACAGCTGCTTTTGCAGGTAACGGCCAGAGGGCGGCATCCTTTCTACGTTCCCCACTCGGGTAACTAGGGAAACAGACCTCCCGGCCAGCGGTGTTCCTCGCTTATAAATTAGAGTGGAATGTGCCCCGGTCAACCCACAGAAGCTGCTATCTCCTTACTTTTGTTTGTTTTTTAAATTCAATTTATAGTTTTTATTGGAGTAATATTCCATTGTGTACATGGACCACTTCTTCTTGGTGCATTCCTCTGATGATGGACATTTTCAATGCTTCCGAGTGTTGGCTATGGTAAATATTGCTGGAGTGCAGGATTGCCAGCCTGTGACTTTTTGATTCGCATTTTCTCAGGACAAAGGCCCAGCAGTGGGTGTGATTGATGGACTGGTAGCTCAGTGTTTCCCTTTTCAAAGCACCTGCATTGTGTTTTCATTAGTGGCTCCTACCACGTCCCCCTTAGAACCGAGGGTACGCATTTCTCCACAATCACTTCAGCATTTATTGTTTGCAGCGTCTTTGCTAATGACCATTCTGACTGCTGTGAGCTGATAGGTTTTTCTAATTTGGGTTTGCATGTCTTTAAATATTCCTAAAATTCATCATTTTTCCACGCCTTTTCCTTTCTGTCAAAAAAAAAACAGAAAAAAGTATGAGTACAATATACGTCTTGAATTTGTCTTCTTGGAAGGTTGCCCTGTTGTGAATTTATTGGTCGATTTTCGACCCCAGGCCTCTTTTGGAGAGCAGGTGTCATTTACAGAACTGCAAGTTTGGTGGATCTATAGGGACATTTAGCAATGGGTTTAAAGCTGCTGTTAAGGGTAACGGCCACAAGGAGGCAGCATTTCTCCGTTGTCAAATCTGGGTACTAGGGCAGCAGAGTCTTTCTGGAAGTCATGATCCTAGGTTGTAAATTAGAATGGAATGTGCTAGGAGAAACCTCCATTAGTGTAGGTCTCATTCCTTTTTGTTTTTTTTAAATTTTTTATCGGGGTATAGATTAGAATATTATTTACCCTAGGTTTACAATATCTGGTTCATTTGTACATTATATATGTCTAAGCATGTACAGATCCTCTTCCCATGTAAAATATTACAGAGTGTTCCATAGACCTCCCTTGCTATCTGGTCGGTCTTTTTGATATATGTATATAATATGAATTTGTATCTGTATAGTAACACTGATGTTAATTGATCCAATCCCCCCACCTTTCCTTTTAGATGAGCATAGTTTGTTTTCTAAGTCTGTGAGTGTCTTTCTCTGTGGAAATATGTTCATTTGTGTCAGTTATTAGATAACGCCTCTAAGTGATATCATAGGATATAGGTCTTTTGTTTTCCGACTTACCTCATATTCTGTGATTATCTCCAGGCTCATCTGTGGTGCCTCAAAGAGCAGTGTTTCATTGTTTTCCGTGGCTAATATTCCATCGTGTACATGGACCACTTCTTTTTATCCATTCTCCTGTTGATGGACATCTTGGTAGCTTCACTCTCTCGTCTATTGTGAATAAGGCTGCAGTGCAGCTTTTGCAGCCTGTGTCTTCACGATTCTGTTCTTCTCAGGTGACAGGGCCAGTGGTTCACCCGCTGGATTGAATGGTACCTCAATTTTTACTTTTCCACCAGCTCCTTTCTGTTCTCATTATTGTCGGTTACCCTTTCACATCTCACCAGCAAGTAGAGGGCAGAAAGTTCTCTAAAACGTCTGCAGCGTTTATTGTTTGTAGACCTTTTCCGGATGGTCAGTTGACTGGAGAGTGTTGAAACCTTTTTGTAGATTCGATTGCATGAGTCTAATACTTCCTGAGGTTGAGCTTTTATCCATTTTCCTTTTCTTTAAAGAGAGTGAGTAAAACTTACCTCCTCATACTATCTTCCTGAAAGATTTGGGTTTTTTGCATTTTTTTGTTCATTCCCGACCTGAGCACAATTTTTGAGGGCAGGTGTCCTTTACAGCCCCGAGTCCTTGTGAATGTTCAGTGACCATTAGCTGTGGGTTTAAAGCCGCTCTTGTGGGAAACGGCCGCAAGGCGGCAGCATTTCTCCTTTACCAAATCTGGTTACTAGGACAACAGAGCCTTAATGGAAGTGGTGCAGTAGGTTGTAAATTAGAATGGAATGTGCCAGGAAAAAGCCCTTTATGTTTATGGCTCATTACTTCTTGTTCGTATTTGTAACTTAATTTTTATTTTTTATCACAGCAAATTTGATTACAAAGTTTTGTGTGTTCTAGGTGTGCAAGATGTGGTTCTTTCATACATATACATATATCTATCCTTCTTCGGATCCTTTTCCCATGTAGGTTATGACACAATGTTGAGTGGTCTTCTCTTGGTATTCCGTAGGCCTTTGGTGATTATATATTTCCCATGTGTTTGTATATCTCTGTTAGCCCCGAAGTTGTAATGTATCTAATCCTCACACCTTTCCGTTTGGTGAGCCATAAGTTTGTTTAATGAATCTGTGATTGCCTTTCTCTCTGGAAATATCTTCATTGGTATCGAATTTTAGGTAACACCTATAAGTGATATGATAGGACATGTGTCTTTCTCTTTCTCATTTACCACAAGTTGCGTGATTACTTCTAGACTCATCTATGGTGCTGCAAATGGCATTGTTTCATTTTTTCGCTAGCTAATATTCCATCTCGACCTGTAGCAGTTTTTCTTTGTCCACCCATCTGTTGGTGGACTTTTTGGTTACTTCCATATCTTGGCCATTGTAATACTGTGCAGTGCACATTTGCCTGCCTGTGTCTTTCCAATTCTGTCTTCTTAGGTTATAGGTCCAGGAATGGGCCTGCTGGGTCATATGGGAGCTCAATGTTTACCTTTGAAAGGCCCCTCCATTCTGTTCTCATTAGTGGCTCTTTCCAGGTTACGTCCCTCTTAAAGTTGAGGGTATGCATTTCTCCACAACACCTTCAGGATTGACTGTTTATAGATTGCTTGCTGATGGTGATTCTGACTGGTGTGAGCTGATACCTCTTTGTGGTTTGAATTTGCATGTGTGTCATATTCCATTGAAATTGACCTTTAAGGCGTGTCCTTTTTATTTTTCAAACTGTGATTACAGCTTAGTTCTTCAAAGTGTTTTCTTAAACTATGTGTCACATTTTAAAATGTTTTGGCCATTACTTCCTTCAAGACATTTTGAGGGCACGTTTCACTTACAGCCCTGCAGTACTTGTTCATATGAAGTGACCATTAGCACAGGCTTTACAGCTGCTTTTGCAGGTAACGGCCAGAGGGCGGCATCCTTTCTACGTTCCCCATTCGGGTAACTAGGGAAACAGACCTCCTGGCCAGCGGTGTTCCTCGCTTATAAATTAGAGTGGAATGTGCCCGGGTCAACCCAGAGAAGCTGCTATCTCCTTACTTTTGTTTGTTTTTTAAATTCAATTTATAGTTTTTATTGGAGTAATATTCCATTGTGTACATGGACCACTTCTTCTTGGTGCATTCCTCTGATGATGGACATTTTCAATGCTTCCGAGTGTTGGCTATGGTAAATATTGCTGGAGTGCAGGATTGCCAGCCTGTGACTTTTTGATTCGCATTTTCTCAGGACAAAGGCCCAGCAGTGGGTGTGATTGATGGACTGGTAGCTCAGTGTTTCCCTTTTCAAAGCACCTGCATTGCGTTTTCATTAGTGGCTCCTACCACGTCCCCGTTAGAACCGAGGGTACGCATTTCTCCACAATCACTTCAGCATTTATTGTTTGCAGCGTCTTTGCTAATGACCATTCTGACTGCTGTGAGCTGATAGGTTTTTCTAATTTGGGTTTGCATGTCTTTAAATATTCCTAAAATTCATCATTTTTCCACGCCTTTTCCTTTCTGTCAAAAAAAAAAACAGAAAAAAGTATGAGTACAATATACGTCTTGAATTTGTCTTCTTGGAAGGTTGCCCTGTTGTGAATTTATTGGTCGATTTTCGACCCCAGGCCTCTTTTGGAGAGCAGGTGTCATTTACAGAACTGCAAGTTTGGTGGATCTATAGGGACATTTAGCAATGGGTTTAAAGCTGCTGTTAAGGGTAACGGCCACAAGGAGGCAGCATTTCTCCGTTGTCAAATCTGGGTACTAGGGCAGCAGAGTCTTTCTGGAAGTCATGATCCTAGGTTGTAAATTAGAATGGAATGTGCTAGGAGAAACCTCCATTAGTGTAGGTCTCATTCCTTTTTGTTTTTTTTAAATTTTTTATCGGGGTATAGATTAGAATATTATTTACCCTAGGTTTACAATATCTGGTTCATTTGTACATTATATATGTCTAAGCATGTACAGATCCTCTTCCCATGTATAATATTACAGAGTGTTCCATAGACCTCCCTTGCTATCTGGTCGGTCTTTTTGATATATGTATATAATATGAATTTGTATCTGTATAGTAACACTGATGTTAATTGATCCAATCCCCCCACCTTTCCTTTTAGATGAGCATAGTTTGTTTTCTAAGTCTGTGAGTGTCTTTCTCTGTGGAAATATGTTCATTTGTGTCAGTTATTAGATAACGCCTCTAAGTGATATCATAGGATATAGGTCTTTTGCTTTCCGACTTACCTCATGTTTTGTGATTATCTCCAGGCTCATCTGTGGTGCCTCAAAGAGCAGTGTTTCATTGTTTTCCGTGGCTCATATTCCATCGTGTACATGGACCACTTCTTTTTATCCATTCTCCTGTTGATGGACATCTTGGTAGCTTCACTCTCTCGGCTATTGTGAATAAGGCTGCAGTGCAGCTTTTGCAGCCTGTGTCTTCACGATTCTGTTCTGCTTAGGTGACAGGGCCAGTGGTTCACCCGCTGGATTGAATGGTACCTCAATTTTTACTTTTCCACCAGCTCCTTTCTGTTCTCATTATTGTCGGTTACCCTTTCACATCTCACCAGCAAGTAGAGGGCAGAAAGTTCTCTAAAACGTCTGCAGCGTTTATTGTTTGTAGACCTTTTCCGGATGGTCAGTTGACTGGAGAGTGTTGAAACCTTTTTGTAGATTCGATTGCATGAGTCTAATACTTCCTGAGGTTGAGCTTTTATCCATTTTCCTTTTCTTTAAAGAGAGTGAGTAAAACTTACCTCCTCATACTATCTTCCTGAAAGATTTGGGTTTTTTGCATTTTTTTGTTCATTCCCGACCTGAGCACAATTTTTGAGGGCAGGTGTCCTTTACAGCCCCGAGTCCTTGTGAATGTTCAGTGACCATTAGCTGTGGGTTTAAAGCCGCTCTTGTGGGAAATGGCCGCAAGGCGGCAGCATTTCTCCTTTACCAAATCTGGTTACTAGGACAACAGAGCCTTAATGGAAGTGGTGCAGTAGGTTGTAAATTAGAATGGAATGTGCCAGGAAAAAGCCCTTTATGTTTATGGCTCATTACTTCTTGTTCGTATTTGTAACTTAATTTTTATTTTTTATCACAGCAAATTTGATTACAAAGTTTTGTGTGTTCTAGGTGTGCAAGATGTGGTTCTTTCATACATATACATATATCTATCCTTCTTCGGATCCTTTTCCCATGTAGGTTATGACACAATGTTGAGTGGTCTTCTCTTGGTATTCCGTAGGCCTTTGGTGATTATATATTTCCCATGTGTTTGTATATCTCTGTTAGCCCCGAAGTTGTAATGTATCTAATCCTCACACCTTTCCGTTTGGTGAGCCATAAGTTTGTTTAATGAATCTGTGATTGCCTTTCTCTCTGGAAATATCTTCATTGGTATCGAATTTTAGGTAACACCTATAAGTGATATGATAGGACATGTGTCTTTCTCTTTCTCATTTACCACAAGTTGCGTGATTACTTCTAGACTCATCTATGGTGCTGCAAATGGCATTGTTTCATTTTTTCGCTAGCTAATATTCCATCTCGACCTGTAGCAGTTTTTCTTTGTCCACCCATCTGTTGGTGGACTTTTTGGTTACTTCCATATCTTGGCCATTGTAATACTGTGCAGTGCACATTTGCCTGCCTGTGTCTTTCCCATTCTGTCTTCTTAGGTTATAGGTCCAGGAATGGGCCTGCTGGGTCATATGGGAGCTCAATGTTTACCTTTGAAAGGCCCCTCCATTCTGTTCTCATTAGTGGCTCTTTCCAGGTTACGTCCCTCTTAAAGTTGAGGGTATGCATTTCTCCACAACACCTTCAGGATTGACTGTTTATAGATTGCTTGCTGATGGTGATTCTGACTGGTGTGAGCTGATACCTCTTTGTGGTTTGAATTTGCATGTGTGTCATATTCCATTGAAATTGACCTTTAAGGCGTGTCCTTTTTATTTTTCAAACTGTGATTACAGCTTAGTTCTTCAAAGTGTTTTCTTAAACTATGTGTCACATTTTAAAATGTTTTGGCCATTACTTCCTTCAAGACATTTTGAGGGCACGTTTCACTTACAGCCCTGCAGTACTTGTTCATATGAAGTGACCATTAGCACAGGCTTTACAGCTGCTTTTGCAGGTAACGGCCAGAGGGCGGCATCCTTTCTACGTTCCCCATTCGGGTAACTAGGGAAACAGACCTCCTGGCCAGCGGTGTTCCTCGCTTATAAATTAGAGTGGAATGTGCCCGGGTCAACCCAGAGAAGCTGCTATCTCCTTACTTTTGTTTGTTTTTTAAATTCAATTTATAGTTTTTATTGGAGTAATATTCCATTGTGTACATGGACCACTTCTTCTTGGTGCATTCCTCTGATGATGGACATTTTCAATGCTTCCGAGTGTTGGCTATGGTAAATATTGCTGGAGTGCAGGATTGCCAGCCTGTGACTTTTTGATTCGCATTTTCTCAGGACAAAGGCCCAGCAGTGGGTGTGATTGATGGACTGGTAGCTCAGTGTTTCCCTTTTCAAAGCACCTGCATTGTGTTTTCATTAGTGGCTCCTACCACGTCCCCCTTAGAACCGAGGGTACGCATTTCTCCACAATCACTTCAGCATTTATTGTTTGCAGCGTCTTTGCTAATGACCATTCTGACTGCTGTGAGCTGATAGGTTTTTCTAATTTGGGTTTGCATGTCTTTAAATATTCCTAAAATTCATCATTTTTCCACGCCTTTTCCTTTCTGTCAAAAAAAAAAACAGAAAAAAGTATGAGTACAATATACGTCTTGAATTTGTCTTCTTGGAAGGTTGCCCTGTTGTGAATTTATTGGTCGATTTTCGACCCCAGGCCTCTTTTGGAGAGCAGGTGTCATTTACAGAACTGCAAGTTTGGTGGATCTATAGGGACATTTAGCAATGGGTTTAAAGCTGCTGTTAAGGGTAACGGCCACAAGGAGGCAGCATTTCTCCGTTGTCAAATCTGGGTACTAGGGCAGCAGAGTCTTTCTGGAAGTCATGATCCTAGGTTGTAAATTAGAATGGAATGTGCTAGGAGAAACCTCCATTAGTGTAGGTCTCATTCCTTTTTGTTTTTTTTAAATTTTTTATCGGGGTATAGATTAGAATATTATTTACCCTAGGTTTACAATATCTGGTTCATTTGTACATTATATATGTCTAAGCATGTACAGATCCTCTTCCCATGTAAAATATTACAGAGTGTTCCATAGACCTCCCTTGCTATCTGGTCGGTCTTTTTGATATATGTATATAATATGAATTTGTATCTGTATAGTAACACTGATGTTAATTGATCCAATCCCCCCACCTTTCCTTTTAGATGAGCATAGTTTGTTTTCTAAGTCTGTGAGTGTCTTTCTCTGTGGAAATATGTTCATTTGTGTCAGTTATTAGATAACGCCTCTAAGTGATATCATAGGATATAGGTCTTTTGCTTTCCGACTTACCTCATGTTTTGTGATTATCTCCAGGCTCATCTGTGGTGCCTCAAAGAGCAGTGTTTCATTGTTTTCCGTGGCTCATATTCCATCGTGTACATGGACCACTTCTTTTTATCCATTCTCCTGTTGATGGACATCTTGGTAGCTTCACTCTCTCGGCTATTGTGAATAAGGCTGCAGTGCAGCTTTTGCAGCCTGTGTCTTCACGATTCTGTTCTGCTTAGGTGACAGGGCCAGTGGTTCACCCGCTGGATTGAATGGTACCTCAATTTTTACTTTTCCACCAGCTCCTTTCTGTTCTCATTATTGTCGGTTACCCTTTCACATCTCACCAGCAAGTAGAGGGCAGAAAGTTCTCTAAAACGTCTGCAGCGTTTATTGTTTGTAGACCTTTTCCGGATGGTCAGTTGACTGGAGAGTGTTGAAACCTTTTTGTAGATTCGATTGCATGAGTCTAATACTTCCTGAGGTTGAGCTTTTATCCATTTTCCTTTTCTTTAAAGAGAGTGAGTAAAACTTACCTCCTCATACTATCTTCCTGAAAGATTTGGGTTTTTTGCATTTTTTTGTTCATTCCCGACCTGAGCACAATTTTTGAGGGCAGGTGTCCTTTACAGCCCCGAGTCCTTGTGAATGTTCAGTGACCATTAGCTGTGGGTTTAAAGCCGCTCTTGTGGGAAACGGCCGCAAGGCGGCAGCATTTCTCCTTTACAAAATCTGGTTACTAGGACAACAGAGCCTTAATGGAAGTGGTGCAGTAGGTTGTAAATTAGAATGGAATGTGCCAGGAAAAAGCCCTTTATGTTTATGGCTCATTACTTCTTGTTCGTATTTGTAACTTAATTTTTATTTTTTATCACAGCAAATTTGATTACAAAGTTTTGTGTGTTCTAGGTGTGCAAGATGTGGTTCTTTCATACATATACATATATCTATCCTTCTTCGGATCCTTTTCCCATGTAGGTTATGACACAATGTTGAGTGGTCTTCTCTTGGTATTCCGTAGGCCTTTGGTGATTATATATTTCCCATGTGTTTGTATATCTCTGTTAGCCCCGAAGTTGTAATGTATCTAATCCTCACACCTTTCCGTTTGGTGAGCCATAAGTTTGTTTAATGAATCTGTGATTGCCTTTCTCTCTGGAAATATCTTCATTGGTATCGAATTTTAGGTAACACCTATAAGTGATATGATAGGACATGTGTCTTTCTCTTTCTCATTTACCACAAGTTGCGTGATTACTTCTAGACTCATCTATGGTGCTGCAAATGGCATTGTTTCATTTTTTCGCTAGCTAATATTCCATCTCGACATGTAGCCGTTTTTCTTTGTCCACCCATCTGTTGGTGGACTTTTTGGTTACTTCCATATCTTGGCCATTGTAATACTGTGCAGTGCACATTTGCCTGCCTGTGTCTTTCCAACTCTGTCTTCTTAGGTTATAGGTCCAGGAATGGGCCTGCTGGGTCATATGGGAGCTCAATGTTTACCTTTGAAAGGCCCCTCCATTCTGTTCTCATTAGTGGCTCTTTCCAGGTTACGTCCCTCTTAAAGTTGAGGGTATGCATTTCTCCACAACACCTTCAGGATTGACTGTTTATAGATTGCTTGCTGATGGTGATTCTGACTGGTGTGAGCTGATACCTCTTTGTGGTTTGAATTTGCATGTGTGTCATATTCCGTTGAAATTGACCTTTAAGGCGTGTCCTTTTTATTTTTCAAACTGTGATTACAGCTTAGTTCTTCAAAGTGTTTTCTTAAAGTATGTGTCACATTTTAAAATGTTTTGGCCATTACTTCCCTCAAGACATTTTGAGGGCCCATTTCACTTACTGCCCTGCAGTACATGTTCATGTGAAGTGACCATTAGCACAGGCTTTACAGCTGCTTTTGCAGGTAACGGCCAGAGGGCGGCATCCTTTCTACGTTCCCCACTCGGGTAACTAGGGAAACAGACCTCCCGGCCAGCGGTGTTCCTCGCTTATAAATTAGAGTGGAATGTGCCCCGGTCAACCCACAGAAGCTGCTATCTCCTTACTTTTGTTTGTTTTTTAAATTCAATTTATAGTTTTTATTGGAGTAATATTCCATTGTGTACATGGACCACTTCTTCTTGGTGCATTCCTCTGATGATGGACATTTTCAATGCTTCCGAGTGTTGGCTATGGTAAATATTGCTGGAGTGCAGGATTGCCAGCCTGTGACTTTTTGATTCGCATTTTCTCAGGACAAAGGCCCAGCAGTGGGTGTGATTGATGGACTGGTAGCTCAGTGTTTCCCTTTTCAAAGCACCTGCATTGTGTTTTCATTAGTGGCTCCTACCACGTCCCCCTTAGAACCGAGGGTACGCATTTCTCCACAATCACTTCAGCATTTATTGTTTGCAGCGTCTTTGCTAATGACCATTCTGACTGCTGTGAGCTGATAGGTTTTTCTAATTTGGGTTTGCATGTCTTTAAATATTCCTAAAATTCATCATTTTTCCACGCCTTTTCCTTTCTGTCAAAAAAAAAACAGAAAAAAGTATGAGTACAATATACGTCTTGAATTTGTCTTCTTGGAAGGTTGCCCTGTTGTGAATTTATTGGTCGATTTTCGACCCCAGGCCTCTTTTGGAGAGCAGGTGTCATTTACAGAACTGCAAGTTTGGTGGATCTATAGGGACATTTAGCAATGGGTTTAAAGCTGCTGTTAAGGGTAACGGCCACAAGGAGGCAGCATTTCTCCGTTGTCAAATCTGGGTACTAGGGCAGCAGAGTCTTTCTGGAAGTCATGATCCTAGGTTGTAAATTAGAATGGAATGTGCTAGGAGAAACCTCCATTAGTGTAGGTCTCATTCCTTTTTGTTTTTTTTAAATTTTTTATCGGGGTATAGATTAGAATATTATTTACCCTAGGTTTACAATATCTGGTTCATTTGTACATTATATATGTCTAAGCATGTACAGATCCTCTTCCCATGTAAAATATTACAGAGTGTTCCATAGACCTCCCTTGCTATCTGGTCGGTCTTTTTGATATATGTATATAATATGAATTTGTATCTGTATAGTAACACTGATGTTAATTGATCCAATCCCCCCACCTTTCCTTTTAGATGAGCATAGTTTGTTTTCTAAGTCTGTGAGTGTCTTTCTCTGTGGAAATATGTTCATTTGTGTCAGTTATTAGATAACGCCTCTAAGTGATATCATAGGATATAGGTCTTTTGTTTTCCGACTTACCTCATATTTTGTGATTATCTCCAGGCTCATCTGTGGTGCCTCAAAGAGCAGTGTTTCATTGTTTTCCGTGGCTAATATTCCATCGTGTACATGGACCACTTCTTTTTATCCATTCTCCTGTTGATGGACATCTTGGTAGCTTCACTCTCTCGTCTATTGTGAATAAGGCTGCAGTGCAGCTTTTGCAGCCTGTGTCTTCACGATTCTGTTCTTCTCAGGTGACAGGGCCAGTGGTTCACCCGCTGGATTGAATGGTACCTCAATTTTTACTTTTCCACCAGCTCCTTTCTGTTCTCATTATTGTCGGTTACCCTTTCACATCTCACCAGCAAGTAGAGGGCAGAAAGTTCTCTAAAACGTCTGCAGCGTTTATTGTTTGTAGACCTTTTCCGGATGGTCAGTTGACTGGAGAGTGTTGAAACCTTTTTGTAGATTCGATTGCATGAGTCTAATACTTCCTGAGGTTGAGCTTTTATCCATTTTCCTTTTCTTTAAAGAGAGTGAGTAAAACTTACCTCCTCATACTATCTTCCTGAAAGATTTGGGTTTTTTGCATTTTTTTGTTCATTCCCGACCTGAGCACAATTTTTGAGGGCAGGTGTCCTTTACAGCCCCGAGTCCTTGTGAATGTTCAGTGACCATTAGCTGTGGGTTTAAAGCCGCTCTTGTGGGAAACGGCCGCAAGGCGGCAGCATTTCTCCTTTACCAAATCTGGTTACTAGGACAACAGAGCCTTAATGGAAGTGGTGCAGTAGGTTGTAAATTAGAATGGAATGTGCCAGGAAAAAGCCCTTTATGTTTATGGCTCATTACTTCTTGTTCGTATTTGTAACTTAATTTTTATTTTTTATCACAGCAAATTTGATTACAAAGTTTTGTGTGTTCTAGGTGTGCAAGATGTGGTTCTTTCATACATATACATATATCTATCCTTCTTCGGATCCTTTTCCCATGTAGGTTATGACACAATGTTGAGTGGTCTTCTCTTGGTATTCCGTAGGCCTTTGGTGATTATATATTTCCCATGTGTTTGTATATCTCTGTTAGCCCCGAAGTTGTAATGTATCTAATCCTCACACCTTTCCGTTTGGTGAGCCATAAGTTTGTTTAATGAATCTGTGATTGCCTTTCTCTCTGGAAATATCTTCATTGGTATCGAATTTTAGGTAACACCTATAAGTGATATGATAGGACATGTGTCTTTCTCTTTCTCATTTACCACAAGTTGCGTGATTACTTCTAGACTCATCTATGGTGCTGCAAATGGCATTGTTTCATTTTTTCGCTAGCTAATATTCCATCTCGACCTGTAGCAGTTTTTCTTTGTCCACCCATCTCTTGGTGGACTTTTTGGTTACTTCCATATCTTGGCCATTGTAATACTGTGCAGTGCACATTTGCCTGCCTGTGTCTTTCCAATTCTGTCTTCTTAGGTTATAGGTCCAGGAATGGGCCTGCTGGGTCATATGGGAGCTCAATGTTTACCTTTGAAAGGCCCCTCCATTCTGTTCTCATTAGTGGCTCTTTCCAGGTTACGTCCCTCTTAAAGTTGAGGGTATGCATTTCTCCACAACACCTTCAGGATTGACTGTTTATAGATTGCTTGCTGATGGTGATTCTGACTGGTGTGAGCTGATACCTCTTTGTGGTTTGAATTTGCATGTGTGTCATATTCCATTGAAATTGACCTTTAAGGCGTGTCCTTTTTATTTTTCAAACTGTGATTACAGCTTAGTTCTTCAAAGTGTTTTCTTAAACTATGTGTCACATTTTAAAATGTTTTGGCCATTACTTCCTTCAAGACATTTTGAGGGCACGTTTCACTTACAGCCCTGCAGTACTTGTTCATATGAAGTGACCATTAGCACAGGCTTTACAGCTGCTTTTGCAGGTAACGGCCAGAGGGCGGCATCCTTTCTACGTTCCCCATTCGGGTAACTAGGGAAACAGACCTCCTGGCCAGCGGTGTTCCTCACTTATAAATTAGAGTGGAATGTGCCCGGGTCAACCCACAGAAGCTGCTATCTCCTTACTTTTGTTTGTTTTTTAAATTCAATTTATAGTTTTTATTGGAGTAATATTCCATTGTGTACATGGACCACTTCTTCTTGGTGCATTCCTCTGATGATGGACATTTTCAATGCTTCCGAGTGTTGGCTATGGTAAATATTGCTGGAGTGCAGGATTGCCAGCCTGTGACTTTTTGATTCGCATTTTCTCAGGACAAAGGCCCAGCAGTGGGTGTGATTGATGGACTGGTAGCTCAGTGTTTCCCTTTTCAAAGCACCTGCATTGTGTTTTCATTAGTGGCTCCTACCACGTCCCCCTTAGAACCGAGGGTACGCATTTCTCCACAATCACTTCAGCATTTATTGTTTGCAGCGTCTTTGCTAATGACCATTCTGACTGCTGTGAGCTGATAGGTTTTTCTAATTTGGGTTTGCATGTCTTTAAATATTCCTAAAATTCATCATTTTTCCACGCCTTTTCCTTTCTGTCAAAAAAAAAAACAGAAAAAAGTATGAGTACAATATACGTCTTGAATTTGTCTTCTTGGAAGGTTGCCCTGTTGTGAATTTATTGGTCGATTTTCGACTCCAGGCCTCTTTTGGAGAGCAGGTGTCATTTACAGAACTGCAAGTTTGGTGGATCTATAGGGACATTTAGCAATGGGTTTAAAGCTGCTGTTAAGGGTAACGGCCACAAGGAGGCAGCATTTCTCCGTTGTCAAATCTGGGTACTAGGGCAGCAGAGTCTTTCTGGAAGTCATGATCCTAGGTTGTAAATTAGAATGGAATGTGCTAGGAGAAACCTCCATTAGTGTAGGTCTCATTCCTTTTTGTTTTTTTTAAATTTTTTATCGGGGTATAGATTAGAATATTATTTACCCTAGGTTTACAATATCTGGTTCATTTGTACATTATATATGTCTAAGCATGTACAGATCCTCTTCCCATGTAAAATATTACAGAGTGTTCCATAGACCTCCCTTGCTATCTGGTCGGTCTTTTTGATATATGTATATAATATGAATTTGTATCTGTATAGTAACACTGATGTTAATTGATCCAATCCCCCCACCTTTCCTTTTAGATGAGCATAGTTTGTTTTCTAAGTCTGTGAGTGTCTTTCTCTGTGGAAATATGTTCATTTGTGTCAGTTATTAGATAACGCCTCTAAGTGATATCATAGGATATAGGTCTTTTGTTTTCCGACTTACCTCATATTTTGTGATTATCTCCAGGCTCATCTGTGGTGCCTCAAAGAGCAGTGTTTCATTGTTTTCCGTGGCTAATATTCCATCGTGTACATGGACCACTTCTTTTTATCCGTTCTCCTGTTGATGGACATCTTGGTAGCTTCACTCTCTCGTCTATTGTGAATAAGGCTGCAGTGCAGCTTTTGCAGCCTGTGTCTTCACGATTCTGTTCTTCTCAGGTGACAGGGCCAGTGGTTCACCCGCTGGATTGAATGGTACCTCAATTTTTACTTTTCCACCAGCTCCTTTCTGTTCTCATTATTGTCGGTTACCCTTTCACATCTCGCCAGCAAGTAGAGGGTAGAAAGTTCTCTAAAACGTCTGCAGCGTTTATTGTTTGTAGACCTTTTCCGGATGGTCAGTTGAATGGAGAGAGTTGAAACCTTTTTGTAGATTCGATTGCATGAGTCTAATACTTCCTGAGGTTGAGCTTTTATCCATTTTCCTTTTCTTTAAAGAGAGTGAGTAAAACTTACCTCCTCATACTATCTTCCTAAAAGATTTGTGTGTTTTAAATTTTTTTGTTCATTCCCGACCTGAGCACAATTTTTGAGGGCAGGTGTCCTTTACAGCCCCGAGTCCTTGTGAATGTTCAGTGACCATTAGCTGTGGGTTTAAAGCCGCTCTTGTGGGAAACGGCCGCAAGGCGGCAGCATTTCTCCTTTACCAAATCTGGTTACTAGGGCAACAGAGCCTTAATGGAAGTGGTGCAGTAGGTTGTAAATTAGAATGGAATGTGCCAGGAAAAAGCCCTTTATGTTTATGGCTCATTACTTCTTGTTCGTATTTGTAACTTAATTTTTATTTTTTATCACAGCAAATTTGATTACAAAGTTTTGTGTGTTCTAGGTGTGCAAGATGTGGTTCTTTCATACATATACATATATCTATCCTTCTTCGGATCCTTTTCCCATGTAGGTTATGACACAATGTTGAGTGGTCTTCTCTTGGTATTCCGTAGGCCTTTGGTGATTATATATTTCCCATGTGTTTGTATATCTCTGTTAGCTCCGAAGTTGTAATGTATCTAATCCTCACACCTTTCCGTTTGGTGAGCCATAAGTTTGTTTAATGAATCTGTGATTGCCTTTCTCTCTGGAAATATCTTCATTGGTATCGAATTTTAGGTAACACCTATAAGTGATATGATAGGACATGTGTCTTTCTCTTTCTCATTTACCACAAGTTGCGTGATTACTTCTAGACTCATCTATGGTGCTGCAAATGGCATTGTTTCATTTTTTCGCTAGCTAATATTCTATCTCGACATGTAGCAGTTTTTCTTTGTCCACCCATCTGTTGGTGGACTTTTTGGTTATTTCCATATCTTGGCCATTGTAATACTGTGCAGTGCACATTTGCCTGCCTGTGTCTTTCCAACTCTGTCTTCTTAGGTTATAGGTCCAGGAATGGGCCTGCTGGGTCATATGGGAGCTCAATGTTGACCTTTGAAAGGCCCCTCCATTCTGTTCTCATTAGTGGCTCTTTCCAGGTTACGTCCCTCTTAAAGTTGAGGGTATGCATTTCTCCACAACACCTTCAGGATTGACTGTTTATTGATTGCTTGCTGATGGTGATTCTGACTGGTGAGAGCTGATACCTCTTTGTGGTTTGAATTTGCATGTGTATCATATTCCGTTGAAATTGACCTTTAAGGCGTGTCCTTTTTATTTTTCAAACTGTGATTACAGCTTAGTTCTTCAAAGTGTTTTCTTAAAGTATGTGTCACATTTTAAAATGTTTTGGCCATTACTTCCCTCAAGACATTTTGAGGGCCCGTTTCACTTACCGCCCTGCAGTACTTGTTCATATGATGTGACCATTAGCACAGGCTTTACAGCTGCTTTTGCAGGTAACGGCCAGAGGGCGGCATCCTTTCTACGTTCCCCACTCGGGTAACTAGGGAAACAGACCTCACGGCCAGCGGTGTTCCTCGCTTATAAATTAGAGTGGAATGTGCCCGGGTCAACCCACAGAAGCTGCTATCTCCTTATTTTTGTTTGTTTTTTAAATTCAATTTATAGTTTTTATTGGAGTAATATTCCGTTGTGTACATGGACAACTTCTTCTTGGTGCATTCCTCTGATGATGGATATTTTCAATGCTTCCGAGTGTTGGCTATGGTAAATATTGCTGGAGTGCAGGATTGCCAGCCTGTGACTTTTTGATTCTCATTTTCTCAGGACATAGGCCCAGCAGTGGCTGTCATTGATGGACTGGTAGCTCAGTGTTTCCCTTTTCAAAGCACCTGCATTGTGTTTTCATTAGTGGCTCCTACCACGTCCCCCTTAGAACCGAGGGTACGCATTTCTCCACAATCCCTTCAGCATTTATTGTTTGCAGCGTCTTTGCTAATGACCATTCTGACTGCTGTGAGCTGATAGGTTTTTCTAATTTCGGTTTGCATGTCTTTAAATATTCCTAAAATTCATCATTTTTCCACGCCTTTCCCTTTCTGTCAAAAAAAAAACAGAAAAAAGTATGAGTACAATATACGTCTTGAATTTGTCTTCTTGAAAGGTTGCCCTGTTGTGAATTTATTGGTCGATTTTCGACCCCAGGCCTCTTTTGGAGAGCAGGTGTGATTTACAGAACTGCAAGTTTGGTGAATGTATAGGGACATTTAGCAATGGGTTTAAAGCTGCTGTTAAGGGTAACGGCCACAAGGAGGCAGCATTTCTCCGTTGTCAAATCTGGGTACTAGGGCAGCAGAGTCTTTCTGGAAGTCATGATCCTAGATTGTAAATTAGAATGGAATGTGCTAGGAGAAACCTCCATTAGTGTATGTCTCATTTCTTTTTGTTTTTTTTAAATTTTTTATCGGGGTATAGATTAGAATATTATTTACCCTAGGTTTACAATATCTGGTTCATTTGTACATTATATATGTCTAAGCATGTACAGATCCTCTTCCCATGTAAAATATTACAGAGTGTTCCATAGCCCTCCCTTGCTATCTGGTCGGTCTTTTTGATATATGTATATAATATGAATTTGTATCTGTTTAGTAACACTGATGTTAATTGATCCAATCCCCCCACCTTTCCTTTTAGATGAGCATAGTTTGTTTTCTAAGTCTGTGAGTGTCTTTCTCTGTGGAAATATGTTCATTTGTGTCAGTTATTAGATAACGCCTCTAAGTGATATCATAGGATATAGGTCTTTTGTTTTCCGACTTACCTCATATTTTGTGATTATCTCCAGGCTCATCTGTGGTGCCTCAAAGAGCAGTGTTTCATTGTTTTCCGTGGCTAATATTCCATCGTGTACATGGACCACTTCTTTTTATCCATTCTCCTGTTGATGGACATCTTGGTAGCTTCACTCTCTCGTCTATTGTGAATAAGGCTGCAGTGCAGCTTTTGCAGCCTGTGTCTTCACGATTCTTTTCTTCTCAGGTGACAGGGCCAGTGGTTCACCCGCTGGATTGAATGGTACCTCAATTTTTACTTTTCCACCAGCTCCTTTCTGTTCTCATTATTGTCGGTTACCCTTTCACATCTCGCCAGCAAGTAGAGGGTAGAAAGTTCTCTAAAACGTCTGCAGCGTTTATTGTTTGTAGACCTTTTCCTGATGGTCAGTTGAATGGAGAGAGTTGAAACCTTTTTGTAGATTCGATTGCATGAGTCTAATACTTCCTGAGGTTGAGCTTTTATCCATTTTCCTTTTCTTTAAAGAGAGTGAGTAAAACTTACCTCCTCATACTATCTTCCTAAAAGATTTGTGTGTTTTAAATTTTTTTGTTCATTCCCGACCTGAGCACAATTTTTGAGGGCAGGTGTCCTTTACAGCCCCGAGTCCTTGTGAATGTTCAGTGACCATTAGCTGTGGGTTTAAAGCCGCTCTTGTGGGAAACGGCCGCAAGGCGGCAGCATTTCTCCTTTACCAAATCTGGTTACTAGGACAACAGAGCCTTAATGGAAGTGGTGCAGTAGGTTGTAAATTAGAATGGAATGTGCCAGGAAAAAGCCCTTTATGTTTATGGCTCATTACTTCTTGTTCGTATTTGTAACTTAATTTTTATTTTTTATCACAGCAAATTTGATTACAAAGTTTTGTGTGTTCTAGGTGTGCAAGATGTGGTTCTTTCATACATATACATATATCTATCCTTCTTCGGATCCTTTTCCCATGTAGGTTATGACACAATGTTGAGTGGTCTTCTCTTGGTATTCCGTAGGCCTTTGGTGATTATATATTTCCCATGTGTTTGTATATCTCTGTTAGCCCCGAAGTTGTAATGTATCTAATCCTCACACCTTTCCGTTTGGTGAGCCATAAGTTTGTTTAATGAATCTGTGATTGCCTTTCTCTCTGGAAATATCTTCATTGGTATCGAATTTTAGGTAACACCTATAAGTGATATGATAGGACATGTGTCTTTCTCTTTCTCATTTACCACAAGTTGCGTGATTACTTCTAGACTCATCTATGGTGCTGCAAATGGCATTGTTTCATTTTTTCGCTAGCTAATATTCCATCTTGACATGTAGCCGTTTTTCTTTGTCCACCCATCTGTTGGTGGACTTTTTGGTTACTTCCATATCTTGGCCATTGTAATACTGTGCAGTGCACATTTGCCTGCCTGTGTCTTTCCAACTCTGTCTTCTTAGGTTATAGGTCCAGGAATGGGCCTGCTGGGTCATATGGGAGCTCAATGTTTACCTTTGAAAGGCCCCTCCATTCTGTTCTCATTAGTGGCTCTTTCCAGGTTACGTCCCTCTTAAAGTTGAGGGTATGCATTTCTCCACAACACCTTCAGGATTGACTGTTTATAGATTGCTTGCTGATGGTGATTCTGACTGGTGTGAGCTGATACCTCTTTGTGGTTTGAATTTGCATGTGTGTCATATTCCGTTGAAATTGACCTTTAAGGCGTGTCCTTTTTATTTTTCAAACTGTGATTACAGCTTAGTTCTTCAAAGTGTTTTCTTAAAGTATGTGTCACATTTTAAAATGTTTTGGCCATTACTTCCCTCAAGACATTTTGAGGGCCCATTTCACTTACTGCCCTGCAGTACATGTTCATGTGAAGTGACCATTAGCACAGGCTTTACAGCTGCTTTTGCAGGTAACGGCCAGAGGGCGGCATCCTTTCTACGTTCCCCACTCGGGTAACTAGGGAAACAGACCTCCCGGCCAGCGGTGTTCCTCGCTTATAAATTAGAGTGGAATGTGCCCCGGTCAACCCACAGAAGCTGCTATCTCCTTACTTTTGTTTGTTTTTTAAATTCAATTTTTAGTTTTTATTGGAGTAATAGTCCGTTGTGTACATGGAACACTTCTTCTTGGTGCATTCCTCTGATGATGGATATTTTCAATGCTTCCGAGTGTTGGCTATGGTAAATATTGCTGGAGTGCAGGATTGCCAGCCTGTGACTTTTTGATTCTCATTTTCTCAGGACATAGGCCCAGCAGTGGCTGTCATTGATGGACTGGTAGCTCAGTGTTTCCCTTTTCAAAGCACCTGCATTGTGTTTTCATTAGTGGCTCCTACCACGTCCCCCTTAGAACCGAGGGTACGCATTTCTCCACAATCACTTCAGCATTTATTGTTTGCAGCGTCTTTGCTAATGACCATTCTGACTGCTGTGAGCTGATAGGTTTTTCTAATTTGGGTTTGCATGTCTTTAAAAATTCCTAAAATTCATGTTTTTCCACGCCTTTTCCTTTCTGTCAAAAAAAAAAACAGAAAAAAGTATGAGTACAATACACGTCTTGAATTTGTCTTCTTGGAAGGTTTCCCTGTTGTGAAATTATTGGTCGATTTTCGACCCCAGGCCTTCTTTGGAGGGCAGGTGTCATTTACAGAACTGCAAGTTTGGTGAATGTATAGGGACCTTTAGCAATGGGTTTAAAGCTGCTGTTAAGGGTAACGGCCACAAGGAGGCAGCATTTCTCCGTTGTCAAATCTGGGTACTAGGGCAGCAGAGTCTTTCTGGAAGTCGTGTTCCTAGGTTGTAAATTAGAATGGAATGTGCTAGGAGAAACCCCCATTAGTGTATGTCTCATTCCTTCTTGTTTTTTTAAATTTTTTAATCTGGGTATAGATTAGAATATTATTTATCCTAGGTTTACAAAATCTGGTTCATTTGTACATTATATATGTCTAAGCATGTACAGATCCTCTTCCCATGTAAAATATTACAGAGTGTTCCATAGACCTCCCTTGCTATCTGGTCGGTCTTTTTGATATATGTATATAATATGAATTTGTATCTGTATAGTAACACTGATGTTAATTGATCCAATCCCCCCACCTTTCCTTTTAGATGAGCATAGTTTGTTTTCTAAGTCTGTGAGTGTCTTTCTCTGTGGAAATATGTTCATTTGTGTCAGTTATTAGATAACGCCTCTAAGTGATATCATAGGATATAGATCTTTTGCTTTCCGACTTACCTCATGTTTTGTGATTATCTCCAGGCTCATCTGTGGTGCCTCAAAGAGCAGTGTTTCATTGTTTTCCGTGGCTCATATTCCATCGTGTACATGGACCACTTCTTTTTATCCATTCTCCTGTTGATGGACATCTTGGTAGCTTCACTCTCTCGGCTATTGTGAATAAGGCTGCAGTGCAGCTTTTGCAGCCTGTGTCTTCACGATTCTGTTCTGCTTAGGTGACAGGGCCAGTGGTTCACCCGCTGGATTGAATGGTACCTCAATTTTTACTTTTCCACCAGCTCCTTTCTGTTCTCATTATTGTCGGTTACCCTTTCACATCTCACCAGCAAGTAGAGGGCAGAAAGTTCTCTAAAACGTCTGCAGCGTTTATTGTTTGTAGACCT
Source organism: Balaenoptera physalus (assembly GCF_965194825.1). Classification (NCBI taxonomy): domain Eukaryota; kingdom Metazoa; phylum Chordata; class Mammalia; order Artiodactyla; family Balaenopteridae; genus Balaenoptera; species Balaenoptera physalus. The sequence goes on along the minus strand of NC_138884.1, from coordinate 19,773,094 downwards.
TTTCCGGATGGTCAGTTGACTGGAGAGTGTTGAAACCTTTTTGTAGATTCGATTGCATGAGTCTAATACTTCCTGAGGTTGAGCTTTTATCCATTTTCCTTTTCTTTAAAGAGAGTGAGTAAAACTTACCTCCTCATACTATCTTCCTGAAAGATTTGGGTTTTTTGCATTTTTTTGTTCATTCCCGACCTGAGCACAATTTTTGAGGGCAGGTGTCCTTTACAGCCCCGAGTCCTTGTGAATGTTCAGTGACCATTAGCTGTGGGTTTAAAGCCGCTCTTGTGGGAAACGGCCGCAAGGCGGCAGCATTTCTCCTTTACCAAATCTGGTTACTAGGGCAACAGAGCCTTAATGGAAGTGGTGCAGTAGGTTGTAAATTAGAATGGAATGTGCCAGGAAAAAGCCCTTTATGTTTATGGCTCATTACTTCTTGTTCGTATTTGTAACTTAATTTTTATTTTTTATCACAGCAAATTTGATTACAAAGTTTTGTGTGTTCTAGGTGTGCAAGATGTGGTTCTTTCATACATATACATATATCTATCCTTCTTCGGATCCTTTTCCCATGTAGGTTATGACACAATGTTGAGTGGTCTTCTCTTGGTATTCCGTAGGCCTTTGGTGATTATATATTTCCCATGTGTTTGTATATCTCTGTTAGCTCCGAAGTTGTAATGTATCTAATCCTCACACCTTTCCGTTTGGTGAGCCATAAGTTTGTTTAATGAATCTGTGATTGCCTTTCTCTCTGGAAATATCTTCATTGGTATCGAATTTTAGGTAACACCTATAAGTGATATGATAGGACATGTGTCTTTCTCTTTCTCATTTACCACAAGTTGCGTGATTACTTCTAGACTCATCTATGGTGCTGCAAATGGCATTGTTTCATTTTTTCGCTAGCTAATATTCTATCTCGACATGTAGCAGTTTTTCTTTGTCCACCCATCTGTTGGTGGACTTTTTGGTTACTTCCATATCTTGGCCATTGTAATACTGTGCAGTGCACATTTGCCTGCCTGTGTCTTTCCAACTCTGTCTTCTTAGGTTATAGGTCCAGGAATGGGCCTGCTGGGTCATATGGGAGCTCAATGTTGACCTTTTAAAGGCCCCTCCATTCTGTTCTCATTAGTGGCTCTTTCCAGGTTACGTCCCTCTTAAAGTTGAGGGTATGCATTTCTCCACAACACCTTCAGGATTGACTTTTTATTGATTGCTTGCTGAGGGTGATTCTGACTGGTGAGAGCTGATACCTCTTTGTGGTTTGAATTTGCATGTGTATCATATTCCGTTGAAATTGACCTTTAAGGCGTGTCCTTTTTATTTTTCAAACTGTGATTACAGCTTAGTTCTTCAAAGTGTTTTCTTAAAGTATGTGTCACATTTTAAAATATTTTGGCCATTACTTCCCTCAAGACATTTTGAGGGCCCGTTTCACTTACCGCCCTGCAGTACTTGTTCATATGATGTGACCATTAGCACAGGCTTTACAGCTGCTTTTGCAGGTAACGGCCAGAGGGCGGCATCCTTTCTACGTTCCCCACTCGGGTAACTAGGGAAACAGACCTCACGGCCAGCGGTGTTCCTTGCTTATAAATTAGAGTGGAATGTGCCCGGGTCAACCCACAGAAGCTGCTATCTCCTTATTTTTGTTTGTTTTTTAAATTCAATTTATAGTTTTTATTGGAGTAATATTCCGTTGTGTACATGGACAACTTCTTCTTGGTGCATTCCTCTGATGATGGATATTTTCAATGCTTCCGAGTGTTGGCTATGGTAAATATTGCTGGAGTGCAGGATTGCCAGCCTGTGACTTTTTGATTCTCATTTTCTCAGGACATAGGCCCAGCAGTGGCTGTCATTGATGGACTGGTAGCTCAGTGTTTCCCTTTTCAAAGCACCTGCATTGTGTTTTCATTAGTGGCTCCTACCACGTCCCCCTTAGAACCGAGGGTATGCATTTCTCCACAATCCCTTCAGCATTTATTGTTTGCAGCGTCTTTGCTAATGACCATTCTGACTGCTGTGAGCTGATAGGTTTTTCTAATTTGGGTTTGCATGTCTTTAAATATTCCTAAAATTCATCATTTTTCCACGCCTTTTCCTTTCTGTCAAAAAAAAAACAGAAAAAAGTATGAGTACAATATACGTCTTGAATTTGTCTTCTTGAAAGGTTGCCCTGTTGTGAATTTATTGGTCGATTTTCGACCCCAGGCCTCTTTTGGAGAGCAGGTGTCATTTACAGAACTGCAAGTTTGGTGAATGTATAGGGACATTTAGCAATGGGTTTAAAGCTGCTGTTAAGGGTAACGGCCACAAGGAGGCAGCATTTCTCCGTTGTCAAATCTGGGTACTAGGGCAGCAGAGTCTTTCTGGAAGTCATGATCCTAGATTGTAAATTAGAATGGAATGTGCTAGGAGAAACCTCCATTAGTGTATGTCTCATTTCTTTTTGTTTTTTTAAATTTTTTATCGGGGTATAGATTAGAATATTATTTACCCTAGGTTTACAATATCTGGTTCATTTGTACATTATATATGTCTAAGCATGTACAGATCCTCTTCCCATGTAAAATATTACAGAGTGTTCCATAGCCCTCCCTTGCTATCTGGTCGGTCTTTTTGATATATGTATATAATATGAATTTGTATCTGTTTAGTAACACTGATGTTAATTGATCCAATCCCCCCACCTTTCCTTTTAGATGAGCATAGTTTGTTTTCTAAGTCTGTGAGTGTCTTTCTCTGTGGAAATATGTTCATTTGTGTCAGTTATTAGATAACGCCTCTCAGTGATATCATAGGATATAGGTCTTTTGTTTTCCGACTTACCTCATATTTTGTGATTATCTCCAGGCTCATCTGTGGTGCCTCAAAGAGCAGTGTTTCATTGTTTTCCGTGGCTAATATTCCATCGTGTACATGGACCACTTCTTTTTATCCATTCTCCTGTTGATGGACATCTTGGTAGCTTCACTCTCTCGTCTATTGTGAATAAGGCTGCAGTGCAGCTTTTGCAGCCTGTGTCTTCACGATTCTGTTCTTCTCAGGTGACAGGGCCAGTGGTTCACCCGCTGGATTGAATGGTACCTCAATTTTTACTTTTCCACCAGCTCCTTTCTGTTCTCATTATTGTCGGTTACCCTTTCACATCTCGCCAGCAAGTAGAGGGTAGAAAGTTCTCTAAAACGTCTGCAGCGTTTATTGTTTGTAGACCTTTTCCTGATGGTCAGTTGAATGGAGAGAGTTGAAACCTTTTTGTAGATTCGATTGCATGAGTCTAATACTTCCTGAGGTTGAGCTTTTATCCATTTTCCTTTTCTTTAAAGAGAGTGAGTAAAACTTACCTCCTCATACTATCTTCCTGAAAGATTTGTGTATTTTGAATTTTTTTGTTCATTCCCGACCTCAGCACAATTTTTGAGGGCAGGTGTCCTTTACAGCCCCGAGTCCTTGTGAATGTTCAGTGACCATTAGCTGTGGGTTTAAAGCCGCTCTTGTGGGAAACGGCCGCAAGGCGGCAGCATTTCTCCTTTACCAAATCTGGTTACTAGGGCAACAGAGCCTTAATGGAAGTGGTGCAGTAGGCTGTAAATTAGAAGGGAATGTGCCAGGAAAAAGCCATTTATGTTTATGGCTCATTACTTCTTGTTCATATTTGTAACTTAATTTTTATTTTTTATCACAGCAAATTTGATTACAATGTTTTGTGTGTTCTAGGTGTGCAAGATGTGGTTCTTTCATACATATACATATATCTATTCTTCTTCGGATCCTTTTCCCATGTAGGTTATGACACAATGTTGAGTGGTCTTCTCTTGGTATTCCGTAGGCCTTTGGTGATTATATATTTCCCATGTGTTTGTATATCTCTGTTAGCCCCGAAGTTGTAATGTATCTAATCCTCACACCTTTCCGTTTGGTGAGCCATAAGTTTGTTTAATGAATCTGTGATTGCCTTTCTCTCTGGAAATATCTTCATTGGTATCGAATTTTAGGTAACACCTATAAGTGATATGATAGGACATGTGTCTTTCTCTTTCTCATTTACCACAAGTTGCGTGATTACTTCTAGACTCATCTATGGTGCTGCAAATGGCATTGTTTCATTTTTTCGCTAGCTAATATTCCATCTCGACCTGTAGCAGTTTTTCTTTGTCCACCCATCTGTTGGTGGACTTTTTGGTTACTTCCATATCTTGGCCATTGTAATACTGTGCAGTGCACATTTGCCTGCCTGTGTCTTTCCAATTCTGTCTTCTTAGGTTATAGGTCCAGGAATGGGCCTGCTGGGTCATATGGGAGCTCAATGTTTACCTTTGAAAGGCCCCTCCATTCTGTTCTCATTAGTGGCTCTTTCCAGGTTACGTCCCTCTTAAAGTTGAGGGTATGCATTTCTCCACAACACCTTCAGGATTGACTGTTTATAGATTGCTTGCTGATGGTGATTCTGACTGGTGTGAGCTGATACCTCTTTGTGGTTTGAATTTGCATGTGTGTCATATTCCATTGAAATTGACCTTTAAGGCGTGTCCTTTTTATTTTTCAAACTGTGATTACAGCTTAGTTCTTCAAAGTGTTTTCTTAAACTATGTGTCACATTTTAAAATGTTTTGGCCATTACTTCCTTCAAGACATTTTGAGGGCACGTTTCACTTACAGCCCTGCAGTACTTGTTCATATGAAGTGACCATTAGCACAGGCTTTACAGCTGCTTTTGCAGGTAACGGCCAGAGGGCGGCATCCTTTCTACGTTCCCCATTCGGGTAACTAGGGAAACAGACCTCCTGGCCAGCGGTGTTCCTCGCTTATAAATTAGAGTGGAATGTGCCCGGGTCAACCCACAGAAGCTGCTATCTCCTTACTTTTGTTTGTTTTTTAAATTCAATTTATAGTTTTTATTGGAGTAATATTCCATTGTGTACATGGACCACTTCTTCTTGGTGCATTCCTCTGATGATGGACATTTTCAATGCTTCCGAGTGTTGGCTATGGTAAATATTGCTGGAGTGCAGGATTGCCAGCCTGTGACTTTTTGATTCGCATTTTCTCAGGACAAAGGCCCAGCAGTGGGTGTGATTGATGGACTGGTAGCTCAGTGTTTCCCTTTCCAAAGCACCTGCATTGTGTTTTCATTAGTGGCTCCTACCACGTCCCCCTTAGAACCGAGGGTACGCATTTCTCCACAATCACTTCAGCATTTATTGTTTGCAGCGTCTTTGCTAATGACCATTCTGACTGCTGTGAGCTGATAGGTTTTTCTAATTTGGGTTTGCATGTCTTTAAATATTCCTAAAATTCATCATTTTTCCACGCCTTTTCCTTTCTGTCAAAAAAAAAAACAGAAAAAAGTATGAGTACAATATACGTCTTGAATTTGTCTTCTTGGAAGGTTGCCCTGTTGTGAATTTATTGGTCGATTTTCGACCCCAGGCCTCTTTTGGAGAGCAGGTGTCATTTACAGAACTGCAAGTTTGGTGGATCTATAGGGACATTTAGCAATGGGTTTAAAGCTGCTGTTAAGGGTAACGGCCACAAGGAGGCAGCATTTCTCCGTTGTCAAATCTGGGTACTAGGGCAGCAGAGTCTTTCTGGAAGTCATGATCCTAGGTTGTAAATTAGAATGGAATGTGCTAGGAGAAACCTCCATTAGTGTAGGTCTCATTCCTTTTTGTTTTTTTTAAATTTTTTATCGGGGTATAGATTAGAATATTATTTACCCTAGGTTTACAATATCTGGTTCATTTGTACATTATATATGTCTAAGCATGTACAGATCCTCTTCCCATGTAAAATATTACAGAGTGTTCCATAGACCTCCCTTGCTATCTGGTCGGTCTTTTTGATATATGTATATAATATGAATTTGTATCTGTATAGTAACACTGATGTTAATTGATCCAATCCCCCCACCTTTCCTTTTAGATGAGCATAGTTTGTTTTCTAAGTCTGTGAGTGTCTTTCTCTGTGGAAATATGTTCATTTGTGTCAGTTATTAGATAACGCCTCTAAGTGATATCATAGGATATAGGTCTTTTGCTTTCCGACTTACCTCATGTTTTGTGATTATCTCCAGGCTCATCTGTGGTGCCTCAAAGAGCAGTGTTTCATTGTTTTCCGTGGCTCATATTCCATCGTGTACATGGACCACTTCTTTTTATCCATTCTCCTGTTGATGGACATCTTGGTAGCTTCACTCTCTCGGCTATTGTGAATAAGGCTGCAGTGCAGCTTTTGCAGCCTGTGTCTTCACGATTCTGTTCTGCTTAGGTGACAGGGCCAGTGGTTCACCCGCTGGATTGAATGGTACCTCAATTTTTACTTTTCCACCAGCTCCTTTCTGTTCTCATTATTGTCGGTTACCCTTTCACATCTCACCAGCAAGTAGAGGGCAGAAAGTTCTCTAAAACGTCTGCAGCGTTTATTGTTTGTAGACCTTTTCCGGATGGTCAGTTGACTGGAGAGTGTTGAAACCTTTTTGTAGATTCGATTGCATGAGTCTAATACTTCCTGAGGTTGAGCTTTTATCCATTTTCCTTTTCTTTAAAGAGAGTGAGTAAAACTTACCTCCTCATACTATCTTCCTGAAAGATTTGGGTTTTTTGCATTTTTTTGTTCATTCCCGACCTGAGCACAATTTTTGAGGGCAGGTGTCCTTTACAGCCCCGAGTCCTTGTGAATGTTCAGTGACCATTAGCTGTGGGTTTAAAGCCGCTCTTGTGGGAAACGGCCGCAAGGCGGCAGCATTTCTCCTTTACCAAATCTGGTTACTAGGGCAACAGAGCCTTAATGGAAGTGGTGCAGTAGGTTGTAAATTAGAATGGAATGTGCCAGGAAAAAGCCCTTTATGTTTATGGCTCATTACTTCTTGTTCGTATTTGTAACTTAATTTTTATTTTTTATCACAGCAAATTTGATTACAAAGTTTTGTGTGTTCTAGGTGTGCAAGATGTGGTTCTTTCATACATATACATATATCTATCCTTCTTCGGATCCTTTTCCCATGTAGGTTATGACACAATGTTGAGTGGTCTTCTCTTGGTATTCCGTAGGCCTTTGGTGATTATATATTTCCCATGTGTTTGTATATCTCTGTTAGCTCCGAAGTTGTAATGTATCTAATCCTCACACCTTTCCGTTTGGTGAGCCATAAGTTTGTTTAATGAATCTGTGATTGCCTTTCTCTCTGGAAATATCTTCATTGGTATCGAATTTTAGGTAACACCTATAAGTGATATGATAGGACATGTGTCTTTCTCTTTCTCATTTACCACAAGTTGCGTGATTACTTCTAGACTCATCTATGGTGCTGCAAATGGCATTGTTTCATTTTTTCGCTAGCTAATATTCTATCTCGACATGTAGCAGTTTTTCTTTGTCCACCCATCTGTTGGTGGACTTTTTGGTTACTTCCATATCTTGGCCATTGTAATACTGTGCAGTGCACATTTGCCTGCCTGTGTCTTTCCAACTCTGTCTTCTTAGGTTATAGGTCCAGGAATGGGCCTGCTGGGTCATATGGGAGCTCAATGTTGACCTTTTAAAGGCCCCTCCATTCTGTTCTCATTAGTGGCTCTTTCCAGGTTACGTCCCTCTTAAAGTTGAGGGTATGCATTTCTCCACAACACCTTCAGGATTGACTGTTTATTGATTGCTTGCTGAGGGTGATTCTGACTGGTGAGAGCTGATACCTCTTTGTGGTTTGAATTTGCATGTGTATCATATTCCGTTGAAATTGACCTTTAAGGCGTGTCCTTTTTATTTTTCAAACTGTGATTACAGCTTAGTTCTTCAAAGTGTTTTCTTAAAGTATGTGTCACATTTTAAAATGTTTTGGCCATTACTTCCCTCAAGACATTTTGAGGGCCCGTTTCACTTACCACCCTGCAGTACTTGTTCATATGATGTGACCATTAGCACAGGCTTTACAGCTGCTTTTGCAGGTAACGGCCAGAGGGCGGCATCCTTTCTACGTTCCCCACTCGGGTAACTAGGGAAACAGACCTCACGGCCAGCGGTGTTCCTTGCTTATAAATTAGAGTGGAATGTGCCCGGGTCAACCCACAGAAGCTGCTATCTCCTTATTTTTGTTTGTTTTTTAAATTCAATTTATAGTTTTTATTGGAGTAATATTCCGTTGTGTACATGGACAACTTCTTCTTGGTGCATTCCTCTGATGATGGATATTTTCAATGCTTCCGAGTGTTGGCTATGGTAAATATTGCTGGAGTGCAGGATTGCCAGCCTGTGACTTTTTGATTCTCATTTTCTCAGGACATAGGCCCAGCAGTGGCTGTCATTGATGGACTGGTAGCTCAGTGTTTCCCTTTTCAAAGCACCTGCATTGTGTTTTCATTAGTGGCTCCTACCACGTCCCCCTTAGAACCGAGGGTATGCATTTCTCCACAATCCCTTCAGCATTTATTGTTTGCAGCGTCTTTGCTAATGACCATTCTGACTGCTGTGAGCTGATAGGTTTTTCTAATTTGGGTTTGCATGTCTTTAAATATTCCTAAAATTCATCATTTTTCCACGCCTTTTCCTTTCTGTCAAAAAAAAAACAGAAAAAAGTATGAGTACAATATACGTCTTGAATTTGTCTTCTTGAAAGGTTGCCCTGTTGTGAATTTATTGGTCGATTTTCGACCCCAGGCCTCTTTTGGAGAGCAGGTGTGATTTACAGAACTGCAAGTTTGGTGAATGTATAGGGACATTTAGCAATGGGTTTAAAGCTGCTGTTAAGGGTAACGGCCACAAGGAGGCAGCATTTCTCCGTTGTCAAATCTGGGTACTAGGGCAGCAGAGTCTTTCTGGAAGTCATGATCCTAGATTGTAAATTAGAATGGAATGTGCTAGGAGAAACCTCCATTAGTGTATGTCTCATTTCTTTTTGTTTTTTTTAAATTTTTTATCGGGGTATAGATTAGAATATTATTTACCCTAGGTTTACAATATCTGGTTCATTTGTACATTATATATGTCTAAGCATGTACAGATCCTCTTCCCATGTAAAATATTACAGAGTGTTCCATAGCCCTCCCTTGCTATCTGGTCGGTCTTTTTGATATATGTATATAATATGAATTTGTATCTGTTTAGTAACACTGATGTTAATTGATCCAATCCCCCCACCTTTCCTTTTAGATGAGCATAGTTTGTTTTCTAAGTCTGTGAGTGTCTTTCTCTGTGGAAATATGTTCATTTGTGTCAGTTATTAGATAACGCCTCTAAGTGATATCATAGGATATAGGTCTTTTGTTTTCCGACTTACCTCATATTTTGTGATTATCTCCAGGCTCATCTGTGGTGCCTCAAAGAGCAGTGTTTCATTGTTTTCCGTGGCTAATATTCCATCGTGTACATGGACCACTTCTTTTTATCCATTCTCCTGTTGATGGACATCTTGGTAGCTTCACTCTCTCGTCTATTGTGAATAAGGCTGCAGTGCAGCTTTTGCAGCCTGTGTCTTCACGATTCTGTTCTTCTCAGGTGACAGGGCCAGTGGTTCACCCGCTGGATTGAATGGTACCTCAATTTTTACTTTTCCACCAGCTCCTTTCTGTTCTCATTATTGTCGGTTACCCTTTCACATCTCGCCAGCAAGTAGAGGGTAGAAAGTTCTCTAAAACGTCTGCAGCGTTTATTGTTTGTAGACCTTTTCCTGATGGTCAGTTGAATGGAGAGAGTTGAAACCTTTTTGTAGATTCGATTGCATGAGTCTAATACTTCCTGAGGTTGAGCTTTTATCCATTTTCCTTTTCTTTAAAGAGAGTGAGTAAAACTTACCTCCTCATACTATCTTCCTGAAAGATTTGTGTATTTTGAATTTTTTTGTTCATTCCCGACCTCAGCACAATTTTTGAGGGCAGGTGTCCTTTACAGCCCCGAGTCCTTGTGAATGTTCAGTGACCATTAGCTGTGGGTTTAAAGCCGCTCTTGTGGGAAACGGCCGCAAGGCGGCAGCATTTCTCCTTTACCAAATCTGGTTACTAGGGCAACAGAGCCTTAATGGAAGTGGTGCAGTAGGCTGTAAATTAGAAGGGAATGTGCCAGGAAAAAGCCATTTATGTTTATGGCTCATTACTTCTTGTTCATATTTGTAACTTAATTTTTATTTTTTATCACAGCAAATTTGATTACAATGTTTTGTGTGTTCTAGGTGTGCAAGATGTGGTTCTTTCATACATATACATATATCTATTCTTCTTCGGATCCTTTTCCCATGTAGGTTATGACACAATGTTGAGTGGTCTTCTCTTGGTATTCCGTAGGCCTTTGGTGATTATATATTTCCCATGTGTTTGTATATCTCTGTTAGCCCCGAAGTTGTAATGTATCTAATCCTCACACCTTTCCGTTTGGTGAGCCATAAGTTTGTTTAATGAATCTGTGATTGCCTTTCTCTCTGGAAATATCTTCATTGGTATCGAATTTTAGGTAACACCTATAAGTGATATGATAGGACATGTGTCTTTCTCTTTCTCATTTACCACAAGTTGCGTGATTACTTCTAGACTCATCTATGGTGCTGCAAATGGCATTGTTTCATTTTTTCGCTAGCTAATATTCCATCTCGACCTGTAGCAGTTTTTCTTTGTCCACCCATCTGTTGGTGGACTTTTTGGTTACTTCCATATCTTGGCCATTGTAATACTGTGCAGTGCACATTTGCCTGCCTGTGTCTTTCCAATTCTGTCTTCTTAGGTTATAGGTCCAGGAATGGGCCTGCTGGGTCATATGGGAGCTCAATGTTTACCTTTGAAAGGCCCCTCCATTCTGTTCTCATTAGTGGCTCTTTCCAGGTTACGTCCCTCTTAAAGTTGAAGGTATGCATTTCTCCACAACACCTTCAGGATTGACTGTTTATAGATTGCTTGCTGATGGTGATTCTGACTGGTGTGAGCTGATACCTCTTTGTGGTTTGAATTTGCATGTGTGTCATATTCCATTGAAATTGACCTTTAAGGCGTGTCCTTTTTATTTTTCAAACTGTGATTACAGCTTAGTTCTTCAAAGTGTTTTCTTAAACTATGTGTCACATTTTAAAATGTTTTGGCCATTACTTCCTTCAAGACATTTTGAGGGCACGTTTCACTTACAGCCCTGCAGTACTTGTTCATATGAAGTGACCATTAGCACAGGCTTTACAGCTGCTTTTGCAGGTAACGGCCAGAGGGCGGCATCCTTTCTACGTTCCCCATTCGGGTAACTAGGGAAACAGACCTCCTGGCCAGCGGTGTTCCTCGCTTATAAATTAGAGTGGAATGTGCCCGGGTCAACCCACAGAAGCTGCTATCTCCTTACTTTTGTTTGTTTTTTAAATTCAATTTATAGTTTTTATTGGAGTAATATTCCATTGTGTACATGGACCACTTCTTCTTGGTGCATTCCTCTGATGATGGACATTTTCAATGCTTCCGAGTGTTGGCTATGGTAAATATTGCTGGAGTGCAGGATTGCCAGCCTGTGACTTTTTGATTCGCATTTTCTCAGGACAAAGGCCCAGCAGTGGGTGTGATTGATGGACTGGTAGCTCAGTGTTTCCCTTTCCAAAGCACCTGCATTGTGTTTTCATTAGTGGCTCCTACCACGTCCCCCTTAGAACCGAGGGTACGCATTTCTCCACAATCACTTCAGCATTTATTGTTTGCAGCGTCTTTGCTAATGACCATTCTGACTGCTGTGAGCTGATAGGTTTTTCTAATTTGGGTTTGCATGTCTTTAAATATTCCTAAAATTCATCATTTTTCCACGCCTTTTCCTTTCTGTCAAAAAAAAAAACAGAAAAAAGTATGAGTACAATATACGTCTTGAATTTGTCTTCTTGGAAGGTTGCCCTGTTGTGAATTTATTGGTCGATTTTCGACCCCAGGCCTCTTTTGGAGAGCAGGTGTCATTTACAGAACTGCAAGTTTGGTGGATCTATAGGGACATTTAGCAATGGGTTTAAAGCTGCTGTTAAGGGTAACGGCCACAAGGAGGCAGCATTTCTCCGTTGTCAAATCTGGGTACTAGGGCAGCAGAGTCTTTCTGGAAGTCATGATCCTAGGTTGTAAATTAGAATGGAATGTGCTAGGAGAAACCTCCATTAGTGTAGGTCTCATTCCTTTTTGTTTTTTTTAAATTTTTTATCGGGGTATAGATTAGAATATTATTTACCCTAGGTTTACAATATCTGGTTCATTTGTACATTATATATGTCTAAGCATGTACAGATCCTCTTCCCATGTAAAATATTACAGAGTGTTCCATAGACCTCCCTTGCTATCTGGTCGGTCTTTTTGATATATGTATATAATATGAATTTGTATCTGTATAGTAACACTGATGTTAATTGATCCAATCCCCCCACCTTTCCTTTTAGATGAGCATAGTTTGTTTTCTAAGTCTGTGAGTGTCTTTCTCTGTGGAAATATGTTCATTTGTGTCAGTTATTAGATAACGCCTCTAAGTGATATCATAGGATATAGGTCTTTTGCTTTCCGACTTACCTCATGTTTTGTGATTATCTCCAGGCTCATCTGTGGTGCCTCAAAGAGCAGTGTTTCATTGTTTTCCGTGGCTCATATTCCATCGTGTACATGGACCACTTCTTTTTATCCATTCTCCTGTTGATGGACATCTTGGTAGCTTCACTCTCTCGGCTATTGTGAATAAGGCTGCAGTGCAGCTTTTGCAGCCTGTGTCTTCACGATTCTGTTCTGCTTAGGTGACAGGGCCAGTGGTTCACCCGCTGGATTGAATGGTACCTCAATTTTTACTTTTCCACCAGCTCCTTTCTGTTCTCATTATTGTCGGTTACCCTTTCACATCTCACCAGCAAGTAGAGGGCAGAAAGTTCTCTAAAACGTCTGCAGCGTTTATTGTTTGTAGACCTTTTCCGGATGGTCAGTTGACTGGAGAGTGTTGAAACCTTTTTGTAGATTCGATTGCATGAGTCTAATACTTCCTGAGGTTGAGCTTTTATCCATTTTCCTTTTCTTTAAAGAGAGTGAGTAAAACTTACCTCCTCATACTATCTTCCTGAAAGATTTGGGTTTTTTGCATTTTTTTGTTCATTCCCGACCTCAGCACAATTTTTGAGGGCAGGTGTCCTTTACAGCCCCGAGTCCTTGTGAATGTTCAGTGACCATTAGCTGTGGGTTTAAAGCCGCTCTTGTGGGAAACGGCCGCAAGGCGGCAGCATTTCTCCTTTACCAAATCTGGTTACTAGGGCAACAGAGCCTTAATGGAAGTGGTGCAGTAGGTTGTAAATTAGAATGGAATGTGCCAGGAAAAAGCCCTTTATGTTTATGGCTCATTACTTCTTGTTCGTATTTGTAACTTAATTTTTATTTTTTATCACAGCAAATTTGATTACAAAGTTTTGTGTGTTCTAGGTGTGCAAGATGTGGTTCTTTCATACATATACATATATCTATCCTTCTTCGGATCCTTTTCCCATGTAGGTTATGACACAATGTTGAGTGGTCTTCTCTTGGTATTCCGTAGGCCTTTGGTGATTATATATTTCCCATGTGTTTGTATATCTCTGTTAGCTCCGAAGTTGTAATGTATCTAATCCTCACACCTTTCCGTTTGGTGAGCCATAAGTTTGTTTAATGAATCTGTGATTGCCTTTCTCTCTGGAAATATCTTCATTGGTATCGAATTTTAGGTAACACCTATAAGTGATATGATAGGACATGTGTCTTTCTCTTTCTCATTTACCACAAGTTGCGTGATTACTTCTAGACTCATCTATGGTGCTGCAAATGGCATTGTTTCATTTTTTCGCTAGCTAATATTCTATCTCGACATGTAGCAGTTTTTCTTTGTCCACCCATCTGTTGGTGGACTTTTTGGTTACTTCCATATCTTGGCCATTGTAATACTGTGCAGTGCACATTTGCCTGCCTGTGTCTTTCCAACTCTGTCTTCTTAGGTTATAGGTCCAGGAATGGGCCTGCTGGGTCATATGGGAGCTCAATGTTGACCTTTTAAAGGCCCCTCCATTCTGTTCTCATTAGTGGCTCTTTCCAGGTTACCTCCCTCTTAAAGTTGAGGGTATGCATTTCTCCACAACACCTTCAGGATTGACTGTTTATTGATTGCTTGCTGAGGGTGATTCTGACTGGTGAGAGCTGATACCTCTTTGTGGTTTGAATTTGCATGTGTATCATATTCCGTTGAAATTGACCTTTAAGGCGTGTCCTTTTTATTTTTCAAACTGTGATTACAGCTTAGTTCTTCAAAGTGTTTTCTTAAAGTATGTGTCACATTTTAAAATGTTTTGGCCATTACTTCCCTCAAGACATTTTGAGGGCCCGTTTCACTTACCGCCCTGCAGTACTTGTTCATATGATGTGACCATTAGCACAGGCTTTACAGCTGCTTTTGCAGGTAACGGCCAGAGGGCGGCATCCTTTCTACGTTCCCCACTCGGGTAACTAGGGAAACAGACCTCACGGCCAGCGGTGTTCCTTGCTTATAAATTAGAGTGGAATGTGCCCGGGTCAACCCACAGAAGCTGCTATCTCCTTATTTTTGTTTGTTTTTTAAATTCAATTTATAGTTTTTATTGGAGTAATATTCCGTTGTGTACATGGACAACTTCTTCTTGGTGCATTCCTCTGATGATGGATATTTTCAATGCTTCCGAGTGTTGGCTATGGTAAATATTGCTGGAGTGCAGGATTGCCAGCCTGTGACTTTTTGATTCTCATTTTCTCAGGACATAGGCCCAGCAGTGGCTGTCATTGATGGACTGGTAGCTCAGTGTTTCCCTTTTCAAAGCACCTGCATTGTGTTTTCATTAGTGGCTCCTACCACGTCCCCCTTAGAACCGAGGGTATGCATTTCTCCACAATCCCTTCAGCATTTATTGTTTGCAGCGTCTTTGCTAATGACCATTCTGACTGCTGTGAGCTGATAGGTTTTTCTAATTTGGGTTTGCATGTCTTTAAATATTCCTAAAATTCATCATTTTTCCACGCCTTTTCCTTTCTGTCAAAAAAAAAACAGAAAAAAGTATGAGTACAATATACGTCTTGAATTTGTCTTCTTGAAAGGTTGCCCTGTTGTGAATTTATTGGTCGATTTTCGACCCCAGGCCTCTTTTGGAGAGCAGGTGTCATTTACAGAACTGCAAGTTTGGTGAATGTATAGGGACATTTAGCAATGGGTTTAAAGCTGCTGTTAAGGGTAACGGCCACAAGGAGGCAGCATTTCTCCGTTGTCAAATCTGGGTACTAGGGCAGCAGAGTCTTTCTGGAAGTCATGATCCTAGATTGTAAATTAGAATGGAATGTGCTAGGAGAAACCTCCATTAGTGTATGTCTCATTTCTTTTTGTTTTTTTTAAATTTTTTATCGGGGTATAGATTAGAATATTATTTACCCTAGGTTTACAATATCTGGTTCATTTGTACATTATATATGTCTAAGCATGTACAGATCCTCTTCCCATGTAAAATATTACAGAGTGTTCCATAGCCCTCCCTTGCTATCTGGTCGGTCTTTTTGATATATGTATATAATATGAATTTGTATCTGTTTAGTAACACTGATGTTAATTGATCCAATCCCCCCACCTTTCCTTTTAGATGAGCATAGTTTGTTTTCTAAGTCTGTGAGTGTCTTTCTCTGTGGAAATATGTTCATTTGTGTCAGTTATTAGATAACGCCTCTAAGTGATATCATAGGATATAGGTCTTTTGTTTTCCGACTTACCTCATATTTTGTGATTATCTCCAGGCTCATCTGTGGTGCCTCAAAGAGCAGTGTTTCATTGTTTTCCGTGGCTAATATTCCATCGTGTACATGGACCACTTCTTTTTATCCATTCTCCTGTTGATGGACATCTTGGTAGCTTCACTCTCTCGTCTATTGTGAATAAGGCTGCAGTGCAGCTTTTGCAGCCTGTGTCTTCACGATTCTGTTCTTCTCAGGTGACAGGGCCAGTGGTTCACCCGCTGGATTGAATGGTACCTCAATTTTTACTTTTCCACCAGCTCCTTTCTGTTCTCATTATTGTCGGTTACCCTTTCACATCTCGCCAGCAAGTAGAGGGTAGAAAGTTCTCTAAAACGTCTGCAGCGTTTATTGTTTGTAGACCTTTTCCTGATGGTCAGTTGAATGGAGAGAGTTGAAACCTTTTTGTAGATTCGATTGCATGAGTCTAATACTTCCTGAGGTTGAGCTTTTATCCATTTTCCTTTTCTTTAAAGAGAGTGAGTAAAACTTACCTCCTCATACTATCTTCCTGAAAGATTTGTGTATTTTGAATTTTTTTGTTCATTCCCGACCTCAGCACAATTTTTGAGGGCAGGTGTCCTTTACAGCCCCGAGTCCTTGTGAATGTTCAGTGACCATTAGCTGTGGGTTTAAAGCCGCTCTTGTGGGAAACGGCCGCAAGGCGGCAGCATTTCTCCTTTACCAAATCTGGTTACTAGGGCAACAGAGCCTTAATGGAAGTGGTGCAGTAGGCTGTAAATTAGAAGGGAATGTGCCAGGAAAAAGCCATTTATGTTTATGGCTCATTACTTCTTGTTCATATTTGTAACTTAATTTTTATTTTTTATCACAGCAAATTTGATTACAATGTTTTGTGTGTTCTAGGTGTGCAAGATGTGGTTCTTTCATACATATACATATATCTATTCTTCTTCGGATCCTTTTCCCATGTAGGTTATGACACAATGTTGAGTGGTCTTCTCTTGGTATTCCGTAGGCCTTTGGTGATTATATATTTCCCATGTGTTTGTATATCTCTGTTAGCCCCGAAGTTGTAATGTATCTAATCCTCACACCTTTCCGTTTGGTGAGCCATAAGTTTGTTTAATGAATCTGTGATTGCCTTTCTCTCTGGAAATATCTTCATTGGTATCGAATTTTAGGTAACACCTATAAGTGATATGATAGGACATGTGTCTTTCTCTTTCTCATTTACCACAAGTTGCGTGATTACTTCTAGACTCATCTATGGTGCTGCAAATGGCATTGTTTCATTTTTTCGCTAGCTAATATTCCATCTCGACCTGTAGCAGTTTTTCTTTGTCCACCCATCTGTTGGTGGACTTTTTGGTTACTTCCATATCTTGGCCATTGTAATACTGTGCAGTGCACATTTGCCTGCCTGTGTCTTTCCAATTCTGTCTTCTTAGGTTATAGGTCCAGGAATGGGCCTGCTGGGTCATATGGGAGCTCAATGTTTACCTTTGAAAGGCCCCTCCATTCTGTTCTCATTAGTGGCTCTTTCCAGGTTACGTCCCTCTTAAAGTTGAGGGTATGCATTTCTCCACAACACCTTCAGGATTGACTGTTTATAGATTGCTTGCTGATGGTGATTCTGACTGGTGTGAGCTGATACCTCTTTGTGGTTTGAATTTGCATGTGTGTCATATTCCATTGAAATTGACCTTTAAGGCGTGTCCTTTTTATTTTTCAAACTGTGATTACAGCTTAGTTCTTCAAAGTGTTTTCTTAAACTATGTGTCACATTTTAAAATGTTTTGGCCATTACTTCCTTCAAGACATTTTGAGGGCACGTTTCACTTACAGCCCTGCAGTACTTGTTCATATGAAGTGACCATTAGCACAGGCTTTACAGCTGCTTTTGCAGGTAACGGCCAGAGGGCGGCATCCTTTCTACGTTCCCCATTCGGGTAACTAGGGAAACGACCTCCTGGCCAGCGGTGTTCCTCGCTTATAAATTAGAGTGGAATGTGCCCGGGTCAACCCACAGAAGCTGCTATCTCCTTACTTTTGTTTGTTTTTTAAATTCAATTTATAGTTTTTATTGGAGTAATATTCCATTGTGTACATGGACCACTTCTTCTTGGTGCATTCCTCTGATGATGGACATTTTCAATGCTTCCGAGTGTTGGCTATGGTAAATATTGCTGGAGTGCAGGATTGCCAGCCTGTGACTTTTTGATTCGCATTTTCTCAGGACAAAGGCCCAGCAGTGGGTGTGATTGATGGACTGGTAGCTCAGTGTTTCCCTTTCCAAAGCACCTGCATTGTGTTTTCATTAGTGGCTCCTACCACGTCCCCCTTAGAACCGAGGGTACGCATTTCTCCACAATCACTTCAGCATTTATTGTTTGCAGCGTCTTTGCTAATGACCATTCTGACTGCTGTGAGCTGATAGGTTTTTCTAATTTGGGTTTGCATGTCTTTAAATATTCCTAAAATTCATCATTTTTCCACGCCTTTTCCTTTCTGTCAAAAAAAAAAACAGAAAAAAGTATGAGTACAATATACGTCTTGAATTTGTCTTCTTGGAAGGTTGCCCTGTTGTGAATTTATTGGTCGATTTTCGACCCCAGGCCTCTTTTGGAGAGCAGGTGTCATTTACAGAACTGCAAGTTTGGTGGATCTATAGGGACATTTAGCAATGGGTTTAAAGCTGCTGTTAAGGGTAACGGCCACAAGGAGGCAGCATTTCTCCGTTGTCAAATCTGGGTACTAGGGCAGCAGAGTCTTTCTGGAAGTCATGATCCTAGGTTGTAAATTAGAATGGAATGTGCTAGGAGAAACCTCCATTAGTGTAGGTCTCATTCCTTTTTGTTTTTTTTAAATTTTTTATCGGGGTATAGATTAGAATATTATTTACCCTAGGTTTACAATATCTGGTTCATTTGTACATTATATATGTCTAAGCATGTACAGATCCTCTTCCCATGTAAAATATTACAGAGTGTTCCATAGACCTCCCTTGCTATCTGGTCGGTCTTTTTGATATATGTATATAATATGAATTTGTATCTGTATAGTAACACTGATGTTAATTGATCCAATCCCCCCACCTTTCCTTTTAGATGAGCATAGTTTGTTTTCTAAGTCTGTGAGTGTCTTTCTCTGTGGAAATATGTTCATTTGTGTCAGTTATTAGATAACGCTTCTAAGTGATATCATAGGATATAGGTCTTTTGTTTTCCGACTTACCTCATATTTTGTGATTATCTCCAGGCTCATCTGTGGTGCCTCAAAGAGCAGTGTTTCATTGTTTTCCGTGGCTAATATTCCATCGTGTACATGGACCACTTCTTTTTATCCATTCTCCTGTTGATGGACATCTTGGTAGCTTCACTCTCTCGTCTATTGTGAATAAGGCTGCAGTGCAGCTTTTGCAGCCTGTGTCTTCACGATTCTGTTCTTCTCAGGTGACAGGGCCAGTGGTTCACCCGCTGGATTGAATGGTACCTCAATTTTTACTTTTCCACCAGCTCCTTTCTGTTCTCATTATTGTCGGTTACCCTTTCACATCTCGCCAGCAAGTAGAGGGTAGAAAGTTCTCTAAAACGTCTGCAGCGTTTATTGTTTGTAGACCTTTTCCTGATGGTCAGTTGAATGGAGAGAGTTGAAACCTTTTTGTAGATTCGATTGCATGAGTCTAATACTTCCTGAGGTTGAGCTTTTATCCATTTTCCTTTTCTTTAAAGAGAGTGAGTAAAACTTACCTCCTCATACTATCTTCCTGAAAGATTTGGGTTTTTTGCATTTTTTTGTTCATTCCCGACCTCAGCACAATTTTTGAGGGCAGGTGTCCTTTACAGCCCCGAGTCCTTGTGAATGTTCAGTGACCATTAGCTGTGGGTTTAAAGCCGCTCTTGTGGGAAACGGCCGCAAGGCGGCAGCATTTCTCCTTTACCAAATCTGGTTACTAGGGCAACAGAGCCTTAATGGAAGTGGTGCAGTAGGCTGTAAATTAGAAGGGAATGTGCCAGGAAAAAGCCATTTATGTTTATGGCTCATTACTTCTTGTTCGTATTTGTAACTTAATTTTTATTTTTTATCACAGCAAATTTGATTACAATGTTTTGTGTGTTCTAGGTGTGCAAGATGTGGTTCTTTCATACATATACATATATCTATTCTTCTTCGGATCCTTTTCCCATGTAGGTTATGACACAATGTTGAGTGGTCTTCTCTTGGTATTCCGTAGGCCTTTGGTGATTATATATTTCCCATGTGTTTGTATATCTCTGTTAACCCCGAAGTCGTAATGTATCTAATCCTCACACCTTTCCGTTTGGTAAGCCATAAGTTTGTTTAATGAATCTGTGATTTCCTTTCTCTCTGGAAATATCTTCATTGGTATCGAATTTTAGGTAACACCTATAAGTGATATGATAGGACATGTGTCTTTCTCTTTCTCATTTACCACAAGTTGCGTGATTACTTCTAGACTCATCTATGGTGCTGCAAATGGCATTGTTTCATTTTTTCGCTAGCTAATATTCCATCTCGACATGTAGCCGTTTTTCTTTGTCCACCCATCTGTTGGTGGACTTTTTGGTTACTTCCATATCTTGGCCATTGTAATACTGTGCAGTGCACATTTGCCTGCCTGTGTCTTTCCAACTCTGTCTTCTTAGGTTATAGGTCCAGGAATGGGCCTGCTGGGTCATATGGGAGCTCAATGTTTACCTTTGAAAGGCCCCTCCATTCTGTTCTCATTAGTGGCTCTTTCCAGGTTACGTCCCTCTTAAAGTTGAGGGTATGCATTTCTCCACAACACCTTCAGGATTGACTGTTTATAGATTGCTTGCTGATGGTGATTCTGACTGGTGTGAGCTGATACCTCTTTGTGGTTTGAATTTGCATGTGTGTCATATTCCGTTGAAATTGACCTTTAAGGCGTGTCCTTTTTATTTTTCAAACTGTGATTACAGCTTAGTTCTTCAAAGTGTTTTCTTAAAGTATGTGTCACATTTTAAAATGTTTTGGCCATTACTTCCCTCAAGACATTTTGAGGGCCCATTTCACTTACTGCCCTGCAGTACATGTTCATGTGAAGTGACCATTAGCACAGGCTTTACAGCTGCTTTTGCAGGTAACGGCCAGAGGGCGGCATCCTTTCTACGTTCCCCACTCGGGTAACTAGGGAAACAGACCTCCCGGCCAGCGGTGTTCCTCGCTTATAAATTAGAGTGGAATGTGCCCCGGTCAACCCACAGAAGCTGCTATCTCCTTACTTTTGTTTGTTTTTTAAATTCAATTTTTAGTTTTTATTGGAGTAATAGTCCGTTGTGTACATGGAACACTTCTTCTTGGTGCATTCCTCTGATGATGGATATTTTCAATGCTTCCGAGTGTTGGCTATGGTAAATATTGCTGGAGTGAAGGATTGCCAGCCTGTGACTTTTTGATTCTCATTTTCTCAGGAGATAGGCCCAGCAGTGGGTGTGATTGATGGACTGGTAGCTCAGTGTTTCCCTTTTCAAAGCACCTGCATTGTGTTTTCATTAGTGGCTCCTACCACGTACCGCTTAGAACCGAGGGTACGCATTTCTCCACAATCCCTTCAGCATTTATTGTTTGCAGCGTCTTTGCTAATGACCATTCTGACTGCTGTGAGCTGATAGGTTTTTCTAATTTGGGTTTGCATGTCTTTAAATATTCCTAAAATTCATCATTTTTCCACGCCTTTTCCTTTCTGTCAAAAAAAAAACAGAAAAAAGTATGAGTACAATACACGTCTTCAATTTGTCTTCTTGGAAGGTTTCCCTGTTGTGAAATTATTGGTCGATTTTCGACCCCAGGCCTTCTTTGGAGGGCAGGTGTCATTTACAGAACTGCAAGTTTGGTGAATGTATAGGGACCTTTAGCAATGGGTTTAAAGCTGCTGTTAAGGGTAACGGCCACAAGGAGGCAGCATTTCTCCGTTGTCAAATCTGGGTACTAGGGCAGCAGAGTCTTTCTGGAAGTCGTGTTCCTAGGTTGTAAATTAGAATGGAATGTGCTAGGAGAAACCCCCATTAGTGTATGTCTCATTCCTTCTTGTTTTTTTTAAATTTTTTAATCTGGGTATAGATTAGAATATTATTTATCCTAGGTTTACAAAATCTGGTTCATTTGTACATTATATATGTCTAAGCATGTACAGATCCTCTTCCCATGTAAAATATTACAGAGTGTTCCATAGACCTCCCTTGCTATCTGGTCGGTCTTTTTGATATATGTATATAATATGAATTTGTATCTGTATAGTAACACTGATGTTAATTGATCCAATCCCCCCACCTTTCCTTTTAGATGAGCATAGTTTGTTTTCTAAGTCTGTGAGTGTCTTTCTCTGTGGAAATATGTTCATTTGTGTCAGTTATTAGATAACGCCTCTAAGTGATATCATAGGATATAGGTCTTTTGCTTTCCGACTTACCTCATGTTTTGTGATTATCTCCAGGCTCATCTGTGGTGCCTCAAAGAGCAGTGTTTCATTGTTTTCCGTGGCTCATATTCCATCGTGTACATGGACCACTTCTTTTTATCCATTCTCCTGTTGATGGACATCTTGGTAGCTTCACTCTCTCGGCTATTGTGAATAAGGCTGCAGTGCAGCTTTTGCAGCCTGTGTCTTCACGATTCTGTTCTGCTTAGGTGACAGGGCCAGTGGTTCACCCGCTGGATTGAATGGTACCTCAATTTTTACTTTTCCACCAGCTCCTTTCTGTTCTCATTATTGTCGGTTACCCTTTCACATCTCACCAGCAAGTAGAGGGCAGAAAGTTCTCTAAAACGTCTGCAGCGTTTATTGTTTGTAGACCTTTTCCGGATGGTCAGTTGACTGGAGAGTGTTGAAACCTTTTTGTAGATTCGATTGCATGAGTCTAATACTTCCTGAGGTTGAGCTTTTATCCATTTTCCCTTTCTTTAAAGAGAGTGAGTAAAACTTACCTCCTCATACTATCTTCCTGAAAGATTTGGGTTTTTTGCATTTTTTTGTTCATTCCCGACCTGAGCACAATTTTTGAGGGCAGGTGTCCTTTACAGCCCCGAGTCCTTGTGAATGTTCAGTGACCATTAGCTGTGGGTTTAAAGCCGCTCTTGTGGGAAACGGCCGCAAGGCGGCAGCATTTCTCCTTTACCAAATCTGGTTACTAGGGCAACAGAGCCTTAATGGAAGTGGTGCAGTAGGTTGTAAATTAGAATGGAATGTGCCAGGAAAAAGCCCTTTATGTTTATGGCTCATTACTTCTTGTTCGTATTTGTAACTTAATTTTTATTTTTTATCACAGCAAATTTGATTACAAAGTTTTGTGTGTTCTAGGTGTGCAAGATGTGGTTCTTTCATACATATACATATATCTATCCTTCTTCGGATCCTTTTCCCATGTAGGTTATGACACAATGTTGAGTGGTCTTCTCTTGGTATTCCGTAGGCCTTTGGTGATTATATATTTCCCATGTGTTTGTATATCTCTGTTAGCTCCGAAGTTGTAATGTATCTAATCCTCACACCTTTCCGTTTGGTGAGCCATAAGTTTGTTTAATGAATCTGTGATTGCCTTTCTCTCTGGAAATATCTTCATTGGTATCGAATTTTAGGTAACACCTATAAGTGATATGATAGGACATGTGTCTTTCTCTTTCTCATTTACCACAAGTTGCGTGATTACTTCTAGACTCATCTATGGTGCTGCAAATGGCATTGTTTCATTTTTTCGCTAGCTAATATTCTATCTCGACATGTAGCAGTTTTTCTTTGTCCACCCATCTGTTGGTGGACTTTTTGGTTACTTCCATATCTTGGCCATTGTAATACTGTGCAGTGCACATTTGCCTGCCTGTGTCTTTCCAACTCTGTCTTCTTAGGTTATAGGTCCAGGAATGGGCCTGCTGGGTCATATGGGAGCTCAATGTTGACCTTTGAAAGGCCCCTCCATTCTGTTCTCATTAGTGGCTCTTTCCAGGTTACGTCCCTCTTAAAGTTGAGGGTATGCATTTCTCCACAACACCTTCAGGATTGACTGTTTATTGATTGCTTGCTGAGGGTGATTCTGACTGGTGAGAGCTGATACCTCTTTGTGGTTTGAATTTGCATGTGTATCATATTCCGTTGAAATTGACCTTTAAGGCGTGTCCTTTTTATTTTTCAAACTGTGATTACAGCTTAGTTCTTCAAAGTGTTTTCTTAAAGTATGTGTCACATTTTAAAATGTTTTGGCCATTACTTCCCTCAAGACATTTTGAGGGCCCGTTTCACTTACCGCCCTGCAGTACTTGTTCATATGATGTGACCATTAGCACAGGCTTTACAGCTGCTTTTGCAGGTAACGGCCAGAGGGCGGCATCCTTTCTACGTTCCCCACTCGGGTAACTAGGGAAACAGACCTCACGGCCAGCGGTGTTCCTCGCTTATAAATTAGAGTGGAATGTGCCCGGGTCAACCCACAGAAGCTGCTATCTCCTTATTTTTGTTTGTTTTTTAAATTCAATTTATAGTTTTTATTGGAGTAATATTCCGTTGTGTACATGGACAACTTCTTCTTGGTGCATTCCTCTGATGATGGATATTTTCAATGCTTCCGAGTGTTGGCTATGGTAAATATTGCTGGAGTGCAGGATTGCCAGCCTGTGACTTTTTGATTCTCATTTTCTCAGGACATAGGCCCAGCAGTGGCTGTCATTGATGGACTGGTAGCTCAGTGTTTCCCTTTTCAAAGCACCTGCATTGTGTTTTCATTAGTGGCTCCTACCACGTCCCCCTTAGAACCGAGGGTACGCATTTCTCCACAATCCCTTCAGCATTTATTGTTTGCAGCGTCTTTGCTAATGACCATTCTGACTGCTGTGAGCTGATAGGTTTTTCTAATTTGGGTTTGCATGTCTTTAAATATTCCTAAAATTCATCATTTTTCCACGCCTTTTCCTTTCTGTCAAAAAAAAAACAGAAAAAAGTATGAGTACAATATACGTCTTGAATTTGTCTTCTTGAAAGGTTGCCCTGTTGTGAATTTATTGGTCGATTTTCGACCCCAGGCCTCTTTTGGAGAGCAGGTGTCATTTACAGAACTGCAAGTTTGGTGAATCTATAGGGACATTTAGCAATGGGTTTAAAGCTGCTGTTAAGGGTAACGGCCACAAGGAGGCAGCATTTCTCCGTTGTCAAATCTGGGTACTAGGGCAGCAGAGTCTTTCTGGAAGTCATGATCCTAGATTGTAAATTAGAATGGAATGTGCTAGGAGAAACCTCCATTAGTGTATGTCTCATTTCTTTTTGTTTTTTTTAAATTTTTTATCGGGGTATAGATTAGAATATTATTTACCCTAGGTTTACAATATCTGGTTCATTTGTACATTATATATGTCTAAGCATGTACAGATCCTCTTCCCATGTAAAATATTACAGAGTGTTCCATAGCCCTCCCTTGCTATCTGGTCGGTCTTTTTGATATATGTATATAATATGAATTTGTATCTGTTTAGTAACACTGATGTTAATTGATCCAATCCCCCCACCTTTCCCTTTAGATGAGCATAGTTTGTTTTCTAAGTCTGTGAGTGTCTTTCTCTGTGGAAATATGTTCATTTGTGTCAGTTATTAGATAACGCCTCTAAGTGATATCATAGGATATAGGTCTTTTGTTTTCCGACTTACCTCATATTTTGTGATTATCTCCAGGCTCATCTGTGGTGCCTCAAAGAGCAGTGTTTCATTGTTTTCCGTGGCTAATATTCCATCGTGTACATGGACCACTTCTTTTTATCCATTCTCCTGTTGATGGACATCTTGGTAGCTTCACTCTCTCGTCTATTGTGAATAAGGCTGCAGTGCAGCTTTTGCAGCCTGTGTCTTCACGATTCTGTTCTTCTCAGGTGACAGGGCCAGTGGTTCACCCGCTGGATTGAATGGTACCTCAATTTTTACTTTTCCACCAGCTCCTTTCTGTTCTCATTATTGTCGGTTACCCTTTCACATCTCGCCAGCAAGTAGAGGGTAGAAAGTTCTCTAAAACGTCTGCAGCGTTTATTGTTTGTAGACCTTTTCGTGATGGTCAGTTGAATGGAGAGAGTTGAAACCTTTTTGTAGATTCGATTGCATGAGTCTAATACTTCCTGAGGTTGAGCTTTTATCCATTTTCCTTTTCTTTAAAGAGAGTGAGTAAAACTTACCTCCTCATACTATCTTCCTGAAAGATTTGTGTGTTTTAAATTTTTTTGTTCATTCCCGACCTCAGCACAATTTTTGAAGGCAGGTGTCCTTTACAGCCCCGAGTCCTTGTGAATGTTCAGTGACCATTAGCTGTGGGTTTAAAGCCGCTCTTGTGGGAAACGGCCGCAAGGCGGCAGCATTTCTCCTTTACCAAATCTGGTTACTAGGGCAACAGAGCCTTAATGGAAGTGGTGCAGTAGGCTGTAAATTAGAAGGGAATGTGCCAGGAAAAAGCCATTTATGTTTATGGCTCATTACTTCTTGTTCGTATTTGTAACTTAATTTTTATTTTTTATCACAGCAAATTTGATTACAATGTTTTGTGTGTTCTAGGTGTGCAAGATGTGGTTCTTTCATACATATACATATATCTATTCTTCTTCGGATCCTTTTCCCATGTAGGTTATGACACAATGTTGAGTGGTCTTCTCTTGGTATTCCGTAGGCCTTTGGTGATTATATATTTCCCATGTGTTTGTATATCTCTGTTAACCCCGAAGTCGTAATGTATCTAATCCTCACACCTTTCCGTTTGGTGAACCATAAGTTTGTTTAATGAATCTGTGATTGCCTTTCTCTCTGTAAATATCTTCATTGGTATCGAATTTTAGGTAACACCTATAAGTGATATGATAGGACATGTGTCTTTCTCTTTCTCATTTACCACAAGTTGCGTGATTACTTCTAGACTCATCTATGGTGCTGCAAATGGCATTGTTTCATTTTTTCGCTAGCTAATATTCCATCTCGACCTGTAGCAGTTTTTCTTTGTCCACCCATCTGTTGGTGGACTTTTTGGTTACTTCCATATCTTGGCCATTGTAATACTGTGCAGTGCACATTTGCCTGCCTGTGTCTTTCCAATTCTGTCTTCTTAGGTTATAGGTCCAGGAATGGGCCTGCTGGGTCATATGGGAGCTCAATGTTTACCTTTGAAAGGCCCCTCCATTCTGTTCTCATTAGTGGCTCTTTCCAGGTTACGTCCCTCTTAAAGTTGAGGGTATGCATTTCTCCACAACACCTTCAGGATTGACTGTTTATAGATTGCTTGCTGATGGTGATTCTGACTGGTGTGAGCTGATACCTCTTTGTGGTTTGAATTTGCATGTGTGTCATATTCCATTGAAATTGACCTTTAAGGCGTGTCCTTTTTATTTTTCAAACTGTGATTACAGCTTAGTTCTTCAAAGTGTTTTCTTAAACTATGTGTCACATTTTAAAATGTTTTGGCCATTACTTCCTTCAAGACATTTTGAGGGCACGTTTCACTTACAGCCCTGCAGTACTTGTTCATATGAAGTGACCATTAGCACAGGCTTTACAGCTGCTTTTGCAGGTAACGGCCAGAGGGCGGCATCCTTTCTACGTTCCCCATTCGGGTAACTAGGGAAACAGACCTCCTGGCCAGCGGTGTTCCTCGCTTATAAATTAGAGTGGAATGTGCCCGGGTCAACCCACAGAAGCTGCTATCTCCTTACTTTTGTTTGTTTTTTAAACTCAATTTATAGTTTTTATTGGAGTAATATTCCATTGTGTACATGGACCACTTCTTCTTGGTGCATTCCTCTGATGATGGACATTTTCAATGCTTCCGAGTGTTGGCTATGGTAAATATTGCTGGAGTGCAGGATTGCCAGCCTGTGACTTTTTGATTCTCATTTTCTCAGGAGATAGGCCCAGCAGTGGGTGTGATTGATGGACTGGTAGCTCAGTGTTTCCCTTTTCAAAGCACCTGCATTGTGTTTTCATTAGTGGCTCCTACCACGTCCCCCTTAGAACCGAGGGTACGCATTTCTCCACAATCCCTTCAGCATTTATTGTTTGCAGCGTCTTTGCTAATGACCATTCTGACTGCTGTGAGCTGATAGGTTTTTCTAATTTGGGTTTGCATGTCTTTAAAAATTCCTAAAATTCATCATTTTTCCACGCCTTTTCCTTTCTGTCAAAAAAAAAAACAGAAAAAAGTATGAGTACAATACACGTCTTGAATTTGTCTTCTTGGAAGGTTTCCCTGTTGTGAAATTATTGGTCGATTTTCGACCCCAGGCCTTCTTTGGAGGGCAGGTGTCATTTACAGAACTGCAAGTTTGGTGAATGTATAGGGACCTTTAGCAATGGGTTTAAAGCTGCTGTTAAGGGTAACGGCCACAAGGAGGCAGCATTTCTCCGTTGTCAAATCTGGGTACTAGGGCAGCAGAGTCTTTCTGGAAGTCGTGTTCCTAGGTTGTAAATTAGAATGGAATGTGCTAGGAGAATCCCCCATTAGTGTATGTCTCATTCCTTCTTGTTTTTTTTAAATTTTTTAATCTGGGTATAGATTAGAATATTATTTATCCTAGGTTTACAAAATCTGGTTCATTTGTACATTATATATGTCTAAGCATGTACAGATCCTCTTCCCATGTAAAATATTACAGAGTGTTCCATAGACCTCCCTTGCTATCTGGTCGGTCTTTTTGATATATGTATATAATATGAATTTGTATCTGTATAGTAACACTGATGTTAATTGATCCAATCCCCCCACCTTTCCTTTTAGATGAGCATAGTTTGTTTTCTAAGTCTGTGAGTGTCTTTCTCTGTGGAAATATGTTCATTTGTGTCAGTTATTAGATAACGCCTCTAAGTGATATCATAGGATATAGGTCTTTTGCTTTCCGACTTACCTCATGTTTTGTGATTATCTCCAGGCTCATCTGTTGTGCCTCAAAGAGCAGTGTTTCATTGTTTTCCGTGGCTCATATTCCATCGTGTACATGGACCACTTCTTTTTATCCATTCTCCTGTTGATGGACATCTTGATAGCTTCACTCTCTCGGCTATTGTGAATAAGGCTGCAGTGCAGCTTTTGCAGCCTGTGTCTTCACGATTCTGTTCTGCTTAGGTGACAGGGCCAGTGGTTCACCCGCTGGATTGAATGTTACCTCAATTTTTACTTTTCCACCAGCTCCTTTCTGTTCTCATTATTGTCGGTTACCCTTTCACATCTCACCAGCAAGTAGAGGGCAGAAAGTTCTCTAAAACGTCTGCAGCGTTTATTGTTTGTAGACCTTTTCCGGATGGTCAGTTGACTGGAGAGTGTTGAAACCTTTTTGTAGATTCGATTGCATGAGTCTAATACTTCCTGAGGTTGAGCTTTTATCCATTTTCCTTTTCTTTAAAGAGAGTGAGTAAAACTTACCTCCTCATACTATCTTCCTGAAAGATTTGGGTTTTTTGCATTTTTTTGTTCATTCCCGACCTGAGCACAATTTTTGAGGGCAGGTGTCCTTTACAGCCCCGAGTCCTTGTGAATGTTCAGTGACCATTAGCTGTGGGTTTAAAGCCGCTCTTGTGGGAAACGGCCGCAAGGTGGCAGCATTTCTCCTTTACCAAATCTGGTTACTAGGGCAACAGAGCCTTAATGGAAGTGGTGCAGTAGGTTGTAAATTAGAATGGAATGTGCCAGGAAAAAGCCCTTTATGTTTATGGCTCATTACTTCTTGTTCGTATTTGTAACTTAATTTTTATTTTTTATCACAGCAAATTTGATTACAAAGTTTTGTGTGTTCTAGGTGTGCAAGATGTGGTTCTTTCATACATATACATATATCTATCCTTCTTCGGATCCTTTTCCCATGTAGGTTATGACACAATGTTGAGTGGTCTTCTCTTGGTATTCCGTAGGCCTTTGGTGATTATATATTTCCCATGTGTTTGTATATCTCTGTTAGCCCCGAAGTTGTAATGTATCTAATCCTCACACCTTTCCGTTTGGTGAGCCATAAGTTTGTTTAATGAATCTGTGATTGCCTTTCTCTCTGGAAATATCTTCATTGGTATCGAATTTTAGGTAACACCTATAAGTGATATGAAAGGACATGTGCCTTTCTCTTTCTCATTTACCACAAGTTGCGTGATTACTTCTAGACTCATCTATGGTGCTGCAAATGGCATTGTTTCATTTTTTCGCTAGCTAATATTCCATCTCGACATGTAGCAGTTTTTCTTTGTCCACCCATCTGTTGGTGGACTTTTTGGTTACTTCCATATCTTGGCCATTGTAATACTGTGCAGTGCACATTTGCCTGCCTGTGTCTTTCCAACTCTGTCTTCTTAGGTTATAGGTCCAGGAATGGGCCTGCTGGGTCATATGGGAGCTCAATGTTTACCTTTGAAAGGCCCCTCCATTCTGTTCTCATTAGTGGCTCTTTCCAGGTTACGTCCCTCTTAAAGTTGAGGGTATGCATTTCTCCACAACACCTTCAGGATTGACTGTTTATTGATTGCTTGCTGATGGTGATTCTGACTGGTGAGAGCTGATACCTCTTTGTGGTTTGAATTTGCATGTGTATCATATTCCGTTGAAATTGACCTTTAAGGCGTGTCCTTTTTATTTTTCAAACTGTGATTACAGCTTAGTTCTTCAAAGTGTTTTCTTAAAGTATGTGTCACATTTTAAAATGTTTTGGCCATTACTTCCCTCAAGACATTTTGAGGGCCCGTTTCACTTACCGCCCTGCAGTACTTGTTCATATGATGTGACCATTAGCACAGGCTTTACAGCTGCTTTTGCAGGTAACGGCCAGAGGGCGGCATCCTTTCTACGTTCCCCACTCGGGTAACTAGGGAAACAGACCTCACGGCCAGCGGTGTTCCTCGCTTATAAATTAGAGTGGAATGTGCCCGGGTCAACCCACAGAAGCTGCTATCTCCTTATTTTTGTTTGTTTTTTAAATTCAATTTATAGTTTTTATTGGAGTAATATTCCGTTGTGTACATGGACAACTTCTTCTTGGTGCATTCCTCTGATGATGGATATTTTCAATGCTTCCGAGTGTTGGCTATGGTAAATATTGCTGGAGTGCAGGATTGCCAGCCTGTGACTTTTTGATTCTCATTTTCTCAGGACATAGGCCCAGCAGTGGCTGTCATTGATGGACTGGTAGCTCAGTGTTTCCCTTTTCAAAGCACCTGCATTGTGTTTTCATTAGTGGCTCCTACCACGTCCCCCTTAGAACCGAGGGTACGCATTTCTCCACAATCCCTTCAGCATTTATTGTTTGCAGCGTCTTTGCTAATGACCATTCTGACTGCTGTGAGCTGATAGGTTTTTCTAATTTGGGTTTGCATGTCTTTAAATATTCCTAAAATTCATCATTTTCCACGCCTTTTCCTTTCTGTCAAAAAAAAAACAGAAAAAAGTATGAGTACAATATACGTCTTGAATTTGTCTTCTTGAAAGGTTGCCCTGTTGTGAATTTATTGGTCGATTTTCGACCCCAGGCCTCTTTTGGAGAGCAGGTGTCATTTACAGAACTGCAAGTTTGGTGAATCTATAGGGACATTTAGCAATGGGTTTAAAGCTGCTGTTAAGGGTAACGGCCACAAGGAGGCAGCATTTCTCCGTTGTCAAATCTGGGTACTAGGGCAGCAGAGTCTTTCTGGAAGTCATGATCCTAGATTGTAAATTAGAATGGAATGTGCTAGGAGAAACCTCCATTAGTGTATGTCTCATTTCTTTTTGTTTTTTTTAAATTTTTTATCGGGGTATAGATTAGAATATTATTTACCCTAGGTTTACAATATCTGGTTCATTTGTACATTATATATGTCTAAGCATGTACAGATCCTCTTCCCATGTAAAATATTACAGAGTGTTCCATAGCCCTCCCTTGCTATCTGGTCGGTCTTTTTGATATATGTATATAATATGAATTTGTATCTGTTTAGTAACACTGATGTTAATTGATCCAATCCCCCCACCTTTCCCTTTAGATGAGCATAGTTTGTTTTCTAAGTCTGTGAGTGTCTTTCTCTGTGGAAATATGTTCATTTGTGTCAGTTATTAGATAACGCCTCTAAGTGATATCATAGGATATAGGTCTTTTGTTTTCCGACTTACCTCATATTTTGTGATTATCTCCAGGCTCATCTGTGGTGCCTCAAAGAGCAGTGTTTCATTGTTTTCCGTGGCTAATATTCCATCGTGTACATGGACCACTTCTTTTTATCCATTCTCCTGTTGATGGACATCTTGGTAGCTTCACTCTCTCGTCTATTGTGAATAAGGCTGCAGTGCAGCTTTTGCAGCCTGTGTCTTCACGATTCTGTTCTTCTCAGGTGACAGGGCCAGTGGTTCACCCGCTGGATTGAATGGTACCTCAATTTTTACTTTTCCACCAGCTCCTTTCTGTTCTCATTATTGTCGGTTACCCTTTCACATCTCGCCAGCAAGTAGAGGGTAGAAAGTTCTCTAAAACGTCTGCAGCGTTTATTGTTTGTAGACCTTTTCGTGATGGTCAGTTGAATGGAGAGAGTTGAAACCTTTTTGTAGATTCGATTGCATGAGTCTAATACTTCCTGAGGTTGAGCTTTTATCCATTTTCCTTTTCTTTAAAGAGAGTGAGTAAAACTTACCTCCTCATACTATCTTCCTGAAAGATTTGTGTGTTTTAAATTTTTTTGTTCATTCCCGACCTCAGCACAATTTTTGAAGGCAGGTGTCCTTTACAGCCCCGAGTCCTTGTGAATGTTCAGTGACCATTAGCTGTGGGTTTAAAGCCGCTCTTGTGGGAAACGGCCGCAAGGCGGCAGCATTTCTCCTTTACCAAATCTGGTTACTAGGGCAACAGAGCCTTAATGGAAGTGGTGCAGTAGGCTGTAAATTAGAAGGGAATGTGCCAGGAAAAAGCCATTTATGTTTATGGCTCATTACTTCTTGTTCGTATTTGTAACTTAATTTTTATTTTTTATCACAGCAAATTTGATTACAATGTTTTGTGTGTTCTAGGTGTGCAAGATGTGGTTCTTTCATACATATACATATATCTATTCTTCTTCGGATCCTTTTCCCATGTAGGTTATGACACAATGTTGAGTGGTCTTCTCTTGGTATTCCGTAGGCCTTTGGTGATTATATATTTCCCATGTGTTTGTATATCTCTGTTAACCCCGAAGTCGTAATGTATCTAATCCTCACACCTTTCCGTTTGGTGAACCATAAGTTTGTTTAATGAATCTGTGATTGCCTTTCTCTCTGTAAATATCTTCATTGGTATCGAATTTTAGGTAACACCTATAAGTGATATGATAGGACATGTGTCTTTCTCTTTCTCATTTACCACAAGTTGCGTGATTACTTCTAGACTCATCTATGGTGCTGCAAATGGCATTGTTTCATTTTTTCGCTAGCTAATATTCCATCTCGACCTGTAGCAGTTTTTCTTTGTCCACCCATCTGTTGGTGGACTTTTTGGTTACTTCCATATCTTGGCCATTGTAATACTGTGCAGTGCACATTTGCCTGCCTGTGTCTTTCCAATTCTGTCTTCTTAGGTTATAGGTCCAGGAATGGGCCTGCTGGGTCATATGGGAGCTCAATGTTTACCTTTGAAAGGCCCCTCCATTCTGTTCTCATTAGTGGCTCTTTCCAGGTTACGTCCCTCTTAAAGTTGAGGGTATGCATTTCTCCACAACACCTTCAGGATTGACTGTTTATAGATTGCTTGCTGATGGTGATTCTGACTGGTGTGAGCTGATACCTCTTTGTGGTTTGAATTTGCATGTGTGTCATATTCCATTGAAATTGACCTTTAAGGCGTGTCCTTTTTATTTTTCAAACTGTGATTACAGCTTAGTTCTTCAAAGTGTTTTCTTAAACTATGTGTCACATTTTAAAATGTTTTGGCCATTACTTCCTTCAAGACATTTTGAGGGCACGTTTCACTTACAGCCCTGCAGTACTTGTTCATATGAAGTGACCATTAGCACAGGCTTTACAGCTGCTTTTGCAGGTAACGGCCAGAGGGCGGCATCCTTTCTACGTTCCCCATTCGGGTAACTAGGGAAACAGACCTCCTGGCCAGCGGTGTTCCTCGCTTATAAATTAGAGTGGAATGTGCCCGGGTCAACCCACAGAAGCTGCTATCTCCTTACTTTTGTTTGTTTTTTAAACTCAATTTATAGTTTTTATTGGAGTAATATTCCATTGTGTACATGGACCACTTCTTCTTGGTGCATTCCTCTGATGATGGACATTTTCAATGCTTCCGAGTGTTGGCTATGGTAAATATTGCTGGAGTGCAGGATTGCCAGCCTGTGACTTTTTGATTCTCATTTTCTCAGGAGATAGGCCCAGCAGTGGGTGTGATTGATGGACTGGTAGCTCAGTGTTTCCCTTTTCAAAGCACCTGCATTGTGTTTTCATTAGTGGCTCCTACCACGTCCCCCTTAGAACCGAGGGTACGCATTTCTCCACAATCCCTTCAGCATTTATTGTTTGCAGCGTCTTTGCTAATGACCATTCTGACTGCTGTGAGCTGATAGGTTTTTCTAATTTGGGTTTGCATGTCTTTAAAAATTCCTAAAATTCATCATTTTTCCACGCCTTTTCCTTTCTGTCAAAAAAAAAAACAGAAAAAAGTATGAGTACAATACACGTCTTGAATTTGTCTTCTTGGAAGGTTTCCCTGTTGTGAAATTATTGGTCGATTTTCGACCCCAGGCCTTCTTTGGAGGGCAGGTGTCATTTACAGAACTGCAAGTTTGGTGAATGTATAGGGACCTTTAGCAATGGGTTTAAAGCTGCTGTTAAGGGTAACGGCCACAAGGAGGCAGCATTTCTCCGTTGTCAAATCTGGGTACTAGGGCAGCAGAGTCTTTCTGGAAGTCGTGTTCCTAGGTTGTAAATTAGAATGGAATGTGCTAGGAGAATCCCCCATTAGTGTATGTCTCATTCCTTCTTGTTTTTTTTAAATTTTTTAATCTGGGTATAGATTAGAATATTATTTATCCTAGGTTTACAAAATCTGGTTCATTTGTACATTATATATGTCTAAGCATGTACAGATCCTCTTCCCATGTAAAATATTACAGAGTGTTCCATAGACCTCCCTTGCTATCTGGTCGGTCTTTTTGATATATGTATATAATATGAATTTGTATCTGTATAGTAACACTGATGTTAATTGATCCAATCCCCCCACCTTTCCTTTTAGATGAGCATAGTTTGTTTTCTAAGTCTGTGAGTGTCTTTCTCTGTGGAAATATGTTCATTTGTGTCAGTTATTAGATAACGCCTCTAAGTGATATCATAGGATATAGGTCTTTTGCTTTCCGACTTACCTCATGTTTTGTGATTATCTCCAGGCTCATCTGTTGTGCCTCAAAGAGCAGTGTTTCATTGTTTTCCGTGGCTCATATTCCATCGTGTACATGGACCACTTCTTTTTATCCATTCTCCTGTTGATGGACATCTTGATAGCTTCACTCTCTCGGCTATTGTGAATAAGGCTGCAGTGCAGCTTTTGCAGCCTGTGTCTTCACGATTCTGTTCTGCTTAGGTGACAGGGCCAGTGGTTCACCCGCTGGATTGAATGTTACCTCAATTTTTACTTTTCCACCAGCTCCTTTCTGTTCTCATTATTGTCGGTTACCCTTTCACATCTCACCAGCAAGTAGAGGGCAGAAAGTTCTCTAAAACGTCTGCAGCGTTTATTGTTTGTAGACCTTTTCCGGATGGTCAGTTGACTGGAGAGTGTTGAAACCTTTTTGTAGATTCGATTGCATGAGTCTAATACTTCCTGAGGTTGAGCTTTTATCCATTTTCCTTTTCTTTAAAGAGAGTGAGTAAAACTTACCTCCTCATACTATCTTCCTGAAAGATTTGGGTTTTTTGCATTTTTTTGTTCATTCCCGACCTGAGCACAATTTTTGAGGGCAGGTGTCCTTTACAGCCCCGAGTCCTTGTGAATGTTCAGTGACCATTAGCTGTGGGTTTAAAGCCGCTCTTGTGGGAAACGGCCGCAAGGCGGCAGCATTTCTCCTTTACCAAATCTGGTTACTAGGGCAACAGAGCCTTAATGGAAGTGGTGCAGTAGGTTGTAAATTAGAATGGAATGTGCCAGGAAAAAGCCCTTTATGTTTATGGCTCATTACTTCTTGTTCGTATTTGTAACTTAATTTTTATTTTTTATCACAGCAAATTTGATTACAAAGTTTTGTGTGTTCTAGGTGTGCAAGATGTGGTTCTTTCATACATATACATATATCTATCCTTCTTCGGATCCTTTTCCCATGTAGGTTATGACACAATGTTGAGTGGTCTTCTCTTGGTATTCCGTAGGCCTTTGGTGATTATATATTTCCCATGTGTTTGTATATCTCTGTTAGCCCCGAAGTTGTAATGTATCTAATCCTCACACCTTTCCGTTTGGTGAGCCATAAGTTTGTTTAATGAATCTGTGATTGCCTTTCTCTCTGGAAATATCTTCATTGGTATCGAATTTTAGGTAACACCTATAAGTGATATGAAAGGACATGTGCCTTTCTCTTTCTCATTTACCACAAGTTGCGTGATTACTTCTAGACTCATCTATGGTGCTGCAAATGGCATTGTTTCATTTTTTCGCTAGCTAATATTCCATCTCGACATGTAGCAGTTTTTCTTTGTCCACCCATCTGTTGGTGGACTTTTTGGTTACTTCCATATCTTGGCCATTGTAATACTGTGCAGTGCACATTTGCCTGCCTGTGTCTTTCCAACTCTGTCTTCTTAGGTTATAGGTCCAGGAATGGGCCTGCTGGGTCATATGGGAGCTCAATGTTTACCTTTGAAAGGCCCCTCCATTCTGTTCTCATTAGTGGCTCTTTCCAGGTTACGTCCCTCTTAAAGTTGAGGGTATGCATTTCTCCACAACACCTTCAGGATTGACTGTTTATTGATTGCTTGCTGATGGTGATTCTGACTGGTGAGAGCTGATACCTCTTTGTGGTTTGAATTTGCATGTGTATCATATTCCGTTGAAATTGACCTTTAAGGCGTGTCCTTTTTATTTTTCAAACTGTGATTACAGCTTAGTTCTTCAAAGTGTTTTCTTAAAGTATGTGTCACATTTTAAAATGTTTTGGCCATTACTTCCCTCAAGACATTTTGAGGGCCCGTTTCACTTACCGCCCTGCAGTACTTGTTCATATGATGTGACCATTAGCACAGGCTTTACAGCTGCTTTTGCAGGTAACGGCCAGAGGGCGGCATCCTTTCTACGTTCCCCACTCGGGTAACTAGGGAAACAGACCTCACGGCCAGCGGTGTTCCTCGCTTATAAATTAGAGTGGAATGTGCCCGGGTCAACCCACAGAAGCTGCTATCTCCTTATTTTTGTTTGTTTTTTAAATTCAATTTATAGTTTTTATTGGAGTAATATTCCGTTGTGTACATGGACAACTTCTTCTTGGTGCATTCCTCTGATGATGGATATTTTCAATGCTTCCGAGTGTTGGCTATGGTAAATATTGCTGGAGTGCAGGATTGCCAGCCTGTGACTTTTTGATTCTCATTTTCTCAGGACATAGGCCCAGCAGTGGCTGTCATTGATGGACTGGTAGCTCAGTGTTTCCCTTTTCAAAGCACCTGCATTGTGTTTTCATTAGTGGCTCCTACCACGTCCCCCTTAGAACCGAGGGTACGCATTTCTCCACAATCCCTTCAGCATTTATTGTTTGCAGCGTCTTTGCTAATGACCATTCTGACTGCTGTGAGCTGATAGGTTTTTCTAATTTGGGTTTGCATGTCTTTAAATATTCCTAAAATTCATCATTTTCCACGCCTTTTCCTTTCTGTCAAAAAAAAAACAGAAAAAAGTATGAGTACAATATACGTCTTGAATTTGTCTTCTTGAAAGGTTGCCCTGTTGTGAATTTATTGGTCGATTTTCGACCCCAGGCCTCTTTTGGAGAGCAGGTGTCATTTACAGAACTGCAAGTTTGGTGAATCTATAGGGACATTTAGCAATGGGTTTAAAGCTGCTGTTAAGGGTAACGGCCACAAGGAGGCAGCATTTCTCCGTTGTCAAATCTGGGTACTAGGGCAGCAGAGTCTTTCTGGAAGTCATGATCCTAGATTGTAAATTAGAATGGAATGTGCTAGGAGAAACCTCCATTAGTGTATGTCTCATTTCTTTTTGTTTTTTTTAAATTTTTTATCGGGGTATAGATTAGAATATTATTTACCCTAGGTTTACAATATCTGGTTCATTTGTACATTATATATGTCTAAGCATGTACAGATCCTCTTCCCATGTAAAATATTACAGAGTGTTCCATAGCCCTCCCTTGCTATCTGGTCGGTCTTTTTGATATATGTATATAATATGAATTTGTATCTGTTTAGTAACACTGATGTTAATTGATCCAATCCCCCCACCTTTCCTTTTAGATGAGCATAGTTTGTTTTCTAAGTCTGTGAGTGTCTTTCTCTGTGGAAATATGTTCATTTGTGTCAGTTATTAGATAACGCCTCTAAGTGATATCATAGGATATAGGTCTTTTGTTTTCCGACTTACCTCATATTTTGTGATTATCTCCAGGCTCATCTGTGGTGCCTCAAAGAGCAGTGTTTCATTGTTTTCCGTGGCTAATATTCCATCGTGTACATGGACCACTTCTTTTTATCCATTCTCCTGTTGATGGACATCTTGGTAGCTTCACTCTCTCGTCTATTGTGAATAAGGCTGCAGTGCAGCTTTTGCAGCCTGTGTCTTCACGATTCTGTTCTTCTCAGGTGACAGGGCCAGTGGTTCACCCGCTGGATTGAATGGTACCTCAATTTTTACTTTTCCACCAGCTCCTTTCTGTTCTCATTATTGTCGGTTACCCTTTCACATCTCGCCAGCAAGTAGAGGGTAGAAAGTTCTCTAAAACGTCTGCAGCGTTTATTGTTTGTAGACCTTTTCCTGATGGTCAGTTGAATGGAGAGAGTTGAAACCTTTTTGTAGATTCGATTGCATGAGTCTAATACTTCCTGAGGTTGAGCTTTTATCCATTTTCCTTTTCTTTAAAGAGAGTGAGTAAAACTTACCTCCTCATACTATCTTCCTGAAAGATTTGTGTGTTTTGAATTTTTTTGTTCATTCCCGACCTCAGCACAATTTTTGAGGGCAGGTGTCCTTTACAGCCCCGAGTCCTTGTGAATGTTCAGTGACCATTAGCTGTGGGTTTAAAGCCGCTCTTGTGGGAAACGGCCGCAAGGCGGCAGCATTTCTCCTTTACCAAATCTGGTTACTAGGGCAACAGAGCCTTAATGGAAGTGGTGCAGTAGGCTGTAAATTAGAAGGGAATGTGCCAGGAAAAAGCCATTTATGTTTATGGCTCATTACTTCTTGTTCGTATTTGTAACTTAATTTTTATTTTTTATCACAGCAAATTTGATTACAATGTTTTGTGTGTTCTAGGTGTGCAAGATGTGGTTCTTTCATACATATACATATATCTATTCTTCTTCGGATCCTTTTCCCATGTAGGTTATGACACAATGTTGAGTGGTCTTCTCTTGGTATTCCGTAGGCCTTTGGTGATTATATATTTCCCATGTGTTTGTATATCTCTGTTAACCCCGAAGTCGTAATGTATCTAATCCTCACACCTTTCCGTTTGGTGAACCATAAGTTTGTTTAATGAATCTGTGATTGCCTTTCTCTCTGTAAATATCTTCATTGGTATCGAATTTTAGGTAACACCTATAAGTGATATGATAGGACATGTGTCTTTCTCTTTCTCATTTACCACAAGTTGCGTGATTACTTCTAGACTCATCTATGGTGCTGCAAATGGCATTGTTTCATTTTTTCGCTAGCTAATATTCCATCTCGACCTGTAGCAGTTTTTCTTTGTCCACCCATCTGTTGGTGGACTTTTTGGTTACTTCCATATCTTGGCCATTGTAATACTGTGCAGTGCACATTTGCCTGCCTGTGTCTTTCCAATTCTGTCTTCTTAGGTTATAGGTCCAGGAATGGGCCTGCTGGGTCATATGGGAGCTCAATGTTTACCTTTTAAAGGCCCCTCCATTCTGTTCTCATTAGTGGCTCTTTCCAGGTTACGTCCCTCTTAAAGTTGAGGGTATGCATTTCTCCACAACACCTTCAGGATTGACTGTTTATAGATTGCTTGCTGATGGTGATTCTGACTGGTGTGAGCTGATACCTCTTTGTGGTTTGAATTTGCATGTGTGTCATATTCCATTGAAATTGACCTTTAAGGCGTGTCCTTTTTATTTTTCAAACTGTGATTACAGCTTAGTTCTTCAAAGTGTTTTCTTAAACTATGTGTCACATTTTAAAATGTTTTGGCCATTACTTCCTTCAAGACATTTTGAGGGCACGTTTCACTTACAGCCCTGCAGTACTTGTTCATATGAAGTGACCATTAGCACAGGCTTTACAGCTGCTTTTGCAGGTAACGGCCAGAGGGCGGCATCCTTTCTACGTTCCCCATTCGGGTAACTAGGGAAACAGACCTCCTGGCCAGCGGTGTTCCTCGCTTATAAATTAGAGTGGAATGTGCCCGGGTCAACCCACAGAAGCTGCTATCTCCTTACTTTTGTTTGTTTTTTAAATTCAATTTATAGTTTTTATTGGAGTAATATTCCATTGTGTACATGGACCACTTCTTCTTGGTGCATTCCTCTGATGATGGACATTTTCAATGCTTCCGAGTGTTGGCTATGGTAAATATTGCTGGAGTGCAGGATTGCCAGCCTGTGACTTTTTGATTCTCATTTTCTCAGGACATAGGCCCAGCAGTGGCTGTCATTGATGGACTGGTAGCTCAGTGTTTCCCTTTTCAAAGCACCTGCATTGTGTTTTCATTAGTGGCTCCTACCACGTCCCCCTTAGAATCGAGGGTACGCATTTCTCCACAATCCCTTCAGCATTTATTGTTTGCAGCGTCTTTGCTAATTACCATTCTGACTGCTGTGAGCTGATAGGTTTTTCTAATTTGGGTTTGCATGTCTTTAAAAATTCCTAAAAGTCATCATTTATCCACGCCTTTTCCTTTCTGTCAAAAAAAAAAACAGAAAAAAGTATGAGTACAATATACGTCTTGAATTTGACTACTTGGAAGTTTGCCCTGTTGTGAATTTATTGGTCGATTTTCGACCCCAGGCCTCTTTTGGAGAGCAGGTGTCATTTACAGAACTGCAAGTTTGGTGAATTTATAGGGACATTTAGCAATGGGTTTAAAGCTGCTGTTAAGGGTAATGGCCACAAGGAGGCAGCATTTCTCCGTTGTCAAATCTGGGTACTAGGGCAGCAGAGTCTTTCTGGAAGTCATGATCCTAGGTTGTAAATTAGAATGGAATGTGCTAGGAGAAACCTCCATTAGTGTATGTCTCATTTCTTTTTTTTTTTTTAAATTGTTTATCGGGGTATAGATTAGAATATTATTTACCCTAGGTTTACAATATCTGGTTCATTTGTACATTATATATGTCTAAGCATGTACAGATCCTCTTCCCATGTAAAATATTACAGAGTGTTCCATAGCCCTCCCTTGCTATCTGGTCGGTCTTTTTGATATATGTATATAATATGAATTTGTATCTGTTTAGTAACACTGATGTTAATTGATCCAATCCCCCCACCTTTCCTTTTAGATGAGCATAGTTTATTTTCTAAGTCTGTGAGTGTCTTTCTCTGTGGAAATATGTTCATTTGTGTCAGTTATTAGATAACGCCTCTAAGTGATATCATAGGATATAGGTCTTTTGTT
This sequence comes from Balaenoptera physalus, assembly GCF_965194825.1. Classification (NCBI taxonomy): domain Eukaryota; kingdom Metazoa; phylum Chordata; class Mammalia; order Artiodactyla; family Balaenopteridae; genus Balaenoptera; species Balaenoptera physalus. The sequence continues at coordinate 19,731,640 of NC_138884.1, read as the reverse complement.
TTCCGACTTACCTCATATTTTGTGATTTTCTCCAGGCTCATCTGTGGTGCCTCAAAGAGCAGTGTTTCATTGTTTTCCGTGGCTCATATTCCATCGTGTACATGGACCACTTCTTTTTATCCATTCTCCTGTTGATGGACATCTTGGTAGCTTCACTCTCGTCTATTGTGAATAAGGCTGCAGGGCAGCTTTTGCAGCCTGTGTCTTCACGATTCTGTTCTTCTCAGGTGACAGGGCCAGTGGTTCACCCGCTGGATTGAATGGTACCTCAATTTTTACTTTTCCACCAGCTCCTTTCTGTTCTCATTATTGTCGGTTACCCTTTCACATCTCGCCAGCAAGTATAGGGTAGAAAGTTCTCTAAAACGTCTGCAGCGTTTATTGTTTGTAGACCTTTTCCTGATGGTCAGTTGACTGGAGAGTGTTGAAACCTTTTTGTAGATTCGATTGCATGAGTCTAATACTCCCTGAGGTTGAGCTTTTATCCATTTTCCTTTTCTTTAGAGAGAGTGAGTAAAACTTACCTCCTCATACTATCTTCCTGAAAGATTTGTGTGTTTTGAATTTTTTTGTTCATTCCCGACCTCAGCACAATTTTTGAGGGCAGGTGTCCTTTACAGCCCCGAGTCCTTGTGAATGTTCAGTGACCATTAGCTGTGGGTTTAAAGCCGCTCTTGTGGGAAACGGCCGCAAGGCGGCAGCATTTCTCCTTTACCAAATATGGTTACTAGGGCAACAGAGCCTTAATGGAAGTGGTGCAGTAGGTTGTAAATTAGAATGGAATGTGCCAGGAAAAAGCCCTTTATGTTTATGGCTCATTACTTCTTGTTCGTATTTGTAACTTAATTTTTATTTTTTATCACAGCAAATTTGATTACAAAGTTTTGTGTGTTCTAGGTGTGCAAGATGTGGTTCTTTCATACATATACATATATCTATTCTTCTTCGGATCCTTTTCCCATGTAGGTTATGACACAATGTTGAGTGGTCTTCTCTTGGTATTCCGTAGGCCTTTGGTGATTATATATTTACCATGTGTTTGTATATCTCTGTTAATCCCGAAGTCGTAATGTATCTAATCCTCACACCTTTCCGTTTGGTGAGCCATAAGTTTGTTTAATGAATCTGTGATTGCCTTTCTCTCTGGAAATATCTTCATTGGTATCGAATTTTAGGTAACACCTATAAGTGATATGATAGGACATGTGTCTTTCTCTTTCTCATTTACCACAAGTTGCGTGATTACTTCTAGACTCATCTATGGTGCTGCAAATGGCATTGTTTCATTTTTTCGCTAGCTAATATTCCATCTCGACATGTAGCCGTTTTTCTTTGTCCACCCATCTGTTGGTGGACTTTTTGGTTACTTCCATATCTTGGCCATTGTAATACTGTGCAGTGCACATTTGCCTGCCTGTGTCTTTCCAACTCTGTCTTCTTAGGTTATAGGTCCAGGAATGGGCCTGCTGGGTCATATGGGAGCTCAATGTTTACCTTTGAAAGGCCCCTCCATTCTGTTCTCATTAGTGGCTCTTTCCAGGTTACGTCCCTCTTAAAGTTGAGGGTATGCATTTCTCCACAACACCTTCAAGATTGACTGTTTATAGATTGCTTGCTGATGGTGATTCTGACTGGTGTGAGCTGATACCTCTTTGTGGTTTGAATTTGCATGTGTGTCATATTCCGTTGAAATTGACCTTTAAGGCGTGTCCTTTTTATTTTTCAAACTGTGATTACAGCTTAGTTCTTCAAAGTGTTTTCTTAAACTATGTGTCACATTTTAAAATGTTTTGGCCATTACTTCCCTCAAGACATTTTGAGGGCCCATTTCACTTACTGCCCTGCAGTACATGTTCATGTGAAGTGACCATTAGCACAGGCTTTACAGCTGCTTTTGCAGGTAACGGCCAGAGGGCGGCATCCTTTCTACGTTCCCCACTCGGGTAACTAGGGAAACAGACCTCCCGGCCAGCGGTGTTCCTCGCTTATAAATTAGAGTGGAATGTGCCCCGGTCAACCCACAGAAGCTGCTATCTCCTTACTTTTGTTTGTTTTTTAAATTCAATTTTTAGTTTTTATTGGAGTAATAGTCCGTTGTGTACATGGAACACTTCTTCTTGGTGCATTCCTCTGATGATGGATATTTTCAATGCTTCCGAGTGTTGGCTATGGTAAATATTGCTGGAGTGAAGGATTGCCAGCCTGTGACTTTTTGATTCTCATTTTCTCAGGAGATAGGCCCAGCAGTGGGTGTGATTGATGGACTGGTAGCTCAGTGTTTCCCTTTTCAAAGCACCTGCCTTGTGTTTTCATTAGTGGCTCCTACCACGTACCGCTTAGAACCGAGGGTACGCATTTCTCCACAATCCCTTCAGCATTTATTGTTTGCAGCGTCTTTGCTAATGACCATTCTGACTGCTGTGAGCTGATAGGTTTTTCTAATTTGGGTTTGCATGTCTTTAAAAATTCCTAAAATTCATCATTTTTCCACGTCTTTTCCTTTCTGTCAAAAAAAAAACAGAAAAAAGTATGAGTACAATACACGTCTTGAATTTGTCTTCTTGGAAGGTTTCCCTGTTGTGAAATTATTGGTCGATTTTCGACCCCAGGCCTTCTTTGGAGGGCAGGTGTCATTTACAGAACTGCAAGTTTGGTGAATGTATAGGGACCTTTAGCAATGGGTTTAAAGCTGCTGTTAAGGGTAACGGCCACAAGGAGGCAGCATTTCTCCGTTGTCAAATCTGGGTACTAGGGCAGCAGAGTCTTTCTGGAAGTCGTGTTCCTAGGTTGTAAATTAGAATGGAATGGACTAGGAGAAACCCCCATTAGTGTATGTCTCATTCCTTCTTGTTTTTTTTAAATTTTTTAATCTGGGTATAGATTAGAATATTATTTATCCTAGGTTTACAAAATCTGGTTCATTTGTACATTATATATGTCTAAGCATGTACAGATCCTCTTCCCATGTAAAATATTACAGAGTGTTCCATAGACCTCCCTTGCTATCTGGTCGGTCTTTTTGATATATGTATATAATATGAATTTGTATCTGTATAGTAACACTGATGTTAATTGATCCAATCCCCCCACCTTTCCTTTTAGATGAGCATAGTTTGTTTTCTAAGTCTGTGAGTGTCTTTCTCTGTGGAAATATGTTCATTTGTGTCAGTTATTAGATAACGCCTCTAAGTGATATCATAGGATATAGGTCTTTTGCTTTCCGACTTACCTCATGTTTTGTGATTATCTCCAGGCTCATCTGTGGTGCCTCAAAGAGCAGTGTTTCATTGTTTTCCGTGGCTCATATTCCATCGTGTACATGGACCACTTCTTTTTATCCATTCTCCTGTTGATGGACATCTTGATAGCTTCACTCTCTCGGCTATTGTGAATAAGGCTGCAGTGCAGCTTTTGCAGCCTGTGTCTTCACGATTCTGTTCTGCTTAGGTGACAGGGCCAGTGGTTCACCCGCTGGATTGAATGGTACCTCAATTTTTACTTTTCCACCAGCTCCTTTCTGTTCTCATTATTGTCGGTTACCCTTTCACATCTCACCAGCAAGTAGAGGGCAGAAAGTTCTCTAAAACGTCTGCAGCGTTTATTGTTTGTAGACCTTTTCCGGATGGTCAGTTGACTGGAGAGTGTTGAAACCTTTTTGTAGATTCGATTGCATGAGTCTAATACTTCCTGAGGTTGAGCTTTTATCCATTTTCCTTTTCTTTAAAGAGAGTGAGTAAAACTTACCTCCTCATACTATCTTCCTGAAAGATTTGGGTTTTTTGCATTTTTTTGTTCATTCCCGACCTGAGCACAATTTTTGAGGGCAGGTGTCCTTTACAGCCCCGAGTCCTTGTGAATGTTCAGTGACCATTAGCTGTGGGTTTAAAGCCGCTCTTGTGGGAAACGGCCGCAAGGCGGCAGCATTTCTCCTTTACCAAATCTGGTTACTAGGGCAACAGAGCCTTAATGGAAGTGGTGCAGTAGGTTGTAAATTAGAATGGAATGTGCCAGGAAAAAGCCCTTTATGTTTATGGCTCATTACTTCTTGTTCGTATTTGTAACTTAATTTTTATTTTTTATCACAGCAAATTTGATTACAAAGTTTTGTGTGTTCTAGGTGTGCAAGATGTGGTTCTTTCATACATATACATATATCTATCCTTCTTCGGATCCTTTTCCCATGTAGGTTATGACACAATGTTTAGTGGTCTTCTCTTGGTATTCCGTAGGCCTTTGGTGATTATATATTTCCCATGTGTTTGTATATCTCTGTTAGCCCCGAAGTTGTAATGTATCTAATCCTCACACCTTTCCGTTTGGTGAGCCATAAGTTTGTTTAATGAATCTGTGATTGCCTTTCTCTCTGGAAATATCTTCATTGGTATCGAATTTTAGGTAACACCTATAAGTGATATGAAAGGACATGTGCCTTTCTCTTTCTCATTTACCACAAGTTGCGTGATTACTTCTAGACTCATCTATGGTGCTGCAAATGGCATTGTTTCATTTTTTCGCTAGCTAATATTCCATCTCGACATGTAGCAGTTTTTCTTTGTCCACCCATCTGTTGGTGGACTTTTTGGTTACTTCCATATCTTGGCCATTGTAATACTGTGCAGTGCACATTTGCCTGCCTGTGTCTTTCCAACTCTGTCTTCTTAGGTTATAGGTCCAGGAATGGGCCTGCTGGGTCATATGGGAGCTCAATGTTTACCTTTGAAAGGCCCCTCCATTCTGTTCTCATTAGTGGCTCTTTCCAGGTTACGTCCCTCTTAAAGTTGAGGGTATGCATTTCTCCACAACACCTTCAGGATTGACTGTTTATTGATTGCTTGCTGATGGTGATTCTGACTGGTGAGAGCTGATACCTCTTTGTGGTTTGAATTTGCATGTGTATCATATTCCGTTGAAATTGACCTTTAAGGCGTGTCCTTTTTATTTTTCAAACTGTGATTACAGCTTAGTTCTTCAAAGTGTTTTCTTAAAGTATGTGTCACATTTTAAAATGTTTTGGCCATTACTTCCCTCAAGACATTTTGAGGGCCCGTTTCACTTACCGCCCTGCAGTACTTGTTCATATGATGTGACCATTAGCACAGGCTTTACAGCTGCTTTTGCAGGTAACGGCCAGAGGGCGGCATCCTTTCTACGTTCCCCACTCGGGTAACTAGGGAAACAGACCTCACGGCCAGCGGTGTTCCTCGCTTATAAATTAGAGTGGAATGTGCCCGGGTCAACCCACAGAAGCTGCTATCTCCTTATTTTTGTTTGTTTTTTAAATTCAATTTATAGTTTTTATTGGAGTAATATTCCGTTGTGTACATGGACAACTTCTTCTTGGTGCATTCCTCTGATGATGGATATTTTCAATGCTTCCGAGTGTTGGCTATGGTAAATATTGCTGGAGTGCAGGATTGCCAGCCTGTGACTTTTTGATTCTCATTTTCTCAGGACATAGGCCCAGCAGTGGCTGTCATTGATGGACTGGTAGCTCAGTGTTTCCCTTTTCAAAGCACCTGCATTGTGTTTTCATTAGTGGCTCCTACCACGTCCCCCTTAGAACCGAGGGTACGCATTTCTCCACAATCCCTTCAGCATTTATTGTTTGCAGCGTCTTTGCTAATGACCATTCTGACTGCTGTGAGCTGATAGGTTTTTCTAATTTGGGTTTGCATGTCTTTAAATATTCCTAAAATTCATCATTTTTCCACGCCTTTTCCTTTCTGTCAAAAAAAAAACAGAAAAAAGTATGAGTACAATATACGTCTTGAATTTGTCTTCTTGAAAGGTTGCCCTGTTGTGAATTTATTGGTCGATTTTCGACCCCAGGCCTCTTTTGGAGAGCAGGTGTCATTTACAGAACTGCAAGTTTGGTGAATCTATAGGGACATTTAGCAATGGGTTTAAAGCTGCTGTTAAGGGTAACGGCCACAAGGAGGCAGCATTTCTCCGTTGTCAAATCTGGGTACTAGGGCAGCAGAGTCTTTCTGGAAGTCATGATCCTAGATTGTAAATTAGAATGGAATGTGCTAGGAGAAACCTCCATTAGTGTATGTCTCATTTCTTTTTGTTTTTTTTAAATTTTTTATCGGGGTATAGATTAGAATATTATTTACCCTAGGTTTACAATATCTGGTTCATTTGTACATTATATATGTCTAAGCATGTACAGATCCTCTTCCCATGTAAAATATTACAGAGTGTTCCATAGCCCTCCCTTGCTATCTGGTCGGTCTTTTTGATATATGTATATAATATGAATTTGTATCTGTTTAGTAACACTGATGTTAATTGATCCAATCCCCCCACCTTTCCTTTTAGATGAGCATAGTTTGTTTTCTAAGTCTGTGAGTGTCTTTCTCTGTGGAAATATGTTCATTTGTGTCAGTTATTAGATAACGCCTCTAAGTGATATCATAGGATATAGGTCTTTTGTTTTCCGACTTACCTCATATTTTGTGATTATCTCCAGGCTCATCTGTGGTGCCTCAAAGAGCAGTGTTTCATTGTTTTCCGTGGCTAATATTCCATCGTGTACATGGACCACTTCTTTTTATCCATTCTCCTGTTGATGGACATCTTGGTAGCTTCACTCTCTCGTCTATTGTGAATAAGGCTGCAGTGCAGCTTTTGCAGCCTGTGTCTTCACGATTCTGTTCTTCTCAGGTGACAGGGCCAGTGGTTCACCCGCTGGATTGAATGGTACCTCAATTTTTACTTTTCCACCAGCTCCTTTCTGTTCTCATTATTGTCGGTTACCCTTTCACATCTCGCCAGCAAGTAGAGGGTAGAAAGTTCTCTAAAACGTCTGCAGCGTTTATTGTTTGTAGACCTTTTCCTGATGGTCAGTTGAATGGAGAGAGTTGAAACCTTTTTGTAGATTCGATTGCATGAGTCTAATACTTCCTGAGGTTGAGCTTTTATCCATTTTCCTTTTCTTTAAAGAGAGTGAGTAAAACTTACCTCCTCATACTATCTTCCTGAAAGATTTGGGTTTTTTGCATTTTTTTGTTCATTCCCGACCTGAGCACAATTTTTGAGGGCAGGTGTCCTTTACAGCCCCGAGTCCTTGTGAATGTTCAGTGACCATTAGCTGTGGGTTTAAAGCCGCTCTTGTGGGAAACGGCCGCAAGGCGGCAGCATTTCTCCTTTACCAAATCTGGTTACTAGGGCAACAGAGCCTTAATGGAAGTGGTGCAGTAGGTTGTAAATTAGAATGGAATGTGCCAGGAAAAAGCCCTTTATGTTTATGGCTCATTACTTCTTGTTCGTATTTGTAACTTAATTTTTATTTTTTATCACAGCAAATTTGATTACAAAGTTTTGTGTGTTCTAGGTGTGCAAGATGTGGTTCTTTCATACATATACATATATCTATCCTTCTTCGGATCCTTTTCCCATGTAGGTTATGACACAATGTTGAGTGGTCTTCTCTTGGTATTCCGTAGGCCTTTGGTGATTATATATTTCCCATGTGTTTGTATATCTCTGTTAGCCCCGAAGTTGTAATGTATCTAATCCTCACACCTTTCCGTTTGGTGAGCCATAAGTTTGTTTAATGAATCTGTGATTGCCTTTCTCTCTGGAAATATCTTCATTGGTATCGAATTTTAGGTAACACCTATAAGTGATATGAAAGGACATGTGCCTTTCTCTTTCTCATTTACCACAAGTTGCGTGATTACTTCTAGACTCATCTATGGTGCTGCAAATGGCATTGTTTCATTTTTTCGCTAGCTAATATTCTATCTCGACATGTAGCAGTTTTTCTTTGTCCACCCATCTTTTGGTGGACTTTTTGGTTACTTCCATATCTTGGCCATTGTAATACTGTGCAGTGCACATTTGCCTGCCTGTGTCTTTCCAACTCTGTCTTCTTAGGTTATAGGTCCAGGAATGGGCCTGCTGGGTCATATGGGAGCTCAATGTTTACCTTTGAAAGGCCCCTCCATTCTGTTCTCATTAGTGGCTCTTTCCAGGTTACGTCCCTCTTAAAGTTGAGGGTATGCATTTCTCCACAACACCTTCAGGATTGACTGTTTATTGATTGCTTGCTGATGGTGATTCTGACTGGTGAGAGCTGATACCTCTTTGTGGTTTGAATTTGCATGTGTATCATATTCCGTTGAAATTGACCTTTAATGCGTGTCCTTTTTATTTTTCAAACTGTGATTACAGCTTAGTTCTTCAAAGTGTTTTCTTAAAGTATGTGTCACATTTTAAAATGTTTTGGCCATTACTTCCCTCAAGACATTTTGAGGGCCCGTTTCACTTACCGCCCTGCAGTACTTGTTCATATGATGTGACCATTAGCACAGGCTTTACAGCTGCTTTTGCAGGTAACGGCCAGAGGGCGGCATCCTTTCTACGTTCCCCACTCGGGTAACTAGGGAAACAGACCTCACGGCCAGCGGTGTTCCTCGCTTATAAATTAGAGTGGAATGTGCCCGGGTCAACCCACAGAAGCTGCTATCTCCTTATTTTTGTTTGTTTTTTAAATTCAATTTATAGTTTTTATTGGAGTAATATTCCGTTGTGTACATGGACAACTTCTTCTTGGTGCATTCCTCTGATGATGGATATTTTCAATGCTTCCGAGTGTTGGCTATGGTAAATATTGCTGGAGTGCAGGATTGCCAGCCTGTGACTTTTTGATTCTCATTTTCTCAGGACATAGGCCCAGCAGTGGCTGTCATTGATGGACTGGTAGCTCAGTGTTTCCCTTTTCAAAGCACCTGCATTGTGTTTTCATTAGTGGCTCCTACCACGTCCCCCTTAGAACCGAGGGTACGCATTTCTCCACAATCCCTTCAGCATTTATTGTTTGCAGCGTCTTTGCTAATGACCATTCTGACTGCTGTGAGCTGATAGGTTTTTCTAATTTGGGTTTGCATGTCTTTAAATATTCCTAAAATTCATCATTTTTCCACGCCTTTTCCTTTCTGTCAAAAAAAAAACAGAAAAAAGTATGAGTACAATATACGTCTTGAATTTGTCTTCTTGAAAGGTTGCCCTGTTGTGAATTTATTGGTCGATTTTCGACCCCAGACCTCTTTTGGAGAGCAGGTGTCATTTACAGAACTGCAAGTTTGGTGAATCTATAGGGACATTTAGCAATGGGTTTAAAGCTGCTGTTAAGGGTAACGGCCACAAGGAGGCAGCATTTCTCCGTTGTCAAATCTGGGTACTAGGGCAGCAGAGTCTTTCTGGAAGTCATGATCCTAGATTGTAAATTAGAATGGAATGTGCTAGGAGAAACCTCCATTAGTGTATGTCTCATTTCTTTTTGTTTTTTTTAAATTTTTTATCGGGGTATAGATTAGAATATTATTTACCCTAGGTTTACAATATCTGGTTCATTTGTACATTATATATGTCTAAGCATGTACAGATCCTCTTCCCATGTAAAATATTACAGAGTGTTCCATAGCCCTCCCTTGCTCTCTGGTCGGTCTTTTTGATATATGTATATAATATGAATTTGTATCTGTTTAGTAACACTGATGTTAATTGATCCAATCCCCCCACCTTTCCTTTTAGATGAGCATAGTTTGTTTTCTAAGTCTGTGAGTGTCTTTCTCTGTGGAAATATGTTCATTTGTGTCAGTTATTAGATAACGCCTCTAAGTGATATCATAGGATATAGGTCTTTTGTTTTCCGACTTACCTCATATTTTGTGATTATCTCCAGGCTCATCTGTGGTGCCTCAAAGAGCAGTGTTTCATTGTTTTCCGTGGCTAATATTCCATCGTGTACATGGACCACTTCTTTTTATCCATTCTCCTGTTGATGGACATCTTGGTAGCTTCACTCTCTCGTCTATTGTGAATAAGGCTGCAGTGCAGCTTTTGCAGCCTGTGTCTTCACGATTCTGTTCTTCTCAGGTGACAGGGCCAGTGGTTCACCCGCTGGATTGAATGGTACCTCAATTTTTACTTTTCCACCAGCTCCTTTCTGTTCTCATTATTGTCGGTTACCCTTTCACATCTCGCCAGCAAGTAGAGGGTAGAAAGTTCTCTAAAACGTCTGCAGCGTTTATTGTTTGTAGACCTTTTCCTGATGGTCAGTTGAATGGAGAGAGTTGAAACCTTTTTGTAGATTCGATTGCATGAGTCTAATACTTCCTGAGGTTGAGCTTTTATCCATTTTCCTTTTCTTTAAAGAGAGTGAGTAAAACTTACCTCCTCATACTATCTTCCTGAAAGATTTGGGTTTTTTGCATTTTTTTGTTCATTCCCGACCTCAGCACAATTTTTGAGGGCAGGTGTCCTTTACAGCCCCGAGTCCTTGTGAATGTTCAGTGACCATTAGCTGTGTGTTTAAAGCCGCTCTTGTGGGAAACGGCCGCAAGGCGGCAGCATTTCTCCTTTACCAAATCTGGTTACTAGGGCAACAGAGCCTTAATGGAAGTGGTGCAGTAGGTTGTAAATTAGAAGGGAATATGCCAGGAAAAAGCCATTTATGTTTATGGCTCATTACTTCTTGTTCGTATTTGTAACTTAATTTTTATTTTTTATCACAGCAAATTTGATTACAATGTTTTGTGTGTTCTAGGTGTGCAAGATGTGGTTCTTTCATACATATACATATATCTATTCTTCTTCGGATCCTTTTCCCATCTAGGTTATGACACAATGTTGAGTGGTCTTCTCTTGGTATTCCGTAGGCCTTTGGTGATTATATATTTCCCATGTGTTTGTATATCTCTGTTAACCCCGAAGTCGTAATGTATCTAATCCTCACACCTTTCCGTTTGGTGAACCATAAGTTTGTTTAATGAATCTGTGATTGCCTTTCTCTCTGTAAATATCTTCATTGGTATCGAATTTTAGGTAACACCTATAAGTGATATGATAGGACATGTGTCTTTCTCTTTCTCATTTACCACAAGTTGCGTGATTACTTCTAGACTCATCTATGGTGCTGCAAATGGCATTGTTTCATTTTTTCGCTAGCTAATATTCCATCTCGACCTGTAGCAGTTTTTCTTTGTCCACCCATCTGTTGGTGGACTTTTTGGTTACTTCCATATCTTGGCCATTGTAATACTGTGCAGTGCACATTTGCCTGCCTGTGTCTTTCCAATTCTGTCTTCTTAGGTTATAGGTCCAGGAATGGGCCTGCTGGGTCATATGGGAGCTCAATGTTTACCTTTTAAAGGCCCCTCCATTCTGTTCTCATTAGTGGCTCTTTCCAGGTTACGTCCCTCTTAAAGTTGAGGGTATGCATTTCTCCACAACACCTTCAGGATTGACTGTTTATAGATTGCTTGCTGATGGTGATTCTGACTGGTGTGAGCTGATACCTCTTTGTGGTTTGAATTTGCATGTGTGTCATATTCCATTGAAATTGACCTTTAAGGCGTGTCCTTTTTATTTTTCAAACTGTGATTACAGCTTAGTTCTTCAAAGTGTTTTCTTAAACTATGTGTCACATTTTAAAATGTTTTGGCCATTACTTCCTTCAAGACATTTTGAGGGCACGTTTCACTTACAGCCCTGCAGTACTTGTTCATATGAAGTGACCATTAGCACAGGCTTTACAGCTGCTTTTGCAGGTAACGGCCAGAGGGCGGCATCCTTTCTACGTTCCCCATTCGGGTAACTAGGGAAACAGACCTCCTGGCCAGCGGTGTTCCTCGCTTATAAATTAGAGTGGAATGTGCCCGGGTCAACCCACAGAAGCTGCTATCTCCTTACTTTTGTTTGTTTTTTAAATTCAATTTATAGTTTTTATTGGAGTAATATTCCATTGTGTACATGGACCACTTCTTCTTGGTGCATTCCTCTGATGATGGACATTTTCAATGCTTCCGAGTGTTGGCTATGGTAAATATTGCTGGAGTGCAGGATTGCCAGCCTGTGACTTTTTGATTCTCATTTTCTCAGGACATAGGCCCAGCAGTGGCTGTCATTGATGGACTGGTAGCTCAGTGTTTCCCTTTTCAAAGCACCTGCATTGTGTTTTCATTAGTGGCTCCTACCACGTCCCCCTTAGAATCGAGGGTACGCATTTCTCCACAATCCCTTCAGCATTTATTGTTTGCAGCGTCTTTGCTAATTACCATTCTGACTGCTGTGAGCTGATAGGTTTTTCTAATTTGGGTTTGCATGTCTTTAAAAATTCCTAAAAGTCATCATTTATCCACGCCTTTTCCTTTCTGTCAAAAAAAAAAACAGAAAAAAGTATGAGTACAATATACGTCTTGAATTTGACTACTTGGAAGTTTGCCCTGTTGTGAATTTATTGGTCGATTTTCGACCCCAGGCCTCTTTTGGAGAGCAGGTGTCATTTACAGAACTGCAAGTTTGGTGAATCTATAGGGACATTTAGCAATGGGTTTAAAGCTGCTGTTAAGGGTAATGGCCACAAGGAGGCAGCATTTCTCCGTTGTCAAATCTGGGTACTAGGGCAGCAGAGTCTTTCTGGAAGTCATGATCCTAGGTTGTAAATTAGAATGGAATGTGCTAGGAGAAACCTCCATTAGTGTATGTCTCATTTCTTTTTTTTTTTTTAAATTGTTTATCGGGGTATAGATTAGAATATTATTTACCCTAGGTTTACAATATCTGGTTCATTTGTACATTATATATGTCTAAGCATGTACAGATCCTCTTCCCATGTAAAATATTACAGAGTGTTCCATAGCCCTCCCTTGCTATCTGGTCGGTCTTTTTGATATATGTATATAATATGAATTTGTATCTGTTTAGTAACACTGATGTTAATTGATCCAATCCCCCCACCTTTCCTTTTAGATGAGCATAGTTTATTTTCTAAGTCTGTGAGTGTCTTTCTCTGTGGAAATATGTTCATTTGTGTCAGTTATTAGATAACGCCTCTAAGTGATATCATAGGATATAGGTCTTTTGTTTTCCGACTTACCTCATATTTTGTGATTTTCTCCAGGCTCATCTGTGGTGCCTCAAAGAGCAGTGTTTCATTGTTTTCCGTGGCTCATATTCCATCGTGTACATGGACCACTTCTTTTTATCCATTCTCCTGTTGATGGACATCTTGGTAGCTTCACTCTCGTCTATTGTGAATAAGGCTGCAGGGCAGCTTTTGCAGCCTGTGTCTTCACGATTCTGTTCTTCTCAGGTGACAGGGCCAGTGGTTCACCCGCTGGATTGAATGGTACCTCAATTTTTACTTTTCCACCAGCTCCTTTCTGTTCTCATTATTGTCGGTTACCCTTTCACATCTCGCCAGCAAGTATAGGGTAGAAAGTTCTCTAAAACGTCTGCAGCGTTTATTGTTTGTAGACCTTTTCCTGATGGTCAGTTGACTGGAGAGTGTTGAAACCTTTTTGTAGATTCGATTGCATGAGTCTAATACTTCCTGAGGTTGAGCTTTTATCCATTTTCCTTTTCTTTAGAGAGAGTGAGTAAAACTTACCTCCTCATACTATCTTCCTGAAAGATTTGTGTGTTTTGAATTTTTTTGTTCATTCCCGACCTCAGCACAATTTTTGAGGGCAGGTGTCCTTTACAGCCCCGAGTCCTTGTGAATGTTCAGTGACCATTAGCTGTGGGTTTAAAGCCGCTCTTGTGGGAAACGGCCGCAAGGCGGCAGCATTTCTCCTTTACCAAATATGGTTACTAGGGCAACAGAGCCTTAATGGAAGTGGTGCAGTAGGTTGTAAATTAGAATGGAATGTGCCAGGAAAAAGCCCTTTATGTTTATGGCTCATTACTTCTTGTTCGTATTTGTAACTTAATTTTTATTTTTTATCACAGCAAATTTGATTACAAAGTTTTGTGTGTTCTAGGTGTGCAAGATGTGGTTCTTTCATACATATACATATATCTATTCTTCTTCGGATCCTTTTCCCATGTAGGTTATGACACAATGTTGAGTGGTCTTCTCTTGGTATTCCGTAGGCCTTTGGTGATTATATATTTACCATGTGTTTGTATATCTCTGTTAATCCCGAAGTCGTAATGTATCTAATCCTCACACCTTTCCGTTTGGTGAGCCATAAGTTTGTTTAATGAATCTGTGATTGCCTTTCTCTCTGGAAATATCTTCATTGGTATCGAATTTTAGGTAACACCTATAAGTGATATGATAGGACATGTGTCTTTCTCTTTCTCATTTACCACAAGTTGCGTGATTACTTCTAGACTCATCTATGGTGCTGCAAATGGCATTGTTTCATTTTTTCGCTAGCTAATATTCCATCTCGACATGTAGCCGTTTTTCTTTGTCCACCCATCTGTTGGTGGACTTTTTGGTTACTTCCATATCTTGGCCATTGTAATACTGTGCAGTGCACATTTGCCTGCCTGTGTCTTTCCAACTCTGTCTTCTTAGGTTATAGGTCCAGGAATGGGCCTGCTGGGTCATATGGGAGCTCAATGTTTACCTTTGAAAGGCCCCTCCATTCTGTTCTCATTAGTGGCTCTTTCCAGGTTACGTCCCTCTTAAAGTTGAGGGTATGCATTTCTCCACAACACCTTCAAGATTGACTGTTTATAGATTGCTTGCTGATGGTGATTCTGACTGGTGTGAGCTGATACCTCTTTGTGGTTTGAATTTGCATGTGTGTCATATTCCGTTGAAATTGACCTTTAAGGCGTGTCCTTTTTATTTTTCAAACTGTGATTACAGCTTAGTTCTTCAAAGTGTTTTCTTAAAGTATGTGTCACATTTTAAAATGTTTTGGCCATTACTTCCCTCAAGACATTTTGAGGGCCCATTTCACTTACTGCCCTGCAGTACATGTTCATGTGAAGTGACCATTAGCACAGGCTTTACAGCTGCTTTTGCAGGTAACGGCCAGAGGGCGGCATCCTTTCTACGTTCCCCACTCGGGTAACTAGGGAAACAGACCTCCCGGCCAGCGGTGTTCCTCGCTTATAAATTAGAGTGGAATGTGCCCCGGTCAACCCACAGAAGCTGCTATCTCCTTACTTTTGTTTGTTTTTTAAATTCAATTTTTAGTTTTTATTGGAGTAATAGTCCGTTGTGTACATGGAACACTTCTTCTTGGTGCATTCCTCTGATGATGGATATTTTCAATGCTTCCGAGTGTTGGCTATGGTAAATATTGCTGGAGTGAAGGATTGCCAGCCTGTGACTTTTTGATTCTCATTTTCTCAGGAGATAGGCCCAGCAGTGGGTGTGATTGATGGACTGGTAGCTCAGTGTTTCCCTTTTCAAAGCACCTGCCTTGTGTTTTCATTAGTGGCTCCTACCACGTACCGCTTAGAACCGAGGGTACGCATTTCTCCACAATCCCTTCAGCATTTATTGTTTGCAGCGTCTTTGCTAATGACCATTCTGACTGCTGTGAGCTGATAGGTTTTTCTAATTTGGGTTTGCATGTCTTTAAAAATTCCTAAAATTCATCATTTTTCCACGTCTTTTCCTTTCTGTCAAAAAAAAAAACAGAAAAAAGTATGAGTACAATACACGTCTTGAATTTGTCTTCTTGGAAGGTTTCCCTGTTGTGAAATTATTGGTCGATTTTCGACCCCAGGCCTTCTTTGGAGGGCAGGTGTCATTTACAGAACTGCAAGTTTGGTGAATGTATAGGGACCTTTAGCAATGGGTTTAAAGCTGCTGTTAAGGGTAACGGCCACAAGGAGGCAGCATTTCTCCGTTGTCAAATCTGGGTACTAGGGCAGCAGAGTCTTTCTGGAAGTCGTGTTCCTAGGTTGTAAATTAGAATGGAATGGACTAGGAGAAACCCCCATTAGTGTATGTCTCATTCCTTCTTGTTTTTTTTAAATTTTTTAATCTGGGTATAGATTAGAATATTATTTATCCTAGGTTTACAAAATCTGGTTCATTTGTACATTATATATGTCTAAGCATGTACAGATCCTCTTCCCATGTAAAATATTACAGAGTGTTCCATAGACCTCCCTTGCTATCTGGTCGGTCTTTTTGATATATGTATATAATATGAATTTGTATCTGTATAGTAACACTGATGTTAATTGATCCAATCCCCCCACCTTTCCTTTTAGATGAGCATAGTTTGTTTTCTAAGTCTGTGAGTGTCTTTCTCTGTGGAAATATGTTCATTTGTGTCAGTTATTAGATAACGCCTCTAAGTGATATCATAGGATATAGGTCTTTTGCTTTCCGACTTACCTCATGTTTTGTGATTATCTCCAGGCTCATCTGTGGTGCCTCAAAGAGCAGTGTTTCATTGTTTTCCGTGGCTCATATTCCATCGTGTACATGGACCACTTCTTTTTATCCATTCTCCTGTTGATGGACATCTTGGTAGCTTCACTCTCTCGGCTATTGTGAATAAGGCTGCAGTGCAGCTTTTGCAGCCTGTGTCTTCACGGTTCTGTTCTGCTTAGGTGACAGGGCCGGTGGTTCACCCGCTGGATTGAATGGTACCTCAATTTTTACTTTTCCACCAGCTCCTTTCTGTTCTCATTATTGTCGGTTACCCTTTCACATCTCACCAGCAAGTAGAGGGCAGAAAGTTCTCTAAAACGTCTGCAGCGTTTATTGTTTGTAGACCTTTTCCGGATGGTCAGTTGACTGGAGAGTGTTGAAACCTTTTTGTAGATTCGATTGCATGAGTCTAATACTTCCTGAGGTTGAGCTTTTATCCATTTTCCTTTTCTTTAAAGAGAGTGAGTAAAACTTACCTCCTCATACTATCTTCCTGAAAGATTTGGGTTTTTTGCATTTTTTTGTTCATTCCCGACCTGAGCACAATTTTTGAGGGCAGGTGTCCTTTAGAGCCCCGAGTCCTTGTGAATGTTCAGTGACCATTAGCTGTGGGTTTAAAGCCGCTCTTGTGGGAAACGGCCGCAAGGCGGCAGCATTTCTCCTTTACCAAATCTGGTTACTAGGGCAACAGAGCCTTAATGGAATTGGTGCAGTAGGCTGTAAATTAGAAGGGAATGTGCCAGGAAAAAGCCATTTATGTTTATGGCTCATTACTTCTTGTTCGTATTTGTAACTTAATTTTTATTTTTTATCACAGCAAATTTGATTACAATGTTTTGTGTGTTCTAGGTGTGCAAGATGTGGTTCTTTCATACATATACATATATCTATTCTTCTTCGGATCCTTTTCCCATGTAGGTTATGACACAATGTTGAGTGGTCTTCTCTTGGTATTCCGTAGGCCTTTGGTGATTATATATTTCCCATGTGTTTGTATATCTCTGTTAACCCCGAAGTCATAATGTATCTAATCCTCACACCTTTCCGTTTGGTAAGCCATAAGTTTGTTTAATGAATCTGTGATTGCCTTTCTCTCTGGAAATATCTTCATTGGTATCGAATTTTAGGTAACACCTATAAGTGATATGATAGGACATGTGTCTTTCTCTTTCTCATTTACCACAAGTTGCGTGATTACTTCTAGACTCATCTATGGTGCTGCAAATGGCATTGTTTCATTTTTTCGCTAGCTAATATTCCATCTCGACATGTAGCCGTTTTTCTTTGTCCACCCATCTGTTGGTGGACTTTTTGGTTACTTCCATATCTTGGCCATTGTAATACTGTGCAGTGCACATTTGCCTGCCTGTGTCTTTCCAACTCTGTCTTCTTAGGTTATAGGTCCAGGAATGGGCCTGCTGGGTCATATGGGAGCTCAATGTTTACCTTTGAAAGGCCCCTCCATTCTGTTCTCATTAGTGGCTCTTTCCAGGTTACGTCCCTCTTAAAGTTGAGGGTATGCATTTCTCCACAACACCTTCAGGATTGACTGTTTATAGATTGCTTGCTGATGGTGATTCTGACTGGTGTGAGCTGATACCTCTTTGTGGTTTGAATTTGCATGTGTGTCATATTCCGTTGAAATTGACCTTTAAGGCGTGTCCTTTTTATTTTTCAAACTGTGATTACAGCTTAGTTCTTCAAAGTGTTTTCTTAAAGTATGTGTCACATTTTAAAATGTTTTGGCCATTACTTCCCTCAAGACATTTTGAGGGCCCATTTCACTTACTGCCCTGCAGTACATGTTCATGTGAAGTGACCATTAGCACAGGCTTTACAGCTGCTTTTGCAGGTAACGGCCAGAGGGCGGCATCCTTTCTACGTTCCCCACTCGGGTAACTAGGGAAACAGACCTCCCGGCCAGCGGTGTTCCTCGCTTATAAATTAGAGTGGAATGTGCCCCGGTCAACCCACAGAAGCTGCTATCTCCTTACTTTTGTTTGTTTTTTAAATTCAATTTTTAGTTTTTATTGGAGTAATAGTCCGTTGTGTACATGGAACACTTCTTCTTGGTGCATTCCTCTGATGATGGATATTTTCAATGCTTCCGAGTGTTGGCTATGGTAAATATTGCTGGAGTGCAGGATTGCCAGCCTGTGACTTTTTGATTCTCATTTTCTCAGGAGATAGGCCCAGCAGTGGGTGTGATTGATGGACTGGTAGCTCAGTGTTTCCCTTTTCAAAGCACCTGCATTGTGTTTTCATTAGTGGCTCCTACCACGTACCGCTTAGAACCGAGGGTACGCATTTCTCCACAATCCCTTCAGCATTTATTGTTTGCAGTGTCTTTGCTAATGACCATTCTGACTGCTGTGAGCTGATAGGTTTTTCTAATTTGGGTTTGCATGTCTTTAAAAATTCCTAAAATTCATCATTTTTCCACGCCTTTTCCTTTCTGTCAAAAAAAAAAAACAGAAAAAAGTATGAGTACAATACACGTCTTGAATTTGTCTTCTTGAAAGGTTTCCCTGTTGTGAAATTATTGGTCGATTTTCGACCCCAGGCCTTCTTTGGAGGGCAGGTGTCATTTACAGAACTGCAAGTTTGGTGAATGTATAGGGACCTTTAGCAATGGGTTTAAAGCTGCTGTTAAGGGTAACGGCCACAAGGAGGCAGCATTTCTCCGTTTTCAAATCTGGGTACTAGGGCAGCAGAGTCTTTCTGGAAGTCGTGTTCCTAGGTTGTAAATTAGAATGGAATGTGCTAGGAGAAACCCCCATTAGTGTATGTCTCATTCCTTCTTGTTTTTTTTAAATTTTTTAATCTGGGTATAGATTAGAATATTATTTATCCTAGATTTACAAAATCTGGTTCATTTGTACATTATATATGTCTAAGCATGTACAGATCCTCTTCCCATGTAAAATATTACAGAGTGTTCCATAGACCTCCCTTGCTATCTGGTCGGTCTTTTTGATATATGTATATAATATGAATTTGTATCTGTATAGTAACACTGATGTTAATTGATCCAATCCCCCCACCTTTCCTTTTAGATGAGCATAGTTTGTTTTCTAAGTCTGTGAGTGTCTTTCTCTGTGGAAATATGTTCATTTGTGTCAGTTATTAGATAACGCCTCTAAGTGATATCATAGGATATAGGTCTTTTGCTTTCCGACTTACCTCATGTTTTGTGATTATCTCCAGGCTCATCTGTGGTGCCTCAAAGAGCAGTGTTTCATTGTTTTCCATGGCTCATATTCCATCGTGTACATGGACCACTTCTTTTTATCCATTCTCCTGTTGATGGACATCTTGGTAGCTTCACTCTCTCGGCTATGGTGAATAAGGCTGCAGTGCAGCTTTTGCAGCCTGTGTCTTCACGATTCTGTTCTGCTTAGGTGACAGGGCCAGTGGTTCACCCGCTGGATTGAATGGTACCTCAATTTTTACTTTTCCACCAGCTCCTTTCTGTTCTCATTATTGTCGGTTACCCTTTCACATCTCACCAGCAAGTAGAGGGCAGAAAGTTCTCTAAAACGTCTGCAGCGTTTATTGTTTGTAGACCTTTTCCGGATGGTCAGTTGACTGGAGAGTGTTGAAACCTTTTTGTAGATTCGATTGCATGAGTCTAATACTTCCTGAGGTTGAGCTTTTATCCATTTTCCTTTTCTTTAAAGAGAGTGAGTAAAACTTACCTCCTCATACTATCTTCCTGAAAGATTTGGGTTTTTTGCATTTTTTTGTTCATTCCCGACCTCAGCACAATTTTTGAGGGCAGGTGTCCTTTACAGCCCCGAGTCCTTGTGAATGTTCAGTGACCATTAGCTGTGGGTTTAAAGCCGCTCTTGTGGGAAACGGCCGCAAGGCGGCAGCATTTCTCCTTTACCAAATCTGGTTACTAGGGCAACAGAGCCTTAATGGAAGTGGTGCAGTAGGCTGTAAATTAGAAGGGAATGTGCCAGGAAAAAGCCATTTATGTTTATGGCTCATTACTTCTTGTTCGTATTTGTAACTTAATTTTTATTTTTTATCACAGCAAATTTGATTACAATGTTTTGTGTGTTCTAGGTGTGCAAGATGTGGTTCTTTCATACATATACATATATCTATTCTTCTTCGGATCCTTTTCCCATGTAGGTTATGACACAATGTCGAGTGGTCTTCTCTTGGTATTCCGTAGGCCTTTGGTGATTATATATTTCCCATGTGTTTGTATATCTCTGTTAACCCCGAAGTCGTAATGTATCTAATCCTCACACCTTTCCGTTTGGTAAGCCATAAGTTTGTTTAATGAATCTGTGATTGCCTTTCTCTCTGGAAATATCTTCATTGGTATCGAATTTTAGGTAACACCTATAAGTGATATGATAGGACATGTGTCTTTCTCTTTCTCATTTACCACAAGTTGCGTGATTACTTCTAGACTCATCTATGGTGCTGCAAATGGCATTGTTTCATTTTTTCGCTAGCTAATATTCCATCTCGACATGTAGCCGTTTTTCTTTGTCCACCCATCTGTTGGTGGACTTTTTGGTTACTTCCATATCTTGGCCATTGTAATACTGTGCAGTGCACATTTGCCTGCCTGTGTCTTTCCAACTCTGTCTTCTTAGGTTATAGGTCCAGGAATGGGCCTGCTGGGTCATATGGGAGCTCAATGTTTACCTTTGAAAGGCCCCTCCATTCTGTTCTCATTAGTGGCTCTTTCCAGGTTACGTCCCTCTTAAAGTTGAGGGTATGCATTTCTCCACAACACCTTCAGGATTGACTGTTTATAGATTGCTTGCTGATGGTGATTCTGACTGGTGTGAGCTGATACCTCTTTGTGGTTTGAATTTGCATGTGTGTCATATTCCGTTGAAATTGACCTTTAAGGCGTGTCCTTTTTATTTTTCAAACTGTGATTACAGCTTAGTTCTTCAAAGTGTTTTCTTAAAGTATGTGTCACATTTTAAAATGTTTTGGCCATTACTTCCCTCAAGACATTTTGAGGGCCCATTTCACTTACTGCCCTGCAGTACATGTTCATGTGAAGTGACCATTAGCACAGGCTTTACAGCTGCTTTTGCAGGTAACGGCCAGAGGGCGGCATCCTTTCTACGTTCCCCACTCGGGTAACTAGGGAAACAGACCTCCCGGCCAGCGGTGTTCCTCGCTTATAAATTAGAGTGGAATGTGCCCCGGTCAACCCACAGAAGCTGCTATCTCCTTACTTTTGTTTGTTTTTTAAATTCAATTTTTAGTTTTTATTGGAGTAATAGTCCGTTGTGTACATGGAACACTTCTTCTTGGTGCATTCCTCTGATGATGGATATTTTCAATGCTTCCGAGTGTTGGCTATGGTAAATATTGCTGGAGTGAAGGATTGCCAGCCTGTGACTTTTTGATTCTCATTTTCTCAGGAGATAGGCCCAGCAGTGGGTGTGATTGATGGACTGGTAGCTCAGTGTTTCCCTTTTCAAAGCACCTGCATTGTGTTTTCATTAGTGGCTCCTACCACGTACCGCTTAGAACCGAGGGTACGCATTTCTCCACAATCCCTTCAGCATTTATTGTTTGCAGCGTCTTTGCTAATGACCATTCTGACAGCTGTGAGCTGATAGGTTTTTCTAATTTGGGTTTGCATGTCTTTAAAAATTCCTAAAATTCATCATTTTTCCACGCCTTTTCCTTTCTGTCAAAAAAAAAAAACAGAAAAAAGTATGAGTACAATACACGTCTTGAATTTGTCTTCTTGGAAGGTTTCCCTGTTGTGAAATTATTGGTCGATTTTCGACCCCAGGCCTTCTTTGGAGGGCAGGTGTCATTTACAGAACTGCAAGTTTGGTGAATGTATAGGGACCTTTAGCAATGGGTTTAAAGCTGCTGTTAAGGGTAACGGCCACAAGGAGGCAGCATTTCTCCGTTGTCAAATCTGGGTACTAGGGCAGCAGAGTCTTTCTGGAAGTCGTGTTCCTAGGTTGTAAATTAGAATGGAATGTGCTAGGAGAAACCCCCATTAGTGTATGTCTCATTCCTTCTTGTTTTTTTTAAATTTTTTAATCTGGGTATAGATTAGAATATTATTTATCCTAGGTTTACAAAATCTGGTTCATTTGTACATTATATATGTCTAAGCATGTACAGATCCTCTTCCCATGTAAAATATTACAGAGTGTTCCATAGACCTCCCTTGCTATCTGGTCGGTCTTTTTGATATATGTATATAATATGAATTTGTATCTGTATAGTAACACTGATGTTAATTGATCCAATCCCCCCACCTTTCCTTTTAGATGAGCATAGTTTGTTTTCTAAGTCTGTGAGTGTCTTTCTCTGTGGAAATATGTTCATTTGTGTCAGTTATTAGATAACGCCTCTAAGTGATATCATAGGATATAGGTCTTTTGCTTTCCGACTTACCTCATGTTTTGTGATTATCTCCAGGCTCATCTGTGGTGCCTCAAAGAGCAGTGTTTCATTGTTTTCCGTGGCTCATATTCCATCGTGTACATGGACCACTTCTTTTTATCCATTCTCCTGTTGATGGACATCTTGGTAGCTTCACTCTCTCGGCTATTGTGAATAAGGCTGCAGTGCAGCTTTTGCAGCCTGTGTCTTCACGATTCTGTTCTGCTTAGGTGACAGGGCCAGTGGTTCACCCGCTGGATTGAATGGTACCTCAATTGTTACTTTTCCACCAGCTCCTTTCTGTTCTCATTATTGTCGGTTACCCTTTCACATCTCACCAGCAAGTAGAGGGCAGAAAGTTCTCTAAAACGTCTGCAGCGTTTATTGTTTGTAGACCTTTTCCGGATGGTCAGTTGACTGGAGAGTGTTGAAACCTTTTTGTAGATTCGATTGCATGAGTCTAATACTTCCTGAGGTTGAGCTTTTATCCATTTTCCTTTTCTTTAAAGAGAGTGAGTAAAACTTACCTCCTCATACTATCTTCCTGAAAGATTTGGGTTTTTTGCATTTTTTTGTTCATTCCCGACCTCAGCACAATTTTTGAGGGCAGGTGTCCTTTACAGCCCCGAGTCCTTGTGAATGTTCAGTGACCATTAGCTGTGGGTTTAAAGCCGCTCTTGTGGGAAACGGCCGCAAGGCGGCAGCATTTCTCCTTTACCAAATATGGTTACTAGGGCAACAGAGCCTTAATGGAAGTGGTGCAGTAGGCTGTAAATTAGAAGGGAATGTGCCAGGAAAAAGCCATTTATGTTTATGGCTCATTTCTTCTTGTTCGTATTTGTAACTTAATTTTTATTTTTTATCACAGCAAATTTGATTACAATGTTTTGTGTGTTCTAGGTGTGCAAGATGTGGTTCTTTCATACATATACCTATATCTATTCTTCTTCGGATCCTTTTCCCATGTAGGTTATGACACAATGTTGAGTGGTCTTCTCTTGGTATTCCGTAGGCCTTTGGTGATTATATATTTCCCATGTGTTTGTATATCTCTGTTAACCCCGAAGTCGTAATGTATCTAATCCTCACACCTTTCCGTTTGGTAAGCCATAAGTTTGTTTAATGAATCTGTGATTGCCTTTCTCTCTGGAAATATCTTCATTGGTATCGAATTTTAGGTAACACCTATAAGTGATATGATAGGACATGTGTCTTTCTCTTTCCCATTTACCACAAGTTGCGTGATTACTTCTAGACTCATCTATGGTGCTGCAAATGGCATTGTTTCATTTTTTCGCTAGCTAATATTCCATCTCGACATGTAGCCGTTTTTCTTTGTCCACCCATCTGTTGGTGGACTTTTTGGTTACTTCCATATCTTGGCCATTGTAATACTGTGCAGTGCACATTTGCCTGCCTGTGTCTTTCCAACTCTGTCTTCTTAGGTTATAGGTCCAGGAATGGGCCTGCTGGGTCATATGGGAGCTCAATGTTTACCTTTGAAAGGCCCCTCCATTCTGTTCTCATTAGTGGCTCTTTCCAGGTTACGTCCCTCTTAAAGTTGAGGGTATGCATTTCTCCACAACACCTTCAGGATTGACTGTTTATAGATTGCTTGCTGATGGTGATTCTGACTGGTGTGAGCTGATACCTCTTTGTGGTTTGAATTTGCATGT
This sequence comes from Balaenoptera physalus, assembly GCF_965194825.1. Lineage (NCBI taxonomy): Eukaryota > Metazoa > Chordata > Mammalia > Artiodactyla > Balaenopteridae > Balaenoptera > Balaenoptera physalus. Next base: position 19,707,427 of record NC_138884.1, on the reverse strand, counting down.
GTGTCATATTCCGTTGAAATTGACCTTTAAGGCGTGTCCTTTTTATTTTTCAAACTGTGATTACAGCTTAGTTCTTCAAAGTGTTTTCTTAAAGTATGTGTCACATTTTAAAATGTTTTGGCCATTACTTCCCTCAAGACATTTTGAGGGCCCATTTCACTTACTGCCCTGCAGTACATGTTCATGTGAAGTGACCATTAGCACAGGCTTTACAGCTGCTTTTGCAGGTAACGGCCAGAGGGCGGCATCCTTTCTACGTTCCCCACTCGGGTAACTAGGGAAACAGACCTCCCGGCCAGCGGTGTTCCTCGCTTATAAATTAGAATGGAATGTGCCCCGGTCAACCCACAGAAGCTGCTATCTCCTTACTTTTGTTTGTTTTTTAAATTCAATTTTTAGTTTTTATTGGAGTAATAGTCCGTTGTGTACATGGAACACTTCTTCTTGGTGCATTCCTCTGATGATGGATATTTTCAATGCTTCCGAGTGTTGGCTATGGTAAATATTGCTGGAGTGAAGGATTGCCAGCCTGTGACTTTTTGATTCTCATTTTCTCAGGAGATAGGCCCAGCAGTGGGTGTGATTGATGGACTGGTAGCTCAGTGTTTCCCTTTTCAAAGCACCTGCATTGTGTTTTCATTAGTGGCTCCTACCACGTACCGCTTAGAACCGAGGGTACGCATTTCTCCACAATCCCTTCAGCATTTATTGTTTGCAGCGTCTTTGCTAATGACCATTCTGACAGCTGTGAGCTGATAGGTTTTTCTAATTTGGGTTTGCATGTCTTTAAAAATTCCTAAAATTCATCATTTTTCCACGCCTTTTCCTTTCTGTCAAAAAAAAAAAACAGAAAAAAGTATGAGTACAATACACGTCTTGAATTTGTCTTCTTGGAAGGTTTCCCTGTTGTGAAATTATTGGTCGATTTTCGACCCCAGGCCTTCTTTGGAGGGCAGGTGTCATTTACAGAACTGCAAGTTTGGTGAATGTATAGGGACCTTTAGCAATGGGTTTAAAGCTGCTGTTAAGGGTAACGGCCACAAGGAGGCAGCATTTCTCCGTTGTCAAATCTGGGTACTAGGGCAGCAGAGTCTTTCTGGAAGTCGTGTTCCTAGGTTGTAAATTAGAATGGAATGTGCTAGGAGAAACCCCCATTAGTGTATGTCTCATTCCTTCTTGTTTTTTTTAAATTTTTTAATCTGGGTATAGATTAGAATATTATTTATCCTAGGTTTACAAAATCTGGTTCATTTGTACATTATATATGTCTAAGCATGTACAGATCCTCTTCCCATGTAAAATATTACAGAGTGTTCCATAGACCTCCCTTGCTATCTGGTCGGTCTTTTTGATATATGTATATAATATGAATTTGTATCTGTATAGTAACACTGATGTTAATTGATCCAATCCCCCCACCTTTCCTTTTAGATGAGCATAGTTTGTTTTCTAAGTCTGTGAGTGTCTTTCTCTGTGGAAATATGTTCATTTGTGTCAGTTATTAGATAACGCCTCTAAGTGATATCATAGGATATAGGTCTTTTGCTTTCCGACTTACCTCATGTTTTGTGATTATCTCCAGGCTCATCTGTGGTGCCTCAAAGAGCAGTGTTTCATTGTTTTCCGTGGCTCATATTCCATCGTGTACATGGACCACTTCTTTTTATCCATTCTCCTGTTGATGGACATCTTGGTAGCTTCACTCTCTCGGCTATTGTGAATAAGGCTGCAGTGCAGCTTTTGCAGCCTGTGTCTTCACGATTCTGTTCTGCTTAGGTGACAGGGCCAGTGGTTCACCCGCTGGATTGAATGGTACCTCAATTGTTACTTTTCCACCAGCTCCTTTCTGTTCTCATTATTGTCGGTTACCCTTTCACATCTCACCAGCAAGTAGAGGGCAGAAAGTTCTCTAAAACGTCTGCAGCGTTTATTGTTTGTAGACCTTTTCCGGATGGTCAGTTGACTGGAGAGTGTTGAAACCTTTTTGTAGATTCGATTGCATGAGTCTAATACTTCCTGAGGTTGAGCTTTTATCCATTTTCCTTTTCTTTAAAGAGAGTGAGTAAAACTTACCTCCTCATACTATCTTCCTGAAAGATTTGGGTTTTTTGCATTTTTTTGTTCATTCCCGACCTCAGCACAATTTTTGAGGGCAGGTGTCCTTTACAGCCCCGAGTCCTTGTGAATGTTCAGTGACCATTAGCTGTGGGTTTAAAGCCGCTCTTGTGGGAAACGGCCGCAAGGCGGCAGCATTTCTCCTTTACCAAATATGGTTACTAGGGCAACAGAGCCTTAATGGAAGTGGTGCAGTAGGCTGTAAATTAGAAGGGAATGTGCCAGGAAAAAGCCATTTATGTTTATGGCTCATTTCTTCTTGTTCGTATTTGTAACTTAATTTTTATTTTTTATCACAGCAAATTTGATTACAATGTTTTGTGTGTTCTAGGTGTGCAAGATGTGGTTCTTTCATACATATACCTATATCTATTCTTCTTCGGATCCTTTTCCCATGTAGGTTATGACACAATGTTGAGTGGTCTTCTCTTGGTATTCCGTAGGCCTTTGGTGATTATATATTTCCCATGTGTTTGTATATCTCTGTTAACCCCGAAGTCGTAATGTATCTAATCCTCACACCTTTCCGTTTGGTAAGCCATAAGTTTGTTTAATGAATCTGTGATTGCCTTTCTCTCTGGAAATATCTTCATTGGTATCGAATTTTAGGTAACACCTATAAGTGATATGATAGGACATGTGTCTTTCTCTTTCCCATTTACCACAAGTTGCGTGATTACTTCTAGACTCATCTATGGTGCTGCAAATGGCATTGTTTCATTTTTTCGCTAGCTAATATTCCATCTCGACATGTAGCCGTTTTTCTTTGTCCACCCATCTGTTGGTGGACTTTTTGGTTACTTCCATATCTTGGCCATTGTAATACTGTGCAGTGCACATTTGCCTGCCTGTGTCTTTCCAACTCTGTCTTCTTAGGTTATAGGTCCAGGAATGGGCCTGCTGGGTCATATGGGAGCTCAATGTTTACCTTTGAAAGGCCCCTCCATTCTGTTCTCATTAGTGGCTCTTTCCAGGTTACGTCCCTCTTAAAGTTGAGGGTATGCATTTCTCCACAACACCTTCAGGATTGACTGTTTATAGATTGCTTGCTGATGGTGATTCTGACTGGTGTGAGCTGATACCTCTTTGTGGTTTGAATTTGCATGTGTGTCATATTCCGTTGAAATTGACCTTTAAGGCGTGTCCTTTTTATTTTTCAAACTGTGATTACAGCTTAGTTCTTCAAAGTGTTTTCTTAAAGTATGTGTCACATTTTAAAATGTTTTGGCCATTACTTCCCTCAAGACATTTTGAGGGCCCATTTCACTTACTGCCCTGCAGTACATGTTCATGTGAAGTGACCATTAGCACAGGCTTTACAGCTGCTTTTGCAGGTAACGGCCAGAGGGCGGCATCCTTTCTACGTTCCCCACTCGGGTAACTAGGGAAACAGACCTCCCGGCCAGCGGTGTTCCTCGCTTATAAATTAGAATGGAATGTGCCCCGGTCAACCCACAGAAGCTGCTATCTCCTTACTTTTGTTTGTTTTTTAAATTCAATTTTTAGTTTTTATTGGAGTAATAGTCCGTTGTGTACATGGAACACTTCTTCTTGGTGCATTCCTCTGATGATGGATATTTTCAATGCTTCCGAGTGTTGGCTATGGTAAATATTGCTGGAGTGAAGGATTGCCAGCCTGTGACTTTTTGATTCTCATTTTCTCAGGAGATAGGCCCAGCAGTGGGTGTGATTGATGGACTGGTAGCTCAGTGTTTCCCTTTTCAAAGCACCTGCATTGTGTTTTCATTAGTGGCTCCTACCACGTACCGCTTAGAACCGAGGGTACGCATTTCTCCACAATCCCTTCAGCATTTATTGTTTGCAGCGTCTTTGCTAATGACCATTCTGACAGCTGTGAGCTGATAGGTTTTTCTAATTTGGGTTTGCATGTCTTTAAAAATTCCTAAAATTCATTATTTTTCCACGCCTTTTCCTTTCTGTCAAAAAAAAAAAAACAGAAAAAAGTATGAGTACAATACACGTCTTGAATTTGTCTTCTTGGAAGGTTTCCCTGTTGTGAAATTATTGGTCGATTTTCGACCCCAGGCCTTCTTTGGAGGGCAGGTGTCATTTACAGAACTGCAAGTTTGGTGAATGTATAGGGACCTTTAGCAATGGGTTTAAAGCTGCTGTTAAGGGTAACGGCCACAAGGAGGCAGCATTTCTCCGTTGTCAAATCTGGGTACTAGGGCAGCAGAGTCTTTCTGGAAGTCGTGTTCCTAGGTTGTAAATTAGAATGGAATGTGCTAGGAGAAACCCCCATTAGTGTATGTCTCATTCCTTCTTGTTTTTTTTAAATTTTTTAATCTGGGTATAGATTAGAATATTATTTATCCTAGGTTTACAAAATCTGGTTCATTTGTACATTATATATGTCTAAGCATGTACAGATCCTCTTCCCATGTAAAATATTACAGAGTGTTCCATAGACCTCCCTTGCTATCTGGTCGGTCTTTTTGATATATGTATATAATATGAATTTGTATCTGTATAGTAACACTGATGTTAATTGATCCAATCCCCCCACCTTTCCTTTTAGATGAGCATAGTTTGTTTTCTAAGTCTGTGAGTGTCTTTCTCTGTGGAAATATGTTCATTTGTGTCAGTTATTAGATAACGCCTCTAAGTGATATCATAGGATATAGGTCTTTTGCTTTCCGACTTACCTCATGTTTTGTGATTATCTCCAGGCTCATCTGTGGTGCCTCAAAGAGCAGTGTTTCATTGTTTTCCGTGGCTCATATTCCATCGTGTACATGGACCACTTCTTTTTATCCATTCTCCTGTTGATGGACATCTTGGTAGCTTCACTCTCTCGGCTATTGTGAATAAGGCTGCAGTGCAGCTTTTGCAGCCTGTGTCTTCACGATTCTGTTCTGCTTAGGTGACAGGGCCAGTGGTTCACCCGCTGGATTGAATGGTACCTCAATTTTTACTTTTCCACCAGCTCCTTTCTGTTCTCATTATTGTCGGTTACCCTTTCACATCTCACCAGCAAGTAGAGGGCAGAAAGTTCTCTAAAACGTCTGCAGCGTTTATTGTTTGTAGACCTTTTCCGGATGGTCAGTTGACTGGAGAGTGTTGAAACCTTTTTGTAGATTCGATTGCATGAGTCTAATACTTCCTGAGGTTGAGCTTTTATCCATTTTCCTTTTCTTTAAAGAGAGTGAGTAAAACTTACCTCCTCATACTATCTTCCTGAAAGATTTGGGTTTTTTGCATTTTTTTGTTCATTCCCGACCTCAGCACAATTTTTGAGGGCAGGTGTCCTTTACAGCCCCGAGTCCTTGTGAATGTTCAGTGACCATTAGCTGTGGGTTTAAAGCCGCTCTTGTGGGAAACGGCCGCAAGGCGGCAGCATTTCTCCTTTACCAAATCTGGTTACTAGGGCAACAGTGCCTTAATGGAAGTGGTGCAGTAGGCTGTAAATTAGAAGGGAATGTGCCAGGAAAAAGCCATTTATGTTTATGGCTCATTACTTCTTGTTCGTATTTGTAACTTAATTTTTATTTTTTATCACAGCAAATTTGATTACAATGTTTTGTGTGTTCTAGGTGTGCAAGATGTGGTTCTTTCATACATATACATATATCTATTCTTCTTCGGATCCTTTTCCCATGTAGGTTATGACACAATGTTGAGTGGTCTTCTCTTGGTATTCCGTAGGCCTTTGGTGATTATATATTTCCCATGTGTTTGTATATCTCTGTTAACCCCGAAGTCGTAATGTATCTAATCCTCACACCTTTCCGTTTGGTAAGCCATAAGTTTGTTTAATGAATCTGTGATTGCCTTTCTCTCTGTAAATATCTTCATTGGTATCGAATTTTAGGTAACACCTATAAGTGATATGATAGGACATGTGTCTTTCTCTTTCTCATTTACCACAAGTTGCGTGATTACTTCTAGACTCATCTATGGTGCTGCAAATGGCATTGTTTCATTTTTTCGCTAGCTAATATTCCATCTCGACATGTAGCCGTTTTTCTTTGTCCACCCATCTGTTGGTGGACTTTTTGGTTACTTCCATATCTTGGCCATTGTAATACTGTGCAGTGCACATTTGCCTGCCTGTGTCTTTCCAATTCTGTCTTCTTAGGTTATAGGTCCAGGAATGGGCCTGCTGGGTCATATGGGAGCTCAATGTTTACCTTTTAAAGGCCCCTCCATTCTGTTCTCATTAGTGGCTCTTTCCAGGTTACGTCCCTCTTAAAGTTGAGGGTATGCATTTCTCCACAACACCTTCAGGATTGACTGTTTATAGATTGCTTGCTGATGGTGATTCTGACTGGTGTGAGCTGATACCTCTTTGTGGTTTGAATTTGCATGTGTGTCATATTCCATTGAAATTGACCTTTAAGGCGTGTCCTTTTTATTTTTCAAATTGTGATTACAGCTTAGTTCTTCAAAGTGTTTTCTTAAACTATGTGTCACATTTTAAAATGTTTTGGCCATTACTTCCTTCAAGACATTTTGAGGGCACGTTTCACTTACAGCCCTGCAGTACTTGTTCATATGAAGTGACCATTAGCACAGGCTTTACAGCTGCTTTTGCAGGTAACGGCCAGAGGGCGGCATCCTTTCTACGTTCCCCATTCGGGTAACTAGGGAAACAGACCTCCTGGCCAGCGGTGTTCCTCGCTTATAAATTAGAGTGGAATGTGCCCGGGTCAACCCACAGAAGCTGCTATCTCCTTACTTTTGTTTGTTTTTTAAATTCAATTTATAGTTTTTATTGGAGTAATATTCCATTGTGTACATGGACCACTTCTTCTTGGTGCATTCCTCTGATGATGGACATTTTCAATGCTTCCGAGTGTTGGCTATGGTAAATATTGCTGGAGTGCAGGATTGCCAGCCTGTGACTTTTTGATTCTCATTTTCTCAGGACATAGGCCCAGCAGTGGCTGTCATTGATGGACTGGTAGCTCAGTGTTTCCCTTTTCAAAGCACCTGCATTGTGTTTTCATTAGTGGCTCCTACCACGTCCCCCTTAGAATCGAGGGTACGCATTTCTCCACAATCCCTTCAGCATTTATTGTTTGCAGCGTCTTTGCTAATTACCATTCTGACTGCTGTGAGCTGATAGGTTTTTCTAATTTGGGTTTGCATGTCTTTAAAAATTCCTAAAAGTCATCATTTATCCACGCCTTTTCCTTTCTGTCAAAAAAAAAAACAGAAAAAAGTATGAGTACAATATACGTCTTGAATTTGACTACTTGGAAGTTTGCCCTGTTGTGAATTTATTGGTCGATTTTCGACCCCAGGCCTCTTTTGGAGAGCAGGTGTCATTTACAGAACTGCAAGTTTGGTGAATCTATAGGGACATTTAGCAATGGGTTTAAAGCTGCTGTTAAGGGTAATGGCCACAAGGAGGCAGCATTTCTCCGTTGTCAAATCTGGGTACTAGGGCAGCAGAGTCTTTCTGGAAGTCATGATCCTAGGTTGTAAATTAGAATGGAATGTGCTAGGAGAAACCTCCATTAGTGTATGTCTCATTTCTTTTTTTTTTTTTAAATTGTTTATCGGGGTATAGATTAGAATATTATTTACCCTAGGTTTACAATATCTGGTTCATTTGTACATTATATATGTCTAAGCATGTACAGATCCTCTTCCCATGTAAAATATTACAGAGTGTTCCATAGCCCTCCCTTGCTATCTGGTCGGTCTTTTTGATATATGTATATAATATGAATTTGTATCTGTTTAGTAACACTGATGTTAATTGATCCAATCCCCCCACCTTTCCTTTTAGATGAGCATAGTTTATTTTCTAAGTCTGTGAGTGTCTTTCTCTGTGGAAATATGTTCATTTGTGTCAGTTATTAGATAACGCCTCTAAGTGATATCATAGGATATAGGTCTTTTGTTTTCCGACTTACCTCATATTTTGTGATTTTCTCCAGGCTCATCTGTGGTGCCTCAAAGAGCAGTGTTTCATTGTTTTCCGTGGCTCATATTCCATCGTGTACATGGACCACTTCTTTTTATCCATTCTCCTGTTGATGGACATCTTGGTAGCTTCACTCTCGTCTATTGTGAATAAGGCTGCAGGGCAGCTTTTGCAGCCTGTGTCTTCACGATTCTGTTCTTCTCAGGTGACAGGGCCAGTGGTTCACCCGCTGGATTGAATGGTACCTCAATTTTTACTTTTCCACCAGCTCCTTTCTGTTCTCATTATTGTCGGTTACCCTTTCACATCTCGCCAGCAAGTATAGGGTAGAAAGTTCTCTAAAACGTCTGCAGCGTTTATTGTTTGTAGACCTTTTCCTGATGGTCAGTTGACTGGAGAGTGTTGAAACCTTTTTGTAGATTCGATTGCATGAGTCTAATACTTCCTGAGGTTGAGCTTTTATCCATTTTCCTTTTCTTTAGAGAGAGTGAGTAAAACTTACCTCCTCATACTATCTTCCTGAAAGATTTGTGTGTTTTGAATTTTTTTGTTCATTCCCGACCTCAGCACAATTTTTGAGGGCAGGTGTCCTTTACAGCCCCGAGTCCTTGTGAATGTTCAGTGACCATTAGCTGTGGGTTTAAAGCCGCTCTTGTGGGAAACGGCCGCAAGGCGGCAGCATTTCTCCTTTACCAAATATGGTTACTAGGGCAACAGAGCCTTAATGGAAGTGGTGCAGTAGGTTGTAAATTAGAATGGAATGTGCCAGGAAAAAGCCCTTTATGTTTATGGCTCATTACTTCTTGTTCGTATTTGTAACTTAATTTTTATTTTTTATCACAGCAAATTTGATTACAAAGTTTTGTGTGTTCTAGGTGTGCAAGATGTGGTTCTTTCATACATATACATATATCTATTCTTCTTCGGATCCTTTTCCCATGTAGGTTATGACACAATGTTGAGTGGTCTTCTCTTGGTATTCCGTAGGCCTTTGGTGATTATATATTTACCATGTGTTTGTATATCTCTGTTAATCCCGAAGTCGTAATGTATCTAATCCTCACACCTTTCCGTTTGGTGAGCCATAAGTTTGTTTAATGAATCTGTGATTGCCTTTCTCTCTGGAAATATCTTCATTGGTATCGAATTTTAGGTAACACCTATAAGTGATATGATAGGACATGTGTCTTTCTCTTTCTCATTTACCACAAGTTGCGTGATTACTTCTAGACTCATCTATGGTGCTGCAAATGGCATTGTTTCATTTTTTCGCTAGCTAATATTCCATCTCGACATGTAGCCGTTTTTCTTTGTCCACCCATCTGTTGGTGGACTTTTTGGTTACTTCCATATCTTGGCCATTGTAATACTGTGCAGTGCACATTTGCCTGCCTGTGTCTTTCCAACTCTGTCTTCTTAGGTTATAGGTCCAGGAATGGGCCTGCTGGGTCATATGGGAGCTCAATGTTTACCTTTGAAAGGCCCCTCCATTCTGTTCTCATTAGTGGCTCTTTCCAGGTTACGTCCCTCTTAAAGTTGAGGGTATGCATTTCTCCACAACACCTTCAAGATTGACTGTTTATAGATTGCTTGCTGATGGTGATTCTGACTGGTGTGAGCTGATACCTCTTTGTGGTTTGAATTTGCATGTGTGTCATATTCCGTTGAAATTGACCTTTAAGGCGTGTCCTTTTTATTTTTCAAACTGTGATTACAGCTTAGTTCTTCAAAGTGTTTTCTTAAAGTATGTGTCACATTTTAAAATGTTTTGGCCATTACTTCCCTCAAGACATTTTGAGGGCCCATTTCACTTACTGCCCTGCAGTACATGTTCATGTGAAGTGACCATTAGCACAGGCTTTACAGCTGCTTTTGCAGGTAACGGCCAGAGGGCGGCATCCTTTCTACGTTCCCCACTCGGGTAACTAGGGAAACAGACCTCCCGGCCAGCGGTGTTCCTCGCTTATAAATTAGAGTGGAATGTGCCCCGGTCAACCCACAGAAGCTGCTATCTCCTTACTTTTGTTTGTTTTTTAAATTCAATTTTTAGTTTTTATTGGAGTAATAGTCCGTTGTGTACATGGAACACTTCTTCTTGGTGCATTCCTCTGATGATGGATATTTTCAATGCTTCCGAGTGTTGGCTATGGTAAATATTGCTGGAGTGAAGGATTGCCAGCCTGTGACTTTTTGATTCTCATTTTCTCAGGAGATAGGCCCAGCAGTGGGTGTGATTGATGGACTGGTAGCTCAGTGTTTCCCTTTTCAAAGCACCTGCCTTGTGTTTTCATTAGTGGCTCCTACCACGTACCGCTTAGAACCGAGGGTACGCATTTCTCCACAATCCCTTCAGCATTTATTGTTTGCAGCGTCTTTGCTAATGACCATTCTGACTGCTGTGAGCTGATAGGTTTTTCTAATTTGGGTTTGCATGTCTTTAAAAATTCCTAAAATTCATCATTTTTCCACGTCTTTTCCTTTCTGTCAAAAAAAAAAACAGAAAAAAGTATGAGTACAATACACGTCTTGAATTTGTCTTCTTGGAAGGTTTCCCTGTTGTGAAATTATTGGTCGATTTTCGACCCCAGGCCTTCTTTGGAGGGCAGGTGTCATTTACAGAACTGCAAGTTTGGTGAATGTATAGGGACCTTTAGCAATGGGTTTAAAGCTGCTGTTAAGGGTAACGGCCACAAGGAGGCAGCATTTCTCCATTGTCAAATCTGGGTACTAGGGCAGCAGAGTCTTTCTGGAAGTCGTGTTCCTAGGTTGTAAATTAGAATGGAATGGACTAGGAGAAACCCCCATTAGTGTATGTCTCATTCCTTCTTGTTTTTTTTAAATTTTTTAATCTGGGTATAGATTAGAATATTATTTATCCTAGGTTTACAAAATCTGGTTCATTTGTACATTATATATGTCTAAGCATGTACAGATCCTCTTCCCATGTAAAATATTACAGAGTGTTCCATAGACCTCCCTTGCTATCTGGTCGGTCTTTTTGATATATGTATATAATATGAATTTGTATCTGTATAGTAACACTGATGTTAATTGATCCAATCCCCCCACCTTTCCTTTTAGATGAGCATAGTTTGTTTTCTAAGTCTGTGAGTGTCTTTCTCTGTGGAAATATGTTCATTTGTGTCAGTTATTAGATAACGCCTCTAAGTGATATCATAGGATATAGGTCTTTTGCTTTCCGACTTACCTCATGTTTTGTGATTATCTCCAGGCTCATCTGTGGTGCCTCAAAGAGCAGTGTTTCATTGTTTTCCGTGGCTCATATTCCATCGTGTACATGGACCACTTCTTTTTATCCATTCTCCTGTTGATGGACATCTTGGTAGCTTCACTCTCTCGGCTATTGTGAATAAGGCTGCAGTGCAGCTTTTGCAGCCTGTGTCTTCACGGTTCTGTTCTGCTTAGGTGACAGGGCCGGTGGTTCACCCGCTGGATTGAATGGTACCTCAATTTTTACTTTTCCACCAGCTCCTTTCTGTTCTCATTATTGTCGGTTACCCTTTCACATCTCACCAGCAAGTAGAGGGCAGAAAGTTCTCTAAAACGTCTGCAGCGTTTATTGTTTGTAGACCTTTTCCGGATGGTCAGTTGACTGGAGAGTGTTGAAACCTTTTTGTAGATTCGATTGCATGAGTCTAATACTTCCTGAGGTTGAGCTTTTATCCATTTTCCTTTTCTTTAAAGAGAGTGAGTAAAACTTACCTCCTCATACTATCTTCCTGAAAGATTTGGGTTTTTTGCATTTTTTTGTTCATTCCCGACCTGAGCACAATTTTTGAGGGCAGGTGTCCTTTAGAGCCCCGAGTCCTTGTGAATGTTCAGTGACCATTAGCTGTGGGTTTAAAGCCGCTCTTGTGGGAAACGGCCGCAAGGCGGCAGCATTTCTCCTTTACCAAATCTGGTTACTAGGGCAACAGAGCCTTAATGGAATTGGTGCAGTAGGCTGTAAATTAGAAGGGAATGTGCCAGGAAAAAGCCATTTATGTTTATGGCTCATTACTTCTTGTTCGTATTTGTAACTTAATTTTTATTTTTTATCACAGCAAATTTGATTACAATGTTTTGTGTGTTCTAGGTGTGCAAGATGTGGTTCTTTCATACATATACATATATCTATTCTTCTTCGGATCCTTTTCCCATGTAGGTTATGACACAATGTTGAGTGGTCTTCTCTTGGTATTCCGTAGGCCTTTGGTGATTATATATTTCCCATGTGTTTGTATATCTCTGTTAACCCCGAAGTCATAATGTATCTAATCCTCACACCTTTCCGTTTGGTAAGCCATAAGTTTGTTTAATGAATCTGTGATTGCCTTTCTCTCTGGAAATATCTTCATTGGTATCGAATTTTAGGTAACACCTATAAGTGATATGATAGGACATGTGTCTTTCTCTTTCTCATTTACCACAAGTTGCGTGATTACTTCTAGACTCATCTATGGTGCTGCAAATGGCATTGTTTCATTTTTTCGCTAGCTAATATTCCATCTCGACATGTAGCCGTTTTTCTTTGTCCACCCATCTGTTGGTGGACTTTTTGGTTACTTCCATATCTTGGCCATTGTAATACTGTGCAGTGCACATTTGCCTGCCTGTGTCTTTCCAACTCTGTCTTCTTAGGTTATAGGTCCAGGAATGGGCCTGCTGGGTCATATGGGAGCTCAATGTTTACCTTTGAAAGGCCCCTCCATTCTGTTCTCATTAGTGGCTCTTTCCAGGTTACGTCCCTCTTAAAGTTGAGGGTATGCATTTCTCCACAACACCTTCAGGATTGACTGTTTATAGATTGCTTGCTGATGGTGATTCTGACTGGTGTGAGCTGATACCTCTTTGTGGTTTGAATTTGCATGTGTGTCATATTCCGTTGAAATTGACCTTTAAGGCGTGTCCTTTTTATTTTTCAAACTGTGATTACAGCTTAGTTCTTCAAAGTGTTTTCTTAAAGTATGTGTCACATTTTAAAATGTTTTGGCCATTACTTCCCTCAAGACATTTTGAGGGCCCATTTCACTTACTGCCCTGCAGTACATGTTCATGTGAAGTGACCATTAGCACAGGCTTTACAGCTGCTTTTGCAGGTAACGGCCAGAGGGCGGCATCCTTTCTACGTTCCCCACTCGGGTAACTAGGGAAACAGACCTCCCGGCCAGCGGTGTTCCTCGCTTATAAATTAGAGTGGAATGTGCCCCGGTCAACCCACAGAAGCTGCTATCTCCTTACTTTTGTTTGTTTTTTAAATTCAATTTTTAGTTTTTATTGGAGTAATAGTCCGTTGTGTACATGGAACACTTCTTCTTGGTGCATTCCTCTGATGATGGATATTTTCAATGCTTCCGAGTGTTGGCTATGGTAAATATTGCTGGAGTGCAGGATTGCCAGCCTGTGACTTTTTGATTCTCATTTTCTCAGGAGATAGGCCCAGCAGTGGGTGTGATTGATGGACTGGTAGCTCAGTGTTTCCCTTTTCAAAGCACCTGCATTGTGTTTTCATTAGTGGCTCCTACCACGTACCGCTTAGAACCGAGGGTACGCATTTCTCCACAATCCCTTCAGCATTTATTGTTTGCAGTGTCTTTGCTAATGACCATTCTGACTGCTGTGAGCTGATAGGTTTTTCTAATTTGGGTTTGCATGTCTTTAAAAATTCCTAAAATTCATCATTTTTCCACGCCTTTTCCTTTCTGTCAAAAAAAAAAAACAGAAAAAAGTATGAGTACAATACACGTCTTGAATTTGTCTTCTTGGAAGGTTTCCCTGTTGTGAAATTATTGGTCGATTTTCGACCCCAGGCCTTCTTTGGAGGGCAGGTGTCATTTACAGAACTGCAAGTTTGGTGAATGTATAGGGACCTTTAGCAATGGGTTTAAAGCTGCTGTTAAGGGTAACGGCCACAAGGAGGCAGCATTTCTCCGTTTTCAAATCTGGGTACTAGGGCAGCAGAGTCTTTCTGGAAGTCGTGTTCCTAGGTTGTAAATTAGAATGGAATGTGCTAGGAGAAACCCCCATTAGTGTATGTCTCATTCCTTCTTGTTTTTTTTAAATTTTTTAATCTGGGTATAGATTAGAATATTATTTATCCTAGATTTACAAAATCTGGTTCATTTGTACATTATATATGTCTAAGCATGTACAGATCCTCTTCCCATGTAAAATATTACAGAGTGTTCCATAGACCTCCCTTGCTATCTGGTCGGTCTTTTTGATATATGTATATAATATGAATTTGTATCTGTATAGTAACACTGATGTTAATTGATCCAATCCCCCCACCTTTCCTTTTAGATGAGCATAGTTTGTTTTCTAAGTCTGTGAGTGTCTTTCTCTGTGGAAATATGTTCATTTGTGTCAGTTATTAGATAACGCCTCTAAGTGATATCATAGGATATAGGTCTTTTGCTTTCCGACTTACCTCATGTTTTGTGATTATCTCCAGGCTCATCTGTGGTGCCTCAAAGAGCAGTGTTTCATTGTTTTCCGTGGCTCATATTCCATCGTGTACATGGACCACTTCTTTTTATCCATTCTCCTGTTGATGGACATCTTGGTAGCTTCACTCTCTCGGCTATTGTGAATAAGGCTGCAGTGCAGCTTTTGCAGCCTGTGTCTTCACGGTTCTGTTCTGCTTAGGTGACAGGGCCGGTGGTTCACCCGCTGGATTGAATGGTACCTCAATTTTTACTTTTCCACCAGCTCCTTTCTGTTCTCATTATTGTCGGTTACCCTTTCACATCTCACCAGCAAGTAGAGGGCAGAAAGTTCTCTAAAACGTCTGCAGCGTTTATTGTTTGTAGACCTTTTCCGGATGGTCAGTTGACTGGAGAGTGTTGAAACCTTTTTGTAGATTCGATTGCATGAGTCTAATACTTCCTGAGGTTGAGCTTTTATCCATTTTCCTTTTCTTTAAAGAGAGTGAGTAAAACTTACCTCCTCATACTATCTTCCTGAAAGATTTGGGTTTTTTGCATTTTTTTGTTCATTCCCGACCTCAGCACAATTTTTGAGGGCAGGTGTCCTTTACAGCCCCGAGTCCTTGTGAATGTTCAGTGACCATTAGCTGTGGGTTTAAAGCCGCTCTTGTGGGAAACGGCCGCAAGGCGGCAGCATTTCTCCTTTACCAAATCTGGTTACTAGGGCAACAGAGCCTTAATGGAAGTGGTGCAGTAGGCTGTAAATTAGAAGGGAATGTGCCAGGAAAAAGCCATTTATGTTTATGGCTCATTACTTCTTGTTCGTATTTGTAACTTAATTTTTATTTTTTATCACAGCAAATTTGATTACAATGTTTTGTGTGTTCTAGGTGTGCAAGATGTGGTTCTTTCATACATATACATATATCTATTCTTCTTCGGATCCTTTTCCCATGTAGGTTATGACACAATGTCGAGTGGTCTTCTCTTGGTATTCCGTAGGCCTTTGGTGATTATATATTTCCCATGTGTTTGTATATCTCTGTTAACCCCGAAGTCGTAATGTATCTAATCCTCACACCTTTCCGTTTGGTAAGCCATAAGTTTGTTTAATGAATCTGTGATTGCCTTTCTCTCTGGAAATATCTTCATTGGTATCGAATTTTAGGTAACACCTATAAGTGATATGATAGGACATGTGTCTTTCTCTTTCTCATTTACCACAAGTTGCGTGATTACTTCTAGACTCATCTATGGTGCTGCAAATGGCATTGTTTCATTTTTTCGCTAGCTAATATTCCATCTCGACATGTAGCCGTTTTTCTTTGTCCACCCATCTGTTGGTGGACTTTTTGGTTACTTCCATATCTTGGCCATTGTAATACTGTGCAGTGCACATTTGCCTGCCTGTGTCTTTCCAACTCTGTCTTCTTAGGTTATAGGTCCAGGAATGGGCCTGCTGGGTCATATGGGAGCTCAATGTTTACCTTTGAAAGGCCCCTCCATTCTGTTCTCATTAGTGGCTCTTTCCAGGTTACGTCCCTCTTAAAGTTGAGGGTATGCATTTCTCCACAACACCTTCAGGATTGACTGTTTATAGATTGCTTGCTGATGGTGATTCTGACTGGTGTGAGCTGATACCTCTTTGTGGTTTGAATTTGCATGTGTGTCATATTCCGTTGAAATTGACCTTTAAGGCGTGTCCTTTTTATTTTTCAAACTGTGATTACAGCTTAGTTCTTCAAAGTGTTTTCTTAAAGTATGTGTCACATTTTAAAATGTTTTGGCCATTACTTCCCTCAAGACATTTTGAGGGCCCATTTCACTTACCGCCCTGCAGTACATGTTCATGTGAAGTGACCATTAGCACAGGCTTTACAGCTGCTTTTGCAGGTAACGGCCAGAGGGCGGCATCCTTTCTACGTTCCCCACTCGGGTAACTAGGGAAACAGACCTCCCGGCCAGCGGTGTTCCTCGCTTATAAATTAGAGTGGAATGTGCCCCGGTCAACCCACAGAAGCTGCTATCTCCTTACTTTTGTTTGTTTTTTAAATTCAATTTTTAGTTTTTATTGGAGTAATAGTCCGTTGTGTACATGGAACACTTCTTCTTGGTGCATTCCTCTGATGATGGATATTTTCAATGCTTCCGAGTGTTGGCTATGGTAAATATTGCTGGAGTGAAGGATTGCCAGCCTGTGACTTTTTGATTCTCATTTTCTCAGGAGATAGGCCCAGCAGTGGGTGTGATTGATGGACTGGTAGCTCAGTGTTTCCCTTTTCAAAGCACCTGCATTGTGTTTTCATTAGTGGCTCCTACCACGTACCGCTTAGAACCGAGGGTACGCATTTCTCCACAATCCCTTCAGCATTTATTGTTTGCAGCGTCTTTGCTAATGACCATTCTGACAGCTGTGAGCTGATAGGTTTTTCTAATTTGGGTTTGCATGTCTTTAAAAATTCCTAAAATTCATCATTTTTCCACGCCTTTTCCTTTCTGTCAAAAAAAAAAAACAGAAAAAAGTATGAGTACAATACACGTCTTGAATTTGTCTTCTTGGAAGGTTTCCCTGTTGTGAAATTATTGGTCGATTTTCGACCCCAGGCCTTCTTTGGAGGGCAGGTGTCATTTACAGAACTGCAAGTTTGGTGAATGTATAGGGACCTTTAGCAATGGGTTTAAAGCTGCTGTTAAGGGTAACGGCCACAAGGAGGCAGCATTTCTCCGTTGTCAAATCTGGGTACTAGGGCAGCAGAGTCTTTCTGGAAGTCGTGTTCCTAGGTTGTAAATTAGAATGGAATGTGCTAGGAGAAACCCCCATTAGTGTATGTCTCATTCCTTCTTGTTTTTTTTAAATTTTTTAATCTGGGTATAGATTAGAATATTATTTATCCTAGGTTTACAAAATCTGGTTCATTTGTACATTATATATGTCTAAGCATGTACAGATCCTCTTCCCATGTAAAATATTACAGAGTGTTCCATAGACCTCCCTTGCTATCTGGTCGGTCTTTTTGATATATGTAT
Organism: Balaenoptera physalus; assembly: GCF_965194825.1. Lineage (NCBI taxonomy): Eukaryota > Metazoa > Chordata > Mammalia > Artiodactyla > Balaenopteridae > Balaenoptera > Balaenoptera physalus. The sequence goes on along the minus strand of NC_138884.1, from coordinate 19,689,961 downwards.
ATAATATGAATTTGTATCTGTATAGTAACACTGATGTTAATTGATCCAATCCCCCCACCTTTCCTTTTAGATGAGCATAGTTTGTTTTCTAAGTCTGTGAGTGTCTTTCTCTGTGGAAATATGTTCATTTGTGTCAGTTATTAGATAACGCCTCTAAGTGATATCATAGGATATAGGTCTTTTGCTTTCCGACTTACCTCATGTTTTGTGATTATCTCCAGGCTCATCTGTGGTGCCTCAAAGAGCAGTGTTTCATTGTTTTCCGTGGCTCATATTCCATCGTGTACATGGACCACTTCTTTTTATCCATTCTCCTGTTGATGGACATCTTGGTAGCTTCACTCTCTCGGCTATTGTGAATAAGGCTGCAGTGCAGCTTTTGCAGCCTGTGTCTTCACGATTCTGTTCTGCTTAGGTGACAGGGCCAGTGGTTCACCCGCTGGATTGAATGGTACCTCAATTTTTACTTTTCCACCAGCTCCTTTCTGTTCTCATTATTGTCGGTTACCCTTTCACATCTCACCAGCAAGTAGAGGGCAGAAAGTTCTCTAAAACGTCTGCAGCGTTTATTGTTTGTAGACCTTTTCCGGATGGTCAGTTGACTGGAGAGTGTTGAAACCTTTTTGTAGATTCGATTGCATGAGTCTAATACTTCCTGAGGTTGAGCTTTTATCCATTTTCCTTTTCTTTAAAGAGAGTGAGTAAAACTTACCTCCTCATACTATCTTCCTGAAAGATTTGGGTTTTTTGCATTTTTTTGTTCATTCCCGACCTCAGCACAATTTTTGAGGGCAGGTGTCCTTTACAGCCCCGAGTCCTTGTGAATGTTCAGTGACCATTAGCTGTGGGTTTAAAGCCGCTCTTGTGGGAAACGGCCGCAAGGCGGCAGCATTTCTCCTTTACCAAATCTGGTTACTAGGGCAACAGTGCCTTAATGGAAGTGGTGCAGTAGGCTGTAAATTAGAAGGGAATGTGCCAGGAAAAAGCCATTTATGTTTATGGCTCATTACTTCTTGTTCGTATTTGTAACTTAATTTTTATTTTTTATCACAGCAAATTTGATTACAATGTTTTGTGTGTTCTAGGTGTGCAAGATGTGGTTCTTTCATACATATACATATATCTATTCTTCTTCGGATCCTTTTCCCATGTAGGTTATGACACAATGTTGAGTGGTCTTCTCTTGGTATTCCGTAGGCCTTTGGTGATTATATATTTCCCATGTGTTTGTATATCTCTGTTAACCCCGAAGTCGTAATGTATCTAATCCTCACACCTTTCCGTTTGGTAAGCCATAAGTTTGTTTAATGAATCTGTGATTGCCTTTCTCTCTGGAAATATCTTCATTGGTATCGAATTTTAGGTAACACCTATAAGTGATATGATAGGACATGTGTCTTTCTCTTTCTCATTTACCACAAGTTGCGTGATTACTTCTAGACTCATCTATGGTGCTGCAAATGGCATTGTTTCATTTTTTCGCTAGCTAATATTCCATCTCGACATGTAGCCGTTTTTCTTTGTCCACCCATCTGTTGGTGGACTTTTTGGTTACTTCCATATCTTGGCCATTGTAATACTGTGCAGTGCACATTTGCCTGCCTGTGTCTTTCCAACTCTGTCTTCTTAGGTTATAGGTCCAGGAATGGGCCTGCTGGGTCATATGGGAGCTCAATGTTTACCTTTGAAAGGCCCCTCCATTCTGTTCTCATTAGTGGCTCTTTCCAGGTTACGTCCCTCTTAAAGTTGAGGGTATGCATTTCTCCACAACACCTTCAGGATTGACTGTTTATAGATTGCTTGCTGATGGTGATTCTGACTGGTGTGAGCTGATACCTCTTTGTGGTTTGAATTTGCATGTGTGTCATATTCCGTTGAAATTGACCTTTAAGGCGTGTCCTTTTTATTTTTCAAACTGTGATTACAGCTTAGTTCTTCAAAGTGTTTTCTTAAAGTATGTGTCACATTTTAAAATGTTTTGGCCATTACTTCCCTCAAGACATTTTGAGGGCCCATTTCACTTACCGCCCTGCAGTACATGTTCATGTGAAGTGACCATTAGCACAGGCTTTACAGCTGCTTTTGCAGGTAACGGCCAGAGGGCGGCATCCTTTCTACGTTCCCCACTCGGGTAACTAGGGAAACAGACCTCCCGGCCAGCGGTGTTCCTCGCTTATAAATTAGAGTGGAATGTGCCCCGGTCAACCCACAGAAGCTGCTATCTCCTTACTTTTGTTTGTTTTTTAAATTCAATTTTTAGTTTTTATTGGAGTAATAGTCCGTTGTGTACATGGAACACTTCTTCTTGGTGCATTCCTCTGATGATGGATATTTTCAATGCTTCCGAGTGTTGGCTATGGTAAATATTGCTGGAGTGAAGGATTGCCAGCCTGTGACTTTTTGATTCTCATTTTCTCAGGAGATAGGCCCAGCAGTGGGTGTGATTGATGGACTGGTAGCTCAGTGTTTCCCTTTTCAAAGCACCTGCATTGTGTTTTCATTAGTGGCTCCTACCACGTACCGCTTAGAACCGAGGGTACGCATTTCTCCACAATCCCTTCAGCATTTATTGTTTGCAGCGTCTTTGCTAATGACCATTCTGACAGCTGTGAGCTGATAGGTTTTTCTAATTTGGGTTTGCATGTCTTTAAAAATTCCTAAAATTCATCATTTTTCCACGCCTTTTCCTTTCTGTCAAAAAAAAAAAAACAGAAAAAAGTATGAGTACAATACACGTCTTGAATTTGTCTTCTTGGAAGGTTTCCCTGTTGTGAAATTATTGGTCGATTTTCGACCCCAGGCCTTCTTTGGAGGGCAGGTGTCATTTACAGAACTGCAAGTTTGGTGAATGTATAGGGACCTTTAGCAATGGGTTTAAAGCTGCTGTTAAGGGTAACGGCCACAAGGAGGCAGCATTTCTCCGTTGTCAAATCTGGGTACTAGGGCAGCAGAGTCTTTCTGGAAGTCGTGTTCCTAGGTTGTAAATTAGAATGGAATGTGCTAGGAGAAACCCCCATTAGTGTATGTCTCATTCCTTCTTGTTTTTTTTAAATTTTTTAATCTGGGTATAGATTAGAATATTATTTATCCTAGGTTTACAAAATCTGGTTCATTTGTACATTATATATGTCTAAGCATGTACAGATCCTCTTCCCATGTAAAATATTACAGAGTGTTCCATAGACCTCCCTTGCTATCTGGTCGGTCTTTTTGATATATGTATATAATATGAATTTGTATCTGTATAGTAACACTGATGTTAATTGATCCAATCCCCCCACCTTTCCTTTTAGATGAGCATAGTTTGTTTTCTAAGTCTGTGAGTGTCTTTCTCTGTGGAAATATGTTCATTTGTGTCAGTTATTAGATAACGCCTCTAAGTGATATCATAGGATATAGGTCTTTTGCTTTCCGACTTACCTCATGTTTTGTGATTATCTCCAGGCTCATCTGTGGTGCCTCAAAGAGCAGTGTTTCATTGTTTTCCGTGGCTCATATTCCATCGTGTACATGGACCACTTCTTTTTATCCATTCTCCTGTTGATGGACATCTTGGTAGCTTCACTCTCTCGGCTATTGTGAATAAGGCTGCAGTGCAGCTTTTGCAGCCTGTGTCTTCACGATTCTGTTCTGCTTAGGTGACAGGGCCAGTGGTTCACCCGCTGGATTGAATGGTACCTCAATTTTTACTTTTCCACCAGCTCCTTTCTGTTCTCATTATTGTCGGTTACCCTTTCACATCTCACCAGCAAGTAGAGGGCAGAAAGTTCTCTAAAACGTCTGCAGCGTTTATTGTTTGTAGACCTTTTCCGGATGGTCAGTTGACTGGAGAGTGTTGAAACCTTTTTGTAGATTCGATTGCATGAGTCTAATACTTCCTGAGGTTGAGCTTTTATCCATTTTCCTTTTCTTTAAAGAGAGTGAGTAAAACTTACCTCCTCATACTATCTTCCTGAAAGATTTGGGTTTTTTGCATTTTTTTGTTCATTCCCGACCTCAGCACAATTTTTGAGGGCAGGTGTCCTTTACAGCCCCGAGTCCTTGTGAATGTTCAGTGACCATTAGCTGTGGGTTTAAAGCCGCTCTTGTGGGAAACGGCCGCAAGGCGGCAGCATTTCTCCTTTACCAAATCTGGTTACTAGGGCAACAGTGCCTTAATGGAAGTGGTGCAGTAGGCTGTAAATTAGAAGGGAATGTGCCAGGAAAAAGCCATTTATGTTTATGGCTCATTACTTCTTGTTCGTATTTGTAACTTAATTTTTATTTTTTATCACAGCAAATTTGATTACAATGTTTTGTGTGTTCTAGGTGTGCAAGATGTGGTTCTTTCATACATATACATATATCTATTCTTCTTCGGATCCTTTTCCCATGTAGGTTATGACACAATGTTGAGTGGTCTTCTCTTGGTATTCCGTAGGCCTTTGGTGATTATATATTTCCCATGTGTTTGTATATCTCTGTTAACCCCGAAGTCGTAATGTATCTAATCCTCACACCTTTCCGTTTGGTAAGCCATAAGTTTGTTTAATGAATCTGTGATTGCCTTTCTCTCTGGAAATATCTTCATTGGTATCGAATTTTAGGTAACACCTATAAGTGATATGATAGGACATGTGTCTTTCTCTTTCTCATTTACCACAAGTTGCGTGATTACTTCTAGACTCATCTATGGTGCTGCAAATGGCATTGTTTCATTTTTTCGCTAGCTAATATTCCATCTCGACATGTAGCCGTTTTTCTTTGTCCACCCATCTGTTGGTGGACTTTTTGGTTACTTCCATATCTTGGCCATTGTAATACTGTGCAGTGCACATTTGCCTGCCTGTGTCTTTCCAACTCTGTCTTCTTAGGTTATAGGTCCAGGAATGGGCCTGCTGGGTCATATGGGAGCTCAATGTTTACCTTTGAAAGGCCCCTCCATTCTGTTCTCATTAGTGGCTCTTTCCAGGTTACGTCCCTCTTAAAGTTGAGGGTATGCATTTCTCCACAACACCTTCAGGATTGACTGTTTATAGATTGCTTGCTGATGGTGATTCTGACTGGTGTGAGCTGATACCTCTTTGTGGTTTGAATTTGCATGTGTCTCATATTCCGTTGAAATTGACCTTTAAGGCGTGTCCTTTTTATTTTTCAAACTGTGATTACAGCTTAGTTCTTCAAAGTGTTTTCTTAAAGTATGTGTCACATTTTAAAATGTTTTGGCCATTACTTCCCTCAAGACATTTTGAGGGCCCATTTCACTTACCGCCCTGCAGTACATGTTCATGTGAAGTGACCATTAGCACAGGCTTTACAGCTGCTTTTGCAGGTAACGGCCAGAGGGCGGCATCCTTTCTACGTTCCCCACTCGGGTAACTAGGGAAACAGACCTCCCGGCCAGCGGTGTTCCTCGCTTATAAATTAGAGTGGAATGTGCCCCGGTCAACCCACAGAAGCTGCTATCTCCTTACTTTTGTTTGTTTTTTAAATTCAATTTTTAGTTTTTATTGGAGTAATAGTCCGTTGTGTACATGGAACACTTCTTCTTGGTGCATTCCTCTGATGATGGATATTTTCAATGCTTCCGAGTGTTGGCTATGGTAAATATTGCTGGAGTGAAGGATTGCCAGCCTGTGACTTTTTGATTCTCATTTTCTCAGGAGATAGGCCCAGCAGTGGGTGTGATTGATGGACTGGTAGCTCAGTGTTTCCCTTTTCAAAGCACCTGCATTGTGTTTTCATTAGTGGCTCCTACCACGTACCGCTTAGAACCGAGGGTACGCATTTCTCCACAATCCCTTCAGCATTTATTGTTTGCAGCGTCTTTGCTAATGACCATTCTGACAGCTGTGAGCTGATAGGTTTTTCTAATTTGGGTTTGCATGTCTTTAAAAATTCCTAAAATTCATCATTTTTCCACGCCTTTTCCTTTCTGTCAAAAAAAAAAAAACAGAAAAAAGTATGAGTACAATACACGTCTTGAATTTGTCTTCTTGGAAGGTTTCCCTGTTGTGAAATTATTGGTCGATTTTCGACCCCAGGCCTTCTTTGGAGGGCAGGTGTCATTTACAGAACTGCAAGTTTGGTGAATGTATAGGGACCTTTAGCAATGGGTTTAAAGCTGCTGTTAAGGGTAACGGCCACAAGGAGGCAGCATTTCTCCGTTGTCAAATCTGGGTACTAGGGCAGCAGAGTCTTTCTGGAAGTCGTGTTCCTAGGTTGTAAATTAGAATGGAATGTGCTAGGAGAAACCCCCATTAGTGTATGTCTCATTCCTTCTTGTTTTTTTTAAATTTTTTAATCTGGGTATAGATTAGAATATTATTTATCCTAGGTTTACAAAATCTGGTTCATTTGTACATTATATATGTCTAAGCATGTACAGATCCTCTTCCCATGTAAAATATTACAGAGTGTTCCATAGACCTCCCTTGCTATCTGGTCGGTCTTTTTGATATATGTATATAATATGAATTTGTATCTGTATAGTAACACTGATGTTAATTGATCCAATCCCCCCACCTTTCCTTTTAGATGAGCATAGTTTGTTTTCTAAGTCTGTGAGTGTCTTTCTCTGTGGAAATATGTTCATTTGTGTCAGTTATTAGATAACGCCTCTAAGTGATATCATAGGATATAGGTCTTTTGCTTTCCGACTTACCTCATGTTTTGTGATTATCTCCAGGCTCATCTGTGGTGCCTCAAAGAGCAGTGTTTCATTGTTTTCCGTGGCTCATATTCCATCGTGTACATGGACCACTTCTTTTTATCCATTCTCCTGTTGATGGACATCTTGGTAGCTTCACTCTCTCGGCTATTGTGAATAAGGCTGCAGTGCAGCTTTTGCAGCCTGTGTCTTCACGATTCTGTTCTGCTTAGGTGACAGGGCCAGTGGTTCACCCGCTGGATTGAATGGTACCTCAATTGTTACTTTTCCACCAGCTCCTTTCTGTTCTCATTATTGTCGGTTACCCTTTCACATCTCACCAGCAAGTAGAGGGCAGAAAGTTCTCTAAAACGTCTGCAGCGTTTATTGTTTGTAGACCTTTTCCGGATGGTCAGTTGACTGGAGAGTGTTGAAACCTTTTTGTAGATTCGATTGCATGAGTCTAATACTTCCTGAGGTTGAGCTTTTATCCATTTTCCTTTTCTTTAAAGAGAGTGAGTAAAACTTACCTCCTCATACTATCTTCCTGAAAGATTTGGGTTTTTTGCATTTTTTTGTTCATTCCCGACCTCAGCACAATTTTTGAGGGCAGGTGTCCTTTACAGCCCCGAGTCCTTGTGAATGTTCAGTGACCATTAGCTGTGGGTTTAAAGCCGCTCTTGTGGGAAACGGCCGCAAGGCGGCAGCATTTCTCCTTTACCAAATCTGGTTACTAGGGCAACAGAGCCTTAATGGAAGTGGTGCAGTAGGCTGTAAATTAGAAGGGAATGTGCCAGGAAAAAGCCATTTATGTTTATGGCTCATTACTTCTTGTTCGTATTTGTAACTTAATTTTTATTTTTTATCACAGCAAATTTGATTACAATGTTTTGTGTGTTCTAGGTGTGCAAGATGTGGTTCTTTCATACATATACATATATCTATTCTTCTTCGGATCCTTTTCCCATGTAGGTTATGACACAATGTTGAGTGGTCTTCTCTTGGTATTCCGTAGGCCTTTGGTGATTATATATTTCCCATGTGTTTGTATATCTCTGTTAACCCCGAAGTCGTAATGTATCTAATCCTCACACCTTTCCGTTTGGTAAGCCATAAGTTTGTTTAATGAATCTGTGATTGCCTTTCTCTCTGGAAATATCTTCATTGGTATCGAATTTTAGGTAACACCTATAAGTGATATGATAGGACATGTGTCTTTCTCTTTCTCATTTACCACAAGTTGCGTGATTACTTCTAGACTCATCTATGGTGCTGCAAATGGCATTGTTTCATTTTTTCGCTAGCTAATATTCCATCTCGACATGTAGCCGTTTTTCTTTGTCCACCCATCTGTTGGTGGACTTTTTGGTTACTTCCATATCTTGGCCATTGTAATACTGTGCAGTGCACATTTGCCTGCCTGTGTCTTTCCAACTCTGTCTTCTTAGGTTATAGGTCCAGGAATGGGCCTGCTGGGTCATATGGGAGCTCAATGTTTACCTTTGAAAGGCCCCTCCATTCTGTTCTCATTAGTGGCTCTTTCCAGGTTACGTCCCTCTTAAAGTTGAGGGTATGCATTTCTCCACAACACCTTCAGGATTGACTGTTTATAGATTGCTTGCTGATGGTGATTCTGACTGGTGTGAGCTGATACCTCTTTGTGGTTTGAATTTGCATGTGTCTCATATTCCGTTGAAATTGACCTTTAAGGCGTGTCCTTTTTATTTTTCAAACTGTGATTACAGCTTAGTTCTTCAAAGTGTTTTCTTAAAGTATGTGTCACATTTTAAAATGTTTTGGCCATTACTTCCCTCAAGACATTTTGAGGGCCCATTTCACTTACCGCCCTGCAGTACATGTTCATGTGAAGTGACCATTAGCACAGGCTTTACAGCTGCTTTTGCAGGTAACGGCCAGAGGGCGGCATCCTTTCTACGTTCCCCACTCGGGTAACTAGGGAAACAGACCTCCCGGCCAGCGGTGTTCCTCGCTTATAAATTAGAGTGGAATGTGCCCCGGTCAACCCACAGAAGCTGCTATCTCCTTACTTTTGTTTGTTTTTTAAATTCAATTTTTAGTTTTTATTGGAGTAATAGTCCGTTGTGTACATGGAACACTTCTTCTTGGTGCATTCCTCTGATGATGGATATTTTCAATGCTTCCGAGTGTTGGCTATGGTAAATATTGCTGGAGTGAAGGATTGCCAGCCTGTGACTTTTTGATTCTCATTTTCTCAGGAGATAGGCCCAGCAGTGGGTGTGATTGATGGACTGGTAGCTCAGTGTTTCCCTTTTCAAAGCACCTGCATTGTGTTTTCATTAGTGGCTCCTACCACGTACCGCTTAGAACCGAGGGTACGCATTTCTCCACAATCCCTTCAGCATTTATTGTTTGCAGCGTCTTTGCTAATGACCATTCTGACAGCTGTGAGCTGATAGGTTTTTCTAATTTGGGTTTCCATGTCTTTAAAAATTCCTAAAATTCATCATTTTTCCACGCCTTTTCCTTTCTGTCAAAAAAAAAAAACAGAAAAAAGTATGAGTACAATACACGTCTTGAATTTGTCTTCTTGGAAGGTTTCCCTGTTGTGAAATTATTGGTCGATTTTCGACCCCAGGCCTTCTTTGGAGGGCAGGTGTCATTTACAGAACTGCAAGTTTGGTGAATGTATAGGGACCTTTAGCAATGGGTTTAAAGCTGCTGTTAAGGGTAACGGCCACAAGGAGGCAGCATTTCTCCGTTGTCAAATCTGGGTACTAGGGCAGCAGAGTCTTTCTGGAAGTCGTGTTCCTAGGTTGTAAATTAGAATGGAATGTGCTAGGAGAAACCCCCATTAGTGTATGTCTCATTCCTTCTTGTTTTTTTTAAATTTTTTAATCTGGGTATAGATTAGAATATTATTTATCCTAGGTTTACAAAATCTGGTTCATTTGTACATTATATATGTCTAAGCATGTACAGATCCTCTTCCCATGTAAAATATTACAGAGTGTTCCATAGACCTCCCTTGCTATCTGGTCGGTCTTTTTGATATATGTATATAATATGAATTTGTATCTGTATAGTAACACTGATGTTAATTGATCCAATCCCCCCACCTTTCCTTTTAGATGAGCATAGTTTGTTTTCTAAGTCTGTGAGTGTCTTTCTCTGTGGAAATATGTTCATTTGTGTCAGTTATTAGATAACGCCTCTAAGTGATATCATAGGATATAGGTCTTTTGCTTTCCGACTTACCTCATGTTTTGTGATTATCTCCAGGCTCATCTGTGGTGCCTCAAAGAGCAGTGTTTCATTGTTTTCCGTGGCTCATATTCCATCGTGTACATGGACCACTTCTTTTTATCCATTCTCCTGTTGATGGACATCTTGGTAGCTTCACTCTCTCGGCTATTGTGAATAAGGCTGCAGTGCAGCTTTTGCAGCCTGTGTCTTCACGATTCTGTTCTGCTTAGGTGACAGGGCCAGTGGTTCACCCGCTGGATTGAATGGTACCTCAATTTTTACTTTTCCACCAGCTCCTTTCTGTTCTCATTATTGTCGGTTACCCTTTCACATCTCACCAGCAAGTAGACGGCAGAAAGTTCTCTAAAACGTCTGCAGCGTTTATTGTTTGTAGACCTTTTCCGGATGGTCAGTTGACTGGAGAGTGTTGAAACCTTTTTGTAGATTCGATTGCATGAGTCTAATACTTCCTGAGGTTGAGCTTTTATCCATTTTCCTTTTCTTTAAAGAGAGTGAGTAAAACTTACCTCCTCATACTATCTTCCTGAAAGATTTGGGTTTTTTGCATTTTTTTGTTCATTCCCGACCTCAGCACAATTTTTGAGGGCAGGTGTCCTTTACAGCCCCGAGTCCTTGTGAATGTTCAGTGACCATTAGCTGTGGGTTTAAAGCCGCTCTTGTGGGAAACGGCCGCAAGGCGGCAGCATTTCTCCTTTACCAAATCTGGTTACTAGGGCAACAGAGCCTTAATGGAAGTGGTGCAGTAGGCTGTAAATTAGAAGGGAATGTGCCAGGAAAAAGCCATTTATGTTTATGGCTCATTACTTCTTGTTCGTATTTGTAACTTAATTTTTATTTTTTATCACAGCAAATTTGATTACAATGTTTTGTGTGTTCTAGGTGTGCAAGATGTGGTTCTTTCATACATATACATATATCTATTCTTCTTCGGATCCTTTTCCCATGTAGGTTATGACACAATGTTGAGTGGTCTTCTCTTGGTATTCCGTAGGCCTTTGGTGATTATATATTTCCCATGTGTTTGTATATCTCTGTTAACCCCGAAGTCGTAATGTATCTAATCCTCACACCTTTCCGTTTGGTAAGCCATAAGTTTGTTTAATGAATCTGTGATTGCCTTTCTCTCTGGAAATATCTTCATTGGTATCGAATTTTAGGTAACACCTATAAGTGATATGATAGGACATGTGTCTTTCTCTTTCTCATTTACCACAAGTTGCGTGATTACTTCTAGACTCATCTATGGTGCTGCAAATGGCATTGTTTCATTTTTTCGCTAGCTAATATTCCATCTCGACATGTAGCCGTTTTTCTTTGTCCACCCATCTGTTGGTGGACTTTTTGGTTACTTCCATATCTTGGCCATTGTAATACTGTGCAGTGCACATTTGCCTGCCTGTGTCTTTCCAACTCTGTCTTCTTAGGTTATAGGTCCAGGAATGGGCCTGCTGGGTCATATGGGAGCTCAATGTTTACCTTTGAAAGGCCCCTCCATTCTGTTCTCATTAGTGGCTCTTTCCAGGTTACGTCCCTCTTAAAGTTGAGGGTATGCATTTCTCCACAACACCTTCAGGATTGACTGTTTATAGATTGCTTGCTGATGGTGATTCTGACTGGTGTGAGCTGATACCTCTTTGTGGTTTGAATTTGCATGTGTCTCATATTCCGTTGAAATTGACCTTTAAGGCGTGTCCTTTTTATTTTTCAAACTGTGATTACAGCTTAGTTCTTCAAAGTGTTTTCTTAAAGTATGTGTCACATTTTAAAATGTTTTGGCCATTACTTCCCTCAAGACATTTTGAGGGCCCATTTCACTTACCGCCCTGCAGTACATGTTCATGTGAAGTGACCATTAGCACAGGCTTTACAGCTGCTTTTGCAGGTAACGGCCAGAGGGCGGCATCCTTTCTACGTTCCCCACTCGGGTAACTAGGGAAACAGACCTCCCGGCCAGCGGTGTTCCTCGCTTATAAATTAGAGTGGAATGTGCCCCGGTCAACCCACAGAAGCTGCTATCTCCTTACTTTTGTTTGTTTTTTAAATTCAATTTTTAGTTTTTATTGGAGTAATAGACCGTTGTGTACATGGAACACTTCTTCTTGGTGCATTCCTCTGATGATGGATATTTTCAATGCTTCCGAGTGTTGGCTATGGTAAATATTGCTGGAGTGAAGGATTGCCAGCCTGTGACTTTTTGATTCTCATTTTCTCAGGAGATAGGCCCAGCAGTGGGTGTGATTGACGGACTGGTAGCTCAGTGTTTCCCTTTTCAAAGCACCTGCATTGTGTTTTCATTAGTGGCTCCTACCACGTACCGCTTAGAACCGAGGGTACGCATTTCTCCACAATCCCTTCAGCATTTATTGTTTGCAGCGTCTTTGCTAATGACCATTCTGACAGCTGTGAGCTGATAGGTTTTTCTAATTTGGGTTTCCATGTCTTTAAAAATTCCTAAAATTCATCATTTTTCCACGCCTTTTCCTTTCTGTCAAAAAAAAAAAACAGAAAAAAGTATGAGTACAATACACGTCTTGAATTTGTCTTCTTGGAAGGTTTCCCTGTTGTGAAATTATTGGTCGATTTTCGACCCCAGGCCTTCTTTGGAGGGCAGGTGTCATTTACAGAACTGCAAGTTTGGTGAATGTATAGGGACCTTTAGCAATGGGTTTAAAGCTGCTGTTAAGGGTAACGGCCACAAGGAGGCAGCATTTCTCCGTTGTCAAATCTGGGTACTAGGGCAGCAGAGTCTTTCTGGAAGTCGTGTTCCTAGGTTGTAAATTAGAATGGAATGTGCTAGGAGAAACCCCCATTAGTGTATGTCTCATTCCTTCTTGTTTTTTTTAAATTTTTTAATCTGGGTATAGATTAGAATATTATTTATCCTAGGTTTACAAAATCTGGTTCATTTGTACATTATATATGTCTAAGCATGTACAGATCCTCTTCCCATGTAAAATATTACAGAGTGTTCCATAGACCTCCCTTGCTATCTGGTCGGTCTTTTTGATATATGTATATAATATGAATTTGTATCTGTATAGTAACACTGATGTTAATTGATCCAATCCCCCCACCTTTCCTTTTAGATGAGCATAGTTTGTTTTCTAAGTCTGTGAGTGTCTTTCTCTGTGGAAATATGTTCATTTGTGTCAGTTATTAGATAACGCCTCTAAGTGATATCATAGGATATAGGTCTTTTGCTTTCCGACTTACCTCATGTTTTGTGATTATCTCCAGGCTCATCTGTGGTGCCTCAAAGAGCAGTGTTTCATTGTTTTCCGTGGCTCATATTCCATCGTGTACATGGACCACTTCTTTTTATCCATTCTCCTGTTGATGGACATCTTGGTAGCTTCACTCTCTCGGCTATTGTGAATAAGGCTGCAGTGCAGCTTTTGCAGCCTGTGTCTTCACGATTCTGTTCTGCTTAGGTGACAGGGCCAGTGGTTCACCCGCTGGATTGAATGGTACCTCAATTTTTACTTTTCCACCAGCTCCTTTCTGTTCTCATTATTGTCGGTTACCCTTTCACATCTCACCAGCAAGTAGACGGCAGAAAGTTCTCTAAAACGTCTGCAGCGTTTATTGTTTGTAGACCTTTTCCGGATGGTCAGTTGACTGGAGAGTGTTGAAACCTTTTTGTAGATTCGATTGCATGAGTCTAATACTTCCTGAGGTTGAGCTTTTATCCATTTTCCTTTTCTTTAAAGAGAGTGAGTAAAACTTACCTCCTCATACTATCTTCCTGAAAGATTTGGGTTTTTTGCATTTTTTTGTTCATTCCCGACCTCAGCACAATTTTTGAGGGCAGGTGTCCTTTACAGCCCCGAGTCCTTGTGAATGTTCAGTGACCATTAGCTGTGGGTTTAAAGCCGCTCTTGTGGGAAACGGCCGCAAGGCGGCAGCATTTCTCCTTTACCAAATCTGGTTACTAGGGCAACAGAGCCTTAATGGAAGTGGTGCAGTAGGCTGTAAATTAGAAGGGAATGTGCCAGGAAAAAGCCATTTATGTTTATGGCTCATTACTTCTTGTTCGTATTTGTAACTTAATTTTTATTTTTTATCACAGCAAATTTGATTACAATGTTTTGTGTGTTCTAGGTGTGCAAGATGTGGTTCTTTCATACATATACATATATCTATTCTTCTTCGGATCCTTTTCCCATGTAGGTTATGACACAATGTTGAGTGGTCTTCTCTTGGTATTCCGTAGGCCTTTGGTGATTATATATTTCCCATGTGTTTGTATATCTCTGTTAACCCCGAAGTCGTAATGTATCTAATCCTCACACCTTTCCGTTTGGTAAGCCATAAGTTTGTTTAATGAATCTGTGATTGCCTTTCTCTCTGGAAATATCTTCATTGGTATCGAATTTTAGGTAACACCTATAAGTGATATGATAGGACATGTGTCTTTCTCTTTCTCATTTACCACAAGTTGCGTGATTACTTCTAGACTCATCTATGGTGCTGCAAATGGCATTGTTTCATTTTTTCGCTAGCTAATATTCCATCTCGACATGTAGCCGTTTTTCTTTGTCCACCCATCTGTTGGTGGACTTTTTGGTTACTTCCATATCTTGGCCATTGTAATACTGTGCAGTGCACATTTGCCTGCCTGTGTCTTTCCAACTCTGTCTTCTTAGGTTATAGGTCCAGGAATGGGCCTGCTGGGTCATATGGGAGCTCAATGTTTACCTTTGAAAGGCCCCTCCATTCTGTTCTCATTAGTGGCTCTTTCCAGGTTACGTCCCTCTTAAAGTTGAGGGTATGCATTTCTCCACAACACCTTCAGGATTGACTGTTTATAGATTGCTTGCTGATGGTGATTCTGACTGGTGTGAGCTGATACCTCTTTGTGGTTTGAATTTGCATGTGTCTCATATTCCGTTGAAATTGACCTTTAAGGCGTGTCCTTTTTATTTTTCAAACTGTGATTACAGCTTAGTTCTTCAAAGTGTTTTCTTAAAGTATGTGTCACATTTTAAAATGTTTTGGCCATTACTTCCCTCAAGACATTTTGAGGGCCCATTTCACTTACCGCCCTGCAGTACATGTTCATGTGAAGTGACCATTAGCACAGGCTTTACAGCTGCTTTTGCAGGTAACGGCCAGAGGGCGGCATCCTTTCTACGTTCCCCACTCGGGTAACTAGGGAAACAGACCTCCCGGCCAGCGGTGTTCCTCGCTTATAAATTAGAGTGGAATGTGCCCCGGTCAACCCACAGAAGCTGCTATCTCCTTACTTTTGTTTGTTTTTTAAATTCAATTTTTAGTTTTTATTGGAGTAATAGTCCGTTGTGTACATGGAACACTTCTTCTTGGTGCATTCCTCTGATGATGGATATTTTCAATGCTTCCGAGTGTTGGCTATGGTAAATATTGCTGGAGTGAAGGATTGCCAGCCTGTGACTTTTTGATTCTCATTTTCTCAGGAGATAGGCCCAGCAGTGGGTGTGATTGATGGACTGGTAGCTCAGTGTTTCCCTTTTCAAAGCACCTGCATTGTGTTTTCATTAGTGGCTCCTACCACGTACCGCTTAGAACCGAGGGTACGCATTTCTCCACAATCCCTTCAGCATTTATTGTTTGCAGCGTCTTTGCTAATGACCATTCTGACAGCTGTGAGCTGATAGGTTTTTCTAATTTGGGTTTCCATGTCTTTAAAAATTCCTAAAATTCATCATTTTTCCACGCCTTTTCCTTTCTGTCAAAAAAAAAAAACAGAAAAAAGTATGAGTACAATACACGTCTTGAATTTGTCTTCTTGGAAGGTTTCCCTGTTGTGAAATTATTGGTCGATTTTCGACCCCAGGCCTTCTTTGGAGGGCAGGTGTCATTTACAGAACTGCAAGTTTGGTGAATGTATAGGGACCTTTAGCAATGGGTTTAAAGCTGCTGTTAAGGGTAACGGCCACAAGGAGGCAGCATTTCTCCGTTGTCAAATCTGGGTACTAGGGCAGCAGAGTCTTTCTGGAAGTCGTGTTCCTAGGTTGTAAATTAGAATGGAATGTGCTAGGAGAAACCCCCATTAGTGTATGTCTCATTCCTTCTTGTTTTTTTTAAATTTTTTAATCTGGGTATAGATTAGAATATTATTTATCCTAGGTTTACAAAATCTGGTTCATTTGTACATTATATATGTCTAAGCATGTACAGATCCTCTTCCCATGTAAAATATTACAGAGTGTTCCATAGACCTCCCTTGCTATCTGGTCGGTCTTTTTGATATATGTATATAATATGAATTTGTATCTGTATAGTAACACTGATGTTAATTGATCCAATCCCCCCACCTTTCCTTTTAGATGAGCATAGTTTGTTTTCTAAGTCTGTGAGTGTCTTTCTCTGTGGAAATATGTTCATTTGTGTCAGTTATTAGATAACGCCTCTAAGTGATATCATAGGATATAGGTCTTTTGCTTTCCGACTTACCTCATGTTTTGTGATTATCTCCAGGCTCATCTGTGGTGCCTCAAAGAGCAGTGTTTCATTGTTTTCCGTGGCTCATATTCCATCGTGTACATGGACCACTTCTTTTTATCCATTCTCCTGTTGATGGACATCTTGGTAGCTTCACTCTCTCAGCTATTGTGAATAAGGCTGCAGTGCAGCTTTTGCAGCCTGTGTCTTCACGATTCTGTTCTGCTTAGGTGACAGGGCCAGTGGTTCACCCGCTGGATTGAATGGTACCTCAATTTTTACTTTTCCACCAGCTCCTTTCTGTTCTCATTATTGTCGGTTACCCTTTCACATCTCACCAGCAAGTAGACGGCAGAAAGTTCTCTAAAACGTCTGCAGCGTTTATTGTTTGTAGACCTTTTCCGGATGGTCAGTTGACTGGAGAGTGTTGAAACCTTTTTGTAGATTCGATTGCATGAGTCTAATACTTCCTGAGGTTGAGCTTTTATCCATTTTCCTTTTCTTTAAAGAGAGTGAGTAAAACTTACCTCCTCATACTATCTTCCTGAAAGATTTGGGTTTTTTGCATTTTTTTGTTCATTCCCGACCTCAGCACAATTTTTGAGGGCAGGTGTCCTTTACAGCCCCGAGTCCTTGTGAATGTTCAGTGACCATTAGCTGTGGGTTTAAAGCCGCTCTTGTGGGAAACGGCCGCAAGGCGGCAGCATTTCTCCTTTACCAAATCTGGTTACTAGGGCAACAGAGCCTTAATGGAAGTGGTGCAGTAGGCTGTAAATTAGAAGGGAATGTGCCAGGAAAAAGCCATTTATGTTTATGGCTCATTACTTCTTGTTCGTATTTGTAACTTAATTTTTATTTTTTATCACAGCAAATTTGATTACAATGTTTTGTGTGTTCTAGGTGTGCAAGATGTGGTTCTTTCATACATATACATATATCTATTCTTCTTCGGATCCTTTTCCCATGTAGGTTATGACACAATGTTGAGTGGTCTTCTCTTGGTATTCCGTAGGCCTTTGGTGATTATATATTTCCCATGTGTTTGTATATCTCTGTTAACCCCGAAGTCGTAATGTATCTAATCCTCACACCTTTCCGTTTGGTAAGCCATAAGTTTGTTTAATGAATCTGTGATTGCCTTTCTCTCTGGAAATATCTTCATTGGTATCGAATTTTAGGTAACACCTATAAGTGATATGATAGGACATGTGTCTTTCTCTTTCTCATTTACCACAAGTTGCGTGATTACTTCTAGACTCATCTATGGTGCTGCAAATGGCATTGTTTCATTTTTTCGCTAGCTAATATTCCATCTCGACATGTAGCCGTTTTTCTTTGTCCACCCATCTGTTGGTGGACTTTTTGGTTACTTCCATATCTTGGCCATTGTAATACTGTGCAGTGCACATTTGCCTGCCTGTGTCTTTCCAACTCTGTCTTCTTAGGTTATAGGTCCAGGAATGGGCCTGCTGGGTCATATGGGAGCTCAATGTTTACCTTTGAAAGGCCCCTCCATTCTGTTCTCATTAGTGGCTCTTTCCAGGTTACGTCCCTCTTAAAGTTGAGGGTATGCATTTCTCCACAACACCTTCAGGATTGACTGTTTATAGATTGCTTGCTGATGGTGATTCTGACTGGTGTGAGCTGATACCTCTTTGTGGTTTGAATTTGCATGTGTCTCATATTCCGTTGAAATTGACCTTTAAGGCGTGTCCTTTTTATTTTTCAAACTGTGATTACAGCTTAGTTCTTCAAAGTGTTTTCTTAAAGTATGTGTCACATTTTAAAATGTTTTGGCCATTACTTCCCTCAAGACATTTTGAGGGCCCATTTCACTTACCGCCCTGCAGTACATGTTCATGTGAAGTGACCATTAGCACAGGCTTTACAGCTGCTTTTGCAGGTAACGGCCAGAGGGCGGCATCCTTTCTACGTTCCCCACTCGGGTAACTAGGGAAACAGACCTCCCGGCCAGCGGTGTTCCTCGCTTATAAATTAGAGTGGAATGTGCCCCGGTCAACCCACAGAAGCTGCTATCTCCTTACTTTTGTTTGTTTTTTAAATTCAATTTTTAGTTTTTATTGGAGTAATAGTCCGTTGTGTACATGGAACACTTCTTCTTGGTGCATTCCTCTGATGATGGATATTTTCAATGCTTCCGAGTGTTGGCTATGGTAAATATTGCTGGAGTGAAGGATTGCCAGCCTGTGACTTTTTGATTCTCATTTTCTCAGGAGATAGGCCCAGCAGTGGGTGTGATTGACGGACTGGTAGCTCAGTGTTTCCCTTTTCAAAGCACCTGCATTGTGTTTTCATTAGTGGCTCCTACCACGTACCGCTTAGAACCGAGGGTACGCATTTCTCCACAATCCCTTCAGCATTTATTGTTTGCAGCGTCTTTGCTAATGACCATTCTGACAGCTGTGAGCTGATAGGTTTTTCTAATTTGGGTTTGCATGTCTTTAAAAATTCCTAAAATTCATCATTTTTCCACGCCTTTTCCTTTCTGTCAAAAAAAAAAAACAGAAAAAAGTATGAGTACAATACACGTCTTGAATTTGTCTTCTTGGAAGGTTTCCCTGTTGTGAAATTATTGGTCGATTTTCGACCCCAGGCCTTCTTTGGAGGGCAGGTGTCATTTACAGAACTGCAAGTTTGGTGAATGTATAGGGACCTTTAGCAATGGGTTTAAAGCTGCTGTTAAGGGTAACGGCCACAAGGAGGCAGCATTTCTCCGTTGTCAAATCTGGGTACTAGGGCAGCAGAGTCTTTCTGGAAGTCGTGTTCCTAGGTTGTAAATTAGAATGGAATGTGCTAGGAGAAACCCCCATTAGTGTATGTCTCATTCCTTCTTGTTTTTTTTAAATTTTTTAATCTGGGTATAGATTAGAATATTATTTATCCTAGGTTTACAAAATCTGGTTCATTTGTACATTATATATGTCTAAGCATGTACAGATCCTCTTCCCATGTAAAATATTACAGAGTGTTCCATAGACCTCCCTTGCTATCTGGTCGGTCTTTTTGATATATGTATATAATATGAATTTGTATCTGTATAGTAACACTGATGTTAATTGATCCAATCCCCCCACCTTTCCTTTTAGATGAGCATAGTTTGTTTTCTAAGTCTGTGAGTGTCTTTCTCTGTGGAAATATGTTCATTTGTGTCAGTTATTAGATAACGCCTCTAAGTGATATCATAGGATATAGGTCTTTTGCTTTCCGACTTACCTCATGTTTTGTGATTATCTCCAGGCTCATCTGTGGTGCCTCAAAGAGCAGTGTTTCATTGTTTTCCGTGGCTCATATTCCATCGTGTACATGGACCACTTCTTTTTATCCATTCTCCTGTTGATGGACATCTTGGTAGCTTCACTCTCTCGGCTATTGTGAATAAGGCTGCAGTGCAGCTTTTGCAGCCTGTGTCTTCACGATTCTGTTCTGCTTAGGTGACAGGGCCAGTGGTTCACCCGCTGGATTGAATGGTACCTCAATTTTTACTTTTCCACCAGCTCCTTTCTGTTCTCATTATTGTCGGTTACCCTTTCACATCTCACCAGCAAGTAGACGGCAGAAAGTTCTCTAAAACGTCTGCAGCGTTTATTGTTTGTAGACCTTTTCCGGATGGTCAGTTGACTGGAGAGTGTTGAAACCTTTTTGTAGATTCGATTGCATGAGTCTAATACTTCCTGAGGTTGAGCTTTTATCCATTTTCCTTTTCTTTAAAGAGAGTGAGTAAAACTTACCTCCTCATACTATCTTCCTGAAAGATTTGGGTTTTTTGCATTTTTTTGTTCATTCCCGACCTCAGCACAATTTTTGAGGGCAGGTGTCCTTTACAGCCCCGAGTCCTTGTGAATGTTCAGTGACCATTAGCTGTGGGTTTAAAGCCGCTCTTGTGGGAAACGGCCGCAAGGCGGCAGCATTTCTCCTTTACCAAATCTGGTTACTAGGGCAACAGAGCCTTAATGTAAGTGGTGCAGTAGGCTGTAAATTAGAAGGGAATGTGCCAGGAAAAAGCCATTTATGTTTATGGCTCATTACTTCTTGTTCGTATTTGTAACTTAATTTTTATTTTTTATCACAGCAAATTTGATTACAATGTTTTGTGTGTTCTAGGTGTGCAAGATGTGGTTCTTTCATACATATACATATATCTATTCTTCTTCGGATCCTTTTCCCATGTAGGTTATGACACAATGTTGAGTGGTCTTCTCTTGGTATTCCGTAGGCCTTTGGTGATTATATATTTCCCATGTGTTTGTATATCTCTGTTAACCCCGAAGTCGTAATGTATCTAATCCTCACACCTTTCCGTTTGGTAAGCCATAAGTTTGTTTAATGAATCTGTGATTGCCTTTCTCTCTGGAAATATCTTCATTGGTATCGAATTTTAGGTAACACCTATAAGTGATATGATAGGACATGTGTCTTTCTCTTTCTCATTTACCACAAGTTGCGTGATTACTTCTAGACTCATCTATGGTGCTGCAAATGGCATTGTTTCATTTTTTCGCTAGCTAATATTCCATCTCGACATGTAGCCGTTTTTCTTTGTCCACCCATCTGTTGGTGGACTTTTTGGTTACTTCCATATCTTGGCCATTGTAATACTGTGCAGTGCACATTTGCCTGCCTGTGTCTTTCCAACTCTGTCTTCTTAGGTTATAGGTCCAGGAATGGGCCTGCTGGGTCATATGGGAGCTCAATGTTTACCTTTGAAAGGCCCCTCCATTCTGTTCTCATTAGTGGCTCTTTCCAGGTTACGTCCCTCTTAAAGTTGAGGGTATGCATTTCTCCACAACACCTTCAGGATTGACTGTTTATAGATTGCTTGCTGATGGTGATTCTGACTGGTGTGAGCTGATACCTCTTTGTGGTTTGAATTTGCATGTGTCTCATATTCCGTTGAAATTGACCTTTAAGGCGTGTCCTTTTTATTTTTCAAACTGTGATTACAGCTTAGTTCTTCAAAGTGTTTTCTTAAAGTATGTGTCACATTTTAAAATGTTTTGGCCATTACTTCCCTCAAGACATTTTGAGGGCCCATTTCACTTACCGCCCTGCAGTACATGTTCATGTGAAGTGACCATTAGCACAGGCTTTACAGCTGCTTTTGCAGGTAACGGCCAGAGGGCGGCATCCTTTCTACGTTCCCCACTCGGGTAACTAGGGAAACAGACCTCCCGGCCAGCGGTGTTCCTCGCTTATAAATTAGAGTGGAATGTGCCCCGGTCAACCCACAGAAGCTGCTATCTCCTTACTTTTGTTTGTTTTTTAAATTCAATTTTTAGTTTTTATTGGAGTAATAGACCGTTGTGTAAATGGAACACTTCTTCTTGGTGCATTCCTCTGATGATGGATATTTTCAATGCTTCCGAGTGTTGGCTATGGTAAATATTGCTGGAGTGAAGGATTGCCAGCCTGTGACTTTTTGATTCTCATTTTCTCAGGAGATAGGCCCAGCAGTGGGTGTGATTGATGGACTGGTAGCTCAGTGTTTCCCTTTTCAAAGCACCTGCATTGTGTTTTCATTAGTGGCTCCTACCACGTACCGCTTAGAACCGAGGGTACGCATTTCTCCACAATCCCTTCAGCATTTATTGTTTGCAGCGTCTTTGCTAATGACCATTCTGACAGCTGTGAGCTGATAGGTTTTTCTAATTTGGGTTTCCATGTCTTTAAAAATTCCTAAAATTCATCATTTTTCCACGCCTTTTCCTTTCTGTCAAAAAAAAAAACAGAAAAAAGTATGAGTACAATACACGTCTTGAATTTGTCTTCTTGGAAGGTTTCCCTGTTGTGAAATTATTGGTCGATTTTCGACCCCAGGCCTTCTTTGGAGGGCAGGTGTCATTTACAGAACTGCAAGTTTGGTGAATGTATAGGGACCTTTAGCAATGGGTTTAAAGCTGCTGTTAAGGGTAACGGCCACAAGGAGGCAGCATTTCTCCGTTGTCAAATCTGGGTACTAGGGCAGCAGAGTCTTTCTGGAAGTCGTGTTCCTAGGTTGTAAATTAGAATGGAATGTGCTAGGAGAAACCCCCATTAGTGTATGTCTCATTCCTTCTTGTTTTTTTTAAATTTTTTAATCTGGGTATAGATTAGAATATTATTTATCCTAGGTTTACAAAATCTGGTTCATTTGTACATTATATATGTCTAAGCATGTACAGATCCTCTTCCCATGTAAAATATTACAGAGTGTTCCATAGACCTCCCTTGCTATCTGGTCGGTCTTTTTGATATATGTATATAATATGAATTTGTATCTGTATAGTAACACTGATGTTAATTGATCCAATCCCCCCACCTTTCCTTTTAGATGAGCATAGTTTGTTTTCTAAGTCTGTGAGTGTCTTTCTCTGTGGAAATATGTTCATTTGTGTCAGTTATTAGATAACGCCTCTAAGTGATATCATAGGATATAGGTCTTTTGCTTTCCGACTTACCTCATGTTTTGTGATTATCTCCAGGCTCATCTGTGGTGCCTCAAAGAGCAGTGTTTCATTGTTTTCCGTGGCTCATATTCCATCGTGTACATGGACCACTTCTTTTTATCCATTCTCCTGTTGATGGACATCTTGGTAGCTTCACTCTCTCGGCTATTGTGAATAAGGCTGCAGTGCAGCTTTTGCAGCCTGTGTCTTCACGATTCTGTTCTGCTTAGGTGACAGGGCCAGTGGTTCACCCGCTGGATTGAATGGTACCTCAATTTTTACTTTTCCACCAGCTCCTTTCTGTTCTCATTATTGTCGGTTACCCTTTCACATCTCACCAGCAAGTAGACGGCAGAAAGTTCTCTAAAACGTCTGCAGCGTTTATTGTTTGTAGACCTTTTCCGGATGGTCAGTTGACTGGAGAGTGTTGAAACCTTTTTGTAGATTCGATTGCATGAGTCTAATACTTCCTGAGGTTGAGCTTTTATCCATTTTCCTTTTCTTTAAAGAGAGTGAGTAAAACTTACCTCCTCATACTATCTTCCTGAAAGATTTGGGTTTTTTGCATTTTTTTGTTCATTCCCGACCTCAGCACAATTTTTGAGGGCAGGTGTCCTTTACAGCCCCGAGTCCTTGTGAATGTTCAGTGACCATTAGCTGTGGGTTTAAAGCCGCTCTTGTGGGAAACGGCCGCAAGGCGGCAGCATTTCTCCTTTACCAAATCTGGTTACTAGGGCAACAGAGCCTTAATGGAAGTGGTGCAGTAGGCTGTAAATTAGAAGGGAATGTGCCAGGAAAAAGCCATTTATGTTTATGGCTCATTACTTCTTGTTCGTATTTGTAACTTAATTTTTATTTTTTATCACAGCAAATTTGATTACAATGTTTTGTGTGTTCTAGGTGTGCAAGATGTGGTTCTTTCATACATATACATATATCTATTCTTCTTCGGATCCTTTTCCCATGTAGGTTATGACACAATGTTGAGTGGTCTTCTCTTGGTATTCCGTAGGCCTTTGGTGATTATATATTTCCCATGTGTTTGTATATCTCTGTTAACCCCGAAGTCGTAATGTATCTAATCCTCACACCTTTCCGTTTGGTAAGCCATAAGTTTGTTTAATGAATCTGTGATTGCCTTTCTCTCTGGAAATATCTTCATTGGTATCGAATTTTAGGTAACACCTATAAGTGATATGATAGGACATGTGTCTTTCTCTTTCTCATTTACCACAAGTTGCGTGATTACTTCTAGACTCATCTATGGTGCTGCAAATGGCATTGTTTCATTTTTTCGCTAGCTAATATTCCATCTCGACATGTAGCCGTTTTTCTTTGTCCACCCATCTGTTGGTGGACTTTTTGGTTACTTCCATATCTTGGCCATTGTAATACTGTGCAGTGCACATTTGCCTGCCTGTGTCTTTCCAACTCTGTCTTCTTAGGTTATAGGTCCAGGAATGGGCCTGCTGGGTCATATGGGAGCTCAATGTTTACCTTTGAAAGGCCCCTCCATTCTGTTCTCATTAGTGGCTCTTTCCAGGTTACGTCCCTCTTAAAGTTGAGGGTATGCATTTCTCCACAACACCTTCAGGATTGACTGTTTATAGATTGCTTGCTGATGGTGATTCTGACTGGTGTGAGCTGATACCTCTTTGTGGTTTGAATTTGCATGTGTCTCATATTCCGTTGAAATTGACCTTTAAGGCGTGTCCTTTTTATTTTTCAAACTGTGATTACAGCTTAGTTCTTCAAAGTGTTTTCTTAAAGTATGTGTCACATTTTAAAATGTTTTGGCCATTACTTCCCTCAAGACATTTTGAGGGCCCATTTCACTTACCGCCCTGCAGTACATGTTCATGTGAAGTGACCATTAGCACAGGCTTTACAGCTGCTTTTGCAGGTAACGGCCAGAGGGCGGCATCCTTTCTACGTTCCCCACTCGGGTAACTAGGGAAACAGACCTCCCGGCCAGCGGTGTTCCTCGCTTATAAATTAGAGTGGAATGTGCCCCGGTCAACCCACAGAAGCTGCTATCTCCTTACTTTTGTTTGTTTTTTAAATTCAATTTTTAGTTTTTATTGGAGTAATAGTCCGTTGTGTACATGGAACACTTCTTCTTGGTGCATTCCTCTGATGATGGATATTTTCAATGCTTCCGAGTGTTGGCTATGGTAAATATTGCTGGAGTGAAGGATTGCCAGCCTGTGACTTTTTGATTCTCATTTTCTCAGGAGATAGGCCCAGCAGTGGGTGTGATTGATGGACTGGTAGCTCAGTGTTTCCCTTTTCAAAGCACCTGCATTGTGTTTTCATTAGTGGCTCCTACCACGTACCGCTTAGAACCGAGGGTACGCATTTCTCCACAATCCCTTCAGCATTTATTGTTTGCAGCGTCTTTGCTAATGACCATTCTGACAGCTGTGAGCTGATAGGTTTTTCTAATTTGGGTTTGCATGTCTTTAAAAATTCCTAAAATTCATCATTTTTCCACGCCTTTTCCTTTCTGTCAAAAAAAAAAACAGAAAAAAGTATGAGTACAATACACGTCTTGAATTTGTCTTCTTGGAAGGTTTCCCTGTTGTGAAATTATTGGTCGATTTTCGACCCCAGGCCTTCTTTGGAGGGCAGGTGTCATTTACAGAACTGCAAGTTTGGTGAATGTATAGGGACCTTTAGCAATGGGTTTAAAGCTGCTGTTAAGGGTAACGGCCACAAGGAGGCAGCATTTCTCCGTTGTCAAATCTGGGTACTAGGGCAGCAGAGTCTTTCTGGAAGTCGTGTTCCTAGGTTGTAAATTAGAATGGAATGTGCTAGGAGAAACCCCCATTAGTGTATGTCTCATTCCTTCTTGTTTTTTTTAAATTTTTTAATCTGGGTATAGATTAGAATATTATTTATCCTAGGTTTACAAAATCTGGTTCATTTGTACATTATATATGTCTAAGCATGTACAGATCCTCTTCCCATGTAAAATATTACAGAGTGTTCCATAGACCTCCCTTGCTATCTGGTCGGTCTTTTTGATATATGTATATAATATGAATTTGTATCTGTATAGTAACACTGATGTTAATTGATCCAATCCCCCCACCTTTCCTTTTAGATGAGCATAGTTTGTTTTCTAAGTCTGTGAGTGTCTTTCTCTGTGGAAATATGTTCATTTGTGTCAGTTATTAGATAACGCCTCTAAGTGATATCATAGGATATAGGTCTTTTGCTTTCCGACTTACCTCATGTTTTGTGATTATCTCCAGGCTCATCTGTGGTGCCTCAAAGAGCAGTGTTTCATTGTTTTCCGTGGCTCATATTCCATCGTGTACATGGACCACTTCTTTTTATCCATTCTCCTGTTGATGGACATCTTGGTAGCTTCACTCTCTCGGCTATTGTGAATAAGGCTGCAGTGCAGCTTTTGCAGCCTGTGTCTTCACGATTCTGTTCTGCTTAGGTGACAGGGCCAGTGGTTCACCCGCTGGATTGAATGGTACCTCAATTTTTACTTTTCCACCAGCTCCTTTCTGTTCTCATTATTGTCGGTTACCCTTTCACATCTCACCAGCAAGTAGAGGGCAGAAAGTTCTCTAAAACGTCTGCAGCGTTTATTGTTTGTAGACCTTTTCCGGATGGTCAGTTGACTGGAGAGTGTTGAAACCTTTTTGTAGATTCGATTGCATGAGTCTAATACTTCCTGAGGTTGAGCTTTTATCCATTTTCCTTTTCTTTAAAGAGAGTGAGTAAAACTTACCTCCTCATACTATCTTCCTGAAAGATTTGGGTTTTTTGCATTTTTTTGTTCATTCCCGACCTCAGCACAATTTTTGAGGGCAGGTGTCCTTTACAGCCCCGAGTCCTTGTGAATGTTCAGTGACCATTAGCTGTGGGTTTAAAGCCGCTCTTGTGGGAAACGGCCGCAAGGCGGCAGCATTTCTCCTTTACCAAATCTGGTTACTAGGGCAACAGAGCCTTAATGGAAGTGGTGCAGTAGGCTGTAAATTAGAAGGGAATGTGCCAGGAAAAAGCCATTTATGTTTATGGCTCATTACTTCTTGTTCGTATTTGTAACTTAATTTTTATTTTTTATCACAGCAAATTTGATTACAATGTTTTGTGTGTTCTAGGTGTGCAAGATGTGGTTCTTTCATACATATACATATATCTATTCTTCTTCGGATCCTTTTCCCATGTAGGTTATGACACAATGTTGAGTGGTCTTCTCTTGGTATTCCGTAGGCCTTTGGTGATTATATATTTCCCATGTGTTTGTATATCTCTGTTAACCCCGAAGTCGTAATGTATCTAATCCTCACACCTTTCCGTTTGGTAAGCCATAAGTTTGTTTAATGAATCTGTGATTGCCTTTCTCTCTGGAAATATCTTCATTGGTATCGAATTTTAGGTAACACCTATAAGTGATATGATAGGACATGTGTCTTTCTCTTTCTCATTTACCACAAGTTGCGTGATTACTTCTAGACTCATCTATGGTGCTGCAAATGGCATTGTTTCATTTTTTCGCTAGCTAATATTCCATCTCGACATGTAGCCGTTTTTCTTTGTCCACCCATCTGTTGGTGGACTTTTTGGTTACTTCCATATCTTGGCCATTGTAATACTGTGCAGTGCACATTTGCCTGCCTGTGTCTTTCCAACTCTGTCTTCTTAGGTTATAGGTCCAGGAATGGGCCTGCTGGGTCATATGGGAGCTCAATGTTTACCTTTGAAAGGCCCCTCCATTCTGTTCTCATTAGTGGCTCTTTCCAGGTT
The DNA here is from genome assembly GCF_965194825.1 of Balaenoptera physalus. Lineage (NCBI taxonomy): Eukaryota > Metazoa > Chordata > Mammalia > Artiodactyla > Balaenopteridae > Balaenoptera > Balaenoptera physalus. The sequence continues at coordinate 19,662,454 of NC_138884.1, read as the reverse complement.
ACGTCCCTCTTAAAGTTGAGGGTATGTATTTCTCCACAACACCTTCAGGATTGACTGTTTATAGATTGCTTGCTGATGGTGATTCTGACTGGTGTGAGCTGATACCTCTTTGTGGTTTGAATTTGCATGTGTCTCATATTCCGTTGAAATTGACCTTTAAGGCGTGTCCTTTTTATTTTTCAAACTGTGATTACAGCTTAGTTCTTCAAAGTGTTTTCTTAAAGTATGTGTCACATTTAAAATGTTTTGGCCATTACTTCCCTCAAGACATTTTGAGGGCCCATTTCACTTACCGCCCTGCAGTACATGTTCATGTGAAGTGACCATTAGCACAGGCTTTACAGCTGCTTTTGCAGGTAACGGCCAGAGGGCGGCATCCTTTCTACGTTCCCCACTCGGGTAACTAGGGAAACAGACCTCCCGGCCAGCGGTGTTCCTCGCTTATAAATTAGAGTGGAATGTGCCCCGGTCAACCCACAGAAGCTGCTATCTCCTTACTTTTGTTTGTCTTTTAAATTCAATTTTTAGTTTTTATTGGAGTAATAGTCCGTTGTGTACATGGAACACTTCTTCTTGGTGCATTCCTCTGATGATGGATATTTTCAATGCTTCCGAGTGTTGGCTATGGTAAATATTGCTGGAGTGAAGGATTGCCAGCCTGTGACTTTTTGATTCTCATTTTCTCAGGAGATAGGCCCAGCAGTGGCTGTGATTGATGGACTGGTAGCTCAGTGTTTCCCTTTTCAAAGCACCTGCATTGTGTTTTCATTAGTGACTCCTACCACGTACCGCTTAGAACCGAGGGTACGCATTTCTCCACAATCCCTTCAGCATTTATTGTTTGCAGCGTCTTTGCTAATGACCATTCTGACAGCTGTGAGCTGATAGGTTTTTCTAATTTGGGTTTGCATGTCTTTAAAAATTCCTAAAATTCATCATTTTTCCACGCCTTTTCCTTTCTGTGAAAAAAAAAAACAGAAAAAAGTATGAGTACAATACACGTCTTGAATTTGTCTTCTTGGAAGGTTTCCCTGTTGTGAAATTATTGGTCGATTTTCGACCCCAGGCCTTCTTTGGAGGGCAGGTGTCATTTACAGAACTGCAAGTTTGGTGAATGTATAGGGACCTTTAGCAATGGGTTTAAAGCTGCTGTTAAGGGTAACGGCCACAAGGAGGCAGCATTTCTCCGTTTTCAAATCTGGGTACTAGGGCAGCAGAGTCTTTCTGGAAGTCGTGTTCCTAGGTTGTATATTAGAATGGAATGTGCTAGGAGAAACCCCCATTAGTGTATGTCTCATTCCTTCTTGTTTTTTTTAAATTTTTTAATCGGGGTATAGATTAGAATATTATTTATCCTAGGTTTACAATATCTGGTTCATTTGTACATTATATATGTCTAAGCATGTACAGATCCTCTTCCCATGTAAAATATTACAGAGTGTTCCATAGACCTCCCTTGCTATCTGTTCGGTCTTTTCGATATATGTATATAATATGAATTTGTATCTGTATAGTAACACTGATGTTAATTGATCCATTCCCCCCACCTTTCCTTTTAGATGAGCATAGTTTGTTTTCTAAGTCTGTGAGTGTCTTTCTCTGTGGAAATATGTTCATTTGTGTCAGTTATTAGATAACGCCTCTAAGTGATATCATAGGATATAGGTCTTTTGCTTTCCGACTTACCTCATGTTTTGTGATTATCTCCAGGCTCATCTGTGGTGCCTCAAAGAGCAGTGTTTCATTGTTTTCCGTGGCTCATATTCCATCGTGTACATGGACCACTTCTTTTTATCCATTCTCCTGTTGATGGACATTTTGGTAGCTTCACTCTCTCGGCTATTGTGAATAAGGCTGCAGTGCAGCTTTTGCAGCCTGTGTCTTCACGATTCTGTTCTTCTCAGGTGACAGGGCCAGTGGTTCACCCACTGGATTGAATGGTACCTCAATTTTTACTTTTACACCAGCTCCTTTCTGTTCTCATTATTGTCGGTTACCCTTTCACATCTCACCAGAAAGTAGAGGGTAGAAAGTTCTCTAAAACGTCTGCAGCGTTTATTGTTTGTAGACCTTTTCCTGATGGTCAGTTGACTGGAGAGAGTTGAAACCATTTTGTAGATTCGATTGCATGCGTCTAATACTTCCTGAGGTTTTGCTTTTGTCCATTTTCCTTTTCTTTAAAGAGAGTGAGTAAAACTGACCTCCTCAAACTATCTTCCTGAAATATTTGCGTATTTTGAATTTTTTTGTTCATTCCCGACCGCAGCACAATTTTTGAGGGCAGGTGTCCTTTACAGCCCTGAGTCCTTGTGAATGTTCAGTGACCATTAGCTGTGGGTTTAAAGCCGCTCTTGTGGGAAACGGCCGCAAGGCGGCAGCATTTCTCCTTTACCAAATATGGTTACTAGGGCAACAGAGCCTTAATGGAAGTGGTGCAGTAGGTTGTAAATTAGAATGGAATGTGCCAGGAAAAAGCCCTTTATGTTTATGGCTCATTACTTCTTGTTCGTATTTGTAACTTAATTTTTATTTTTTATCACAGCAAATTTGATTACAATGTTTTGTGTGTTCTAGGTGTGCAAGATGTGGTTCTTTCATACATATACATATATCTATTCTTCTTCGGATCCTTTTCCCATGTAGGTTATGACACAATGTTGAGTGGTCTTCTCTTGGTATTCCGTAGGCCTTTGGTGATTATATATTTCCCATGTGTTTGTATATCTCTGTTAACCCCGAAGTCGTAATGTATCTAATCCTCACACCTTTCCATTTGGTGAACCATAAGTTTGTTTAATGAATCTGTGATTGCCTTTCTCTGTGGAAATATCTTCATTGGTATCGAATTTTAGGTAACACCTATAAGTGATATGATAGGACATGTGTCTTTCTCTTTCTCATTTACCACAAGTTGTGTGATTACTTCTAGACTCATCTATGGTGCTGCAAACGGCATTGTTTCATTTTTTTTGCTAGCTAATATTCCATCTCGACATGTAGCAGTTTTTCTTTGTCCACCCATCTGTTGGTGGACTTTTTGGTTACTTCCATATCTTGGCTATTGTAATACTGTGCAGTGCACATTTCCCTGCCTGTGTCTTTCCAACTCTGTCTTCTTAGGTTATAGGTCCAGGAATGGGCCTGCTGGGTCATATGGGAGCTCAATGTTTACCTTTTAAAGGCCCCTCCATTCTGTTCTCATTAGTGGCTCTTTTCAGGTTACGGCCCTCTTAAAGTTGAGGGTATGCATTTCTCCACAACACCTTCACGATTGACTGTTTATAGATTGCTTGCTGATGGTGATTCTGACTGGTGTGAGCTGATACCTCTTTGTGGTTTGAATTTGCATGTGTGTCATATTCCGTTGAAATTGACCTTTAAGGCGTGTCCTTTTTATTTTTCAAACTGTGATTACAGCTTAGTTCTTCAAAGTGGTTTCTTAAAGTATGTATCACATTTTAAAATATTTTGGCCATTACTTCCCTCAAGACATTTTGAGGGCACGTTTCACTTACAGCCCTGCAGTACTTGTTCATATGAAGTGACCATTAGCACAGGCTTTACAGCTGCTTTTGCAGGTAACGGCCAGAGGGCGGCATCCTTTCTACGTTCCCCACTCGGGTAACTAGGGAAACAGACTTCCCGGCCAGCGGTGTTCCTCGCTTATAAATTAGAGTGGAATGTGCCCGGGTCAACCCACAGAAGCTGCTATCTCCTTACTTTTGTTTGTTTTTTAAATTCAATTTATAGTTTTTATTGGAGTAATATTCCATTGTGTACATGGACCACTTCTTCTTGGTGCATTCCTCTGATGATGGACATTTTCAATGCTTCCGAGTGTTGGCTATGGTAAATATTGCTGGAGTGCAGGATTGCCAGCCTGTGACTTTTTCATTCTCATTTTCTCAGGACATAGGCCCAGCAGTGGCTGTGATTGATGGACTGGTAGCTCAGTGTTTCCCTTTTCAAAGCACCTGCATTGTGTTTTCATTAGTGGCTCCTACCACGTCCCCCTTAGAACCGAGGGTACGCATTTCTCCACAATCCCTTCAGCATTTATTGTTTGCAGCGTCTTTGCTAATGACCATTCTGACTGCTGTGAGCTGATAGGTTTTTCTAATTTGGGTTTTCATGTCTTTAAAAATTCCTAAAAGTCATCATTTTTCCACGCCTTTTCCTTTCTGTCAAAAAAAAAAACAGAAAAAAGTATGAGTACAATACACGTCTTGAATTTGTCTTCTTGGAAGGTTGCCCTGTTGTGAATTTATTGGTCGATTTTCGACCCCAGGCCTTTTTTGGAGGGCAGGTGTCATTTACAGAACTGCAAGTTTGGTGAATGTATAGGGACCTTTAGCAATGGGTTTAAAGCTGCTGTTAAGGGTAACGGCCACAAGGAGGCAGCATTTCTCCGTTGTCAAATCTGGGTACTAGGGCAGCAGAGTCTTTCTGGAAGTCGTGTTCCTAGGTTGTAAATTAGAATGGAATGTGCTGTTAGAAACCCCCATTAGTGTATGTCTCATTCCTTCTTGTTTTTTTTAAATTTTTTAATCGGGGTATAGATTAGAATATTATTTATCCTAGGTTTACAATATCTGGTTCATTTGTACATTATATATGTCTAAGCATGTACAGATCCTCTTCCCATGTAAAATATTACAGAGTGTTCCATAGACCTCCCTTGCTATCTGGTCGGTCTTTTCGATATATGTATATAATATGAATTTGTATCTGTATAGTAACACTGATGTTAATTGATCCATTCCCCCCACCTTTCCTTTTAGATGAGCATAGTTTGTTTTCTAAGTCTGTGAGTGTCTTTCTCTGTAGAAATATGTTCATTTGTGTCAGTTATTAGATAACGCCTCTAAGTGATATCATAGGATATAGGTCTTTTGCTTTCCGACTTACCTCATGTTTTGTGATTATCTCCAGGCTCATCTGTGGTGCCTCAAAGAGCAGTGTTTCATTGTTTTCCGTGGCTAATATTCCATCGTGTACATGGACCACTTCTTTTTATCCATTCTCCTGTTGATGGACATTTTGGTAGCTTCACTCTCTCGGCTATTGTGAATAAGGCTGCAGTGCAGCTTTTGCAGCCTGTGTCTTCACGATTCTGTTCTTCTCAGGTGACAGGGCCAGTGGTTCACCCACTGGATTGAATGGTACCTCAATTTTTACTTTTCCACCAGCTCCTTTCTGTTCTCATTATTGTCGGTTACCCTTTCACATCTCATCAGCAAGTAGAGGGTAGAAAGTTCTCTAAAACGTCTGCAGCGTTTATTGTTTGTAGACCTTTTCCTGATGGTCAGTTGACTGGAGACAGTTGAAACCACTTTGTAGATTCGATTGCATGAGTCTAATACTTCCTGAGGTTGAGCTTTTATCCATTTTCCTTTTCCTTAAAGAGAGTGAGTAAAACTTACCTCCTCAAACTATCTTCCTGAAAGATTTGCGTGTTTTGAACTTTTTTGTTCATTCCCGACCTCAGCACAATTTTTGAGGGCAGGTGTCCTTTACAGCCCCGAATCCTTGTGAATGTTCAGTGACCATTAGCTGTGGGTTTAAAGCCGCTCTTGTGGGAAACGGCCGCAAGGCGGCAGCATTTCTCCTTTACCAAATTTGGTTACTAGGGCAACAGAGCCTTAATGGAAGTGGTGCAGTAGGTTGTAAATTAGAATGGAATGTGCCAGGAAAAAGCCCTTTATGTTTATGGCTCATTACTTCTTGTTCGTATTTGTAACTTAATTTTTATTTTTTATCACAGCAAATTTGATTACAATGTTTTGTGTGTTCTAGGTGTGCAAGATGTGGTTCTTTCATACATATACATATATCTATTCTTCTTCGGATCCTTTTCCCATGTAGGTTATGACACAATGTTGAGTGGTCTTCTCTTGGTATTCCGTAGGCCTTTGGTGATTATATATTTCCCATGTGTTTGTATATCTCTGTTAACCCCGAAGTCGTAATGTATCTAATCCTCACACCTTTCCGTTTGGTGAACCATAAGTTTGTTTAATGAATCTGTGATTGCCTTTCTCTCTGGAAATATCTTCATTGGTATCGAATTTTAGGTAACACCTATAAGTGATATGATAGGACATGTGTCTTTCTCTTTCTCATTTACCACAAGTTGTGTGATTACTTCTAGACTCATCTATGGTGCTGCAAATGGCATTGTTTCATTTTTTTCGCTAGCTAATATTCCATCTCGACATGTAGCAGTTTTTCTTTGTCCACCCATCTGTTGGTGGACTTTTTGGTTACTTCCATATCTTGGCTATTGTAATACTGTGCAGTGCACATTTCCCTGCCTGTGTCTTTCCAACTCTGTCTTCTTAGGTTATAGGTCCAGGAATGGGCCTGCTGGGTCATATGGGAGCTCAATGTTTACCTTTTAAAGGCCCCTCCATTCTGTTCTCATTAGTGGCTCTCTTCAGGTTACGGCCCTCTTAAAGTTGAGGGTATGCATTTCTCCACAACACCTTCAGGATTGACTGTTTATAGATTGCTTGCTGATGGTGATTCTGACTGGTGTGAGCTGATACCTCTTTGTGGTTTGAATTTGCATGTGTGTCATATTCCGTTGAAATTGACCTTTAAGGCGTGTCCTTTTTATTTTTCAAACTGTGATTACAGCTTAGTTCTTCAAAGTGTTTTCTTAAAGTATGTATCACATTTTAAAATATTTTGGCCATTACTTCCCTCAAGACATTTTGAGGGCACATTTCACTTACAGCCCTGCAGTACTTGTTCATATGAAGTGACCATTAGCACAGGCTTTACAGCTGCTTTTGCAGGTAACGGCCAGAGGGCGGCATCCTTTCTACGTTCCCCACTCGGGTAACTAGGGAAACAGACTTCCCGGCCAGCGGTGTTCCTCGCTTATAAATTAGAGTGGAATGTGCCCGGGTCAACCCACAGAAGCTGCTATCTCCTTACTTTTGTTTGTTTTTTAAATTCAATTTTTAGTTTTTATTGGAGTAATATTCCATTGTGTACATGGACCACTTCTTGGTGCATTCCTCTGATGATGGACATTTTCAATGCTTCCGAGTGTTGGCTATGGTAAATATTGCTGGAGTGCAGGATTGCCAGCCTGTGACTTTTTGATTCTCATTTTCTCAGGACATAGGCCCAGCAGTGGCTGTGATTGATGGACTGGTAGCTCAGTGTTTCCCTTTTCAAAGCACCTGCATTGTGTTTTCATTAGTGGCTCCTACCACGTCCCCCTTAGAAACGAGGGTACGCATTTCTCCACAATCCCTTCAGCATTTATTGTTTGCAGCGTCTTTGCTAATGACCATTCTGACTGCTGTGAGCTGATAGGTTTTTCTAATTTGGGTTTTCATGTCTTTAAAAATTCCTAAAAGTCATCATTTTTCCACGCCTTTTCCTTTCTGTCAAAAAAAAAAAAACAGAAAAAAGTATGAGTACAATACACGTCTTGAATTTGTCTTCTTGGAAGGTTGCCCTGTTGTGAATTTATTGGTCGATTTTCGACCCCAGGCCTTTTTTGGAGGGCAGGTGTCATTTACAGAACTGCAAGTTTGGTGAATGTATAGGGACCTTTAGCAATGGGTTTAAAGCTGCTGTTAAGGGTAACGGCCACAAGGAGGCAGCATTTTTCCGTTTTCAAATCTGGGTACTAGGGCAGCAGAGTCTTTCTGGAAGTCGTGTTCCTAGGTTGTATATTAGAATGGAATGTGCTAGGAGAAACCCCCATTAGTGTATGTCTCATTCCTTCTTGTTTTTTTTAAATTTTTTAATCGGGGTATAGATTAGAATATTATTTATCCTAGGTTTACAATATCTGGTTCATTTGTACATTATATATGTCTAAGCATGTACAGATCCTCTTCCCATGTAAAATATTACAGAGTGTTCCATAGACCTCCCTTGCTATCTGTTCGGTCTTTTCGATATATGTATATAATATGAATTTGTATCTGTATAGTAACACTGATGTTAATTGATCCATTCCCCCCACCTTTCCTTTTAGATGAGCATAGTTTGTTTTCTAAGTCTGTGAGTGTCTTTCTCTGTGGAAATATGTTCATTTGTGTCAGTTATTAGATAACGCCTCTAAGTGATATCATAGGATATAGGTCTTTTGCTTTCCGACTTACCTCATGTTTTGTGATTATCTCCAGGCTCATCTGTGGTGCCTCAAAGAGCAGTGTTTCATTGTTTTCCGTGGCTAATATTCCATCGTGTACATGGACCACTTCTTTTTATCCATTCTCCTGTTGATGGACATTTTGGTAGCTTCACTCTCTCGGCTATTGTGAATAAGGCTGCAGTGCAGTTTTGCAGCCTGTGTCTTCACGATTCTGTTCTTCTCAGGTGACAGGGCCAGTGGTTCACCCACTGGATTGAATGGTACCTCAATTTTTACTTTTACACCAGCTCCTTTCTGTTCTCATTATTGTCGGTTACCCTTTCACATCTCACCAGCAAGTAGAGGGTAGAAAGTTCTCTAAAACGTCTGCAGCGTTTATTGTTTGTAGACCTTTTCCTGATGGTCAGTTGACTGGAGAGAGTTGAAACCATTTTGTAGATTCGATTGCATGAGTTTAATACTTCCTGAGGTTTTGCTTTTGTCCATTTTCCTTTTCTTTAAAGAGAGTGAGTAAAACTGACCTCCTCAAACTATCTTCCTGAAAGATTTGCGTATTTTGAATTTTTTTGTTCATTCCCGACCGCAGCACAATTTTTGAGGGCAGGTGTCCTTTACAGCCCTGAGTCCTTGTGAATGTTCAGTGACCATTAGCTGTGGGTTTAAAGCCGCTCTTGTGGGAAACGGCCGCAAGGCGGCAGCATTTCTCCTTTACCAAATATGGTTACTAGGGCAACAGAGCCTTAATGGAAGTGGTGCAGTAGGTTGTAAATTAGAATGGAATGTGCCAGGAAAAAGCCCTTTATGTTTATGGCTCATTACTTCTTGTTTGTATTTGTAACTTAATTTTTATTTTTTATCACAGCAAATTTGATTACAAGGTTTTGTGTGTTCTAGGTGTGCAAGATGTGGTTCTTTCATACATATACATATATCTATTCTTCTTCGGATCCTTTTCCCATGTAGGTTATGACACAATGTTGAGTGGTCTTCTCTTGGTATTCCGTAGGCCTTTGGTGATTATATATTTCCCATGTGTTTGTATATCTCTGTTAACCCCGAAGTCGTAATGTATCTAATCCTCACACCTTTCCGTTTGGTGAACCATAAGTTTGTTTAATGAATCTGTGATTGCCTTTCTCTCTGGAAATATCTTCATTGGTATAGAATTTTAGGTAACACCTATAAGTGATATGATAGGACATGTGTCTTTCTCTTTCTCATTTACCACAAGTTGTGTGATTACTTCTAGACTCATCTATGGTGCTGCAAATGGCATTGTTTCATTTTTTTCGCTAGCTAATATTCCATCTCGACATGTAGCAGTTTTTCTTTGTCCACCCATCTGTTGGTGGACTTTTTGGTTACTTCCATATCTTGGCTATTGTAATACTGTGCAGTGCACATTTCCCTGCCTGTGTCTTTCCAACTCTGTCTTCTTAGGTTATAGGTCCAGGAATGGGCCTGCTGGGTCATAAGGGAGCTCAATGTTTACCTTTTAAAGGCCCCTCCATTCTGTTCTCATTAGTGTCTCTTTTCACGTTACGGCCCTCTTAAAGTTGAGGGTATGCATTTCTCCACAACACCTTCACGATTGACTGTTTATAGATTGCTTGCTGATGGTGATTCTGACTGGTGTGAGCTGATACCTCTTTGTGGTTTGAATTTGCATGTGTGTCATATTCCGTTGAAATTGACCTTTTAGGCGTGTCCTTTTTATTTTTCAAACTGTGATTACAGCTTAGTTCTTCAAAGTGTTTTCTTAAAGTATGTATCACATTTTAAAATATTTTGGCCATTACTTCCCTCAAGACATTTTGAGGGCACGTTTCACTTACAGCCCTGCAGTACTTGTTCATATGAAGTGACCATTAGCACAGGCTTTACAGCTGCTTTTGCAGGTAACGGCCAGAGGGCGGCATCCTTTCTACGTTCCCCACTTGGGTAACTAGGGAAACAGACTTCCCGGCCAGCGGTGTTCCTCGCTTATAAATTAGAGTGGAATGTGCCCGGGTCAACCCACAGAAGCTGCTATCTCCTTACTTTTGTTTGTTTTTTAAATTCAATTTATAGTTTTTATTGGAGTAATATTCCATTGTGTACATGGACCACTTCTTCTTGGTGCATTCCTCTGATGATGGACATTTTCAATGCTTCCGAGTGTTGGCTATGGTAAATATTGCTGGAGTGCAGGATTGCCAGCCTGTGACTTTTTGATTCTCATTTTCCCAGGACATAGGCCCAGCAGTGGCTGTGATTGATGGACTGGTAGCTCAGTGTTTCCCTTTTCAAAGCACCTGCATTGTGTTTTCATTAGTGGCTCCTACCACGTCCCCCTTAGAACCGAGGGTACGCATTTCTCCACAATCCCTTCAGCATTTATTGTTTGCAGCGTCTTTGCTAATGACCATTCTGACTGCTGTGAGCTGATAGGTTTTTCTAATTTGGGTTTTCATGTCTTTAAAAATTCCTAAAAGTCATCATTTTTCCACGCCTTTTCCTTTCTGTCAAAAAAAAGAAAACAGAAAACAGTATGAGTACAATACACGTCTTGAATTTGTCTTCTTGGAAGGTTGCCCTGTTGTGAATTTATTGGTCGATTTTCGACCCCAGGCCTTTTTTGGAGGGCAGGTGTCATTTACAGAACTGCAAGTTTGGTGAATGTATAGGGACCTTTAGCAATGGGTTTAAAGCTGCTGTTAAGGGTAACGGCCACAAGGAGGCAGCATTTCTCCGTTGTCAAATCTGGGTACTAGGGCAGCAGAGTCTTTCTGGAAGTCGTGTTCCTAGGTTGTAAATTAGAATGGAATGTGCTAGGAGAAACCCCCATTAGTGTATGTCTCATTCCTTCTTGTTTTTTTTAAATTTTTTAATCGGGGTATAGATTAGAATATTATTTATCCTAGGTTTACAATATCTGGTTCATTTGTACATTATATATGTCTAAGCATGTACAGATCCTCTTCCCATGTAAAATATTACAGAGTGTTCCATAGACCTCCCTTGCTATCTGGTCGGTCTTTTCGATATATGTATATAATATGAATTTGTATCTGTATAGTAACACTGATGTTAATTGATCCATTCCCCCCACCTTTCCTTTTAGATGAGCATAGTTTGTTTTCTAAGTCTGTGAGTGTCTTTCTCTGTAGAAATATGTTCATTTGTGTCAGTTATTAGATAACGCCTCTAAGTGATATCATAGGATATAGGTCTTTTGCTTTCCGACTTACCTCATGTTTTGTGATTATCTCCAGGCTCATCTGTGGTGCCTCAAAGAGCAGTGTTTCATTGTTTTCCGTGGCTAATATTCCATCGTGTACATGGACCACTTCTTTTTATCCATTCTCCTGTTGATGGACATTTTGGTAGCTTCACTCTCTCGGCTATTGTGAATAAGGCTGCAGTGCAGCTTTTGCAGCCTGTGTCTTCACGATTCTGTTCTTCTCAGGTGACAGGGCCAGTGGTTCACCCACTGGATTGAATGGTACCTCAATTTTTACTTTTCCACCAGCTCCTTTCTGTTCTCATTATTGTCGGTTACCCTTTCACATCTCACCAGCAAGTAGAGGGTAGAAAGTTCTCTAAAACGTCTGCAGCGTTTATTGTTTGTAGACCTTTTCCTGATGGTCAGTTGACTGGAGACAGTTGAAACCACTTTGTAGATTCGATTGCATGAGTCTAATACTTCCTGAGGTTGAGCTTTTATCCATTTTCCTTTTCCTTAAAGAGAGTGAGTAAAACTTACCTCCTCAAACTATCTTCCTGAAAGATTTGCGTGTTTTGAACTTTTTTGTTCATTCCCGACCTCAGCACAATTTTTGAGGGCAGGTGTCCTTTACAGCCCCGAGTCCTTGTGAATGTTCAGTGACCATTAGCTGTGGGTTTAAAGCCGCTCTTGTGGGAAACGGCCGCAAGGCGGCAGCATTTCTCCTTTACCAAATTTGGTTACTAGGGCAACAGAGCCTTAATGGAAGTGGTGCAGTAGGTTGTAAATTAGAATGGAATGTGCCAGGAAAAAGCCCTTTATGTTTATGGCTCATTACTTCTTGTTCGTATTTGTAACTTAATTTTTATTTTTTATCACAGCAAATTTGATTACAATGTTTTGTGTGTTCTAGGTGTGCAAGATGTGGTTCTTTCATACATATACATATATCTATTCTTCTTCGGATCCTTTTCCCATGTAGGTTATGACACAATGTTGAGTGGTCTTCTCTTGGTATTCCGTAGGCCTTTGGTGATTATATATTTCCCATGTGTTTGTATATCTCTGTTAACCCCGAAGTCATAATGTATCTAATCCTCACACCTTTCCGTTTGGTGAACCATAAGTTTGTTTAATGAATCTGTGATTGCCTTTCTCTCTGGAAATATCTTCATTGGTATCGAATTTTAGGTAACACCTATAAGTGATATGATAGGACATGTGTCTTTCTCTTTCTCATTTACCACAAGTTGTGTGATTACTTCTAGACTCATCTATGGTGCTGCAAATGGCATTGTTTCATTTTTTTCGCTAGCTAATATTCCATCTCGACATGTAGCAGTTTTTCTTTGTCCACCCATCTGTTGGTGGACTTTTTGGTTACTTCCATATCTTGGCTATTGTAATACTGTGCAGTGCACATTTCCCTGCCTGTGTCTTTCCAACTCTGTCTTCTTAGGTTATAGGTCCAGGAATGGGCCTGCTGGGTCATATGGGAGCTCAATGTTTACCTTTTAAAGGCCCCTCCATTCTGTTCTCATTAGTGGCTCTTTTCAGGTTACGGCCCTCTTAAATTTGAGGGTATGCATTTCTCCACAACACCTTCACGATTGACTGTTTATAGATTGCTTGCTGATGGTGATTCTGACTGGTGTGAGCTGATACCTCTTTGTGGTTTGAATTTGCATGTGTCTCATATTCCGTTGAAATTGACCTTTAAGGCGTGTCCTTTTTATTTTTCAAACTGTGATTACAGCTTAGTTCTTCAAAGTGTTTTCTTAAAGTATGTGTCACATTTTAAAATGTTTTGGCCATTACTTCCCTCAAGACATTTTGAGGGCCCATTTCACTTACCGCCCTGCAGTACATGTTCATGTGAAGTGACCATTAGCACAGGCTTTACAGCTGCTTTTGCAGGTAACGGCCAGAGGGCGGCATCCTTTCTACGTTCCCCACTCGGGTAACTAGGGAAACAGACCTCCCGGCCAGCGGTGTTCCTCGCTTATAAATTAGAGTGGAATGTGCCCCGGTCAACCCACAGAAGCTGCTATCTCCTTACTTTTGTTTGTTTTTTAAATTCAATTTTTAGTTTTTATTGGAGTAATAGTCCGTTGTGTACATGGAACACTTCTTCTTGGTGCATTCCTCTGATGATGGATATTTTCAATGCTTCCGAGTGTTGGCTATGGTAAATATTGCTGGAGTGAAGGATTGCCAGCCTGTGACTTTTTGATTCTCATTTTCTCAGGAGATAGGCCCAGCAGTGGCTGTGATTGATGGACTGGTAGCTCAGTGTTTCCCTTTTCAAAGCACCTGCATTGTGTTTTCATTAGTGGCTCCTACCACGTACCGCTTAGAACCGAGGGTACGCATTTCTCCACAATCCCTTCAGCATTTATTGTTTGCAGCGTCTTTGCTAATGACCATTCTGACTGCTGTGAGCTGATAGGTTTTTCTAATTTGGGTTTGCATGTCTTTAAAAATTCCTAAAATTCATCATTTTTCCACGCCTTTTCCTTTCTGTCAAAAAAAAAAAAACAGAAAAAAGTATGAGTACAATACACGTCTTGAATTTGTCTTCTTGGAAGGTTTCCGTGTTGTGAAATTATTGGTCGATTTTCGACCCCAGGCCTTCTTTGGAGGGCAGGTGTCATTTACAGAACTGCAAGTTTGGTGAATGTATAGGGACCTTTAGCAATGGGTTTAAAGCTGCTGTTAAGGGTAACGGCCACAAGGAGGCAGCATTTCTCCGTTGTCAAATCTGGGTACTAGGGCAGCAGAGTCTTTCTGGAAGTCGTGTTCCTAGGTTGTAAATTAGAATGGAATGTGCTAGGAGAAACCCCCATTAGTGTATGTCTCATTCCTTCTTGTTTTTTTTAAATTTTTTAATCTGGGTATAGATTAGAATATTATTTATCCTAGGTTTACAAAATCTGGTTCATTTGTACATTATATATGTCTAAGCATGTACAGATCCTCTTCCCATGTAAAATATTACAGAGTGTTCCATAGACCTCCCTTGCTATCTGGTCGGTCTTTTTGATATATGTATATAATATGAATTTGTATCTGTATAGTAACACTGATGTTAATTGATCCAATCCCCCCACCTTTCCTTTTAGATGAGCATAGTTTGTTTTCTAAGTCTGTGAGTGTCTTTCTCTGTGGAAATATGTTCATTTGTGTCAGTTATTAGATAACGCCTCTAAGTGATATCATAGGATATAGGTCTTTTGCTTTCCGACTTACCTCATGTTTTGTGATTATCTCCAGGCTCATCTGTGGTGCCTCAAAGAGCAGTGTTTCATTGTTTTCCGTGGCTCATATTCCATCGTGTACATGGACCACTTCTTTTTATCCATTCTCCTGTTGATGGACATCTTGGTAGCTTCACTCTCTCGGCTATTGTGAATAAGGCTGCAGTGCAGCTTTTGCAGCCTGTGTCTTCACGATTCTGTTCTGCTTAGGTGACAGGGCCAGTGGTTCACCCGCTGGATTGAATGGTACCTCAATTTTTACTTTTCCACCAGCTCCTTTCTGTTCTCATTATTGTCGGTTACCCTTTCACATCTCACCAGCAAGTAGAGGGCAGAAAGTTCTCTAAAACGTCTGCAGCGTTTATTGTTTGTAGACCTTTTCCGGATGGTCAGTTGACTGGAGAGTGTTGAAACCTTTTTGTAGATTCGATTGCATGAGTCTAATACTTCCTGAGGTTGAGCTTTTATCCATTTTCCTTTTCTTTAAAGAGAGTGAGTAAAACTTACCTCCTCATACTATCTTCCTGAAAGATTTGGGTTTTTTGCATTTTTTTGTTCATTCCCGACCTCAGCACAATTTTTGAGGGCAGGTGTCCTTTACAGCCCCGAGTCCTTGTGAATGTTCAGTGACCATTAGCTGTGGGTTTAAAGCCGCTCTTGTGGGAAACGGCCGCAAGGCGGCAGCATTTCTCCTTTACCAAATCTGGTTACTAGGGCAACAGAGCCTTAATGTAAGTGGTGCAGTAGGCTGTAAATTAGAAGGGAATGTGCCAGGAAAAAGCCATTTATGTTTATGGCTCATTACTTCTTGTTCGTATTTGTAACTTAATTTTTATTTTTTATCACAGCAAATTTGATTACAATGTTTTGTGTGTTCTAGGTGTGCAAGATGTGGTTCTTTCATACATATACATATATCTATTCTTCTTCGGATCCTTTTCCCATGTAGGTTATGACACAATGTTGAGTGGTCTTCTCTTGGTATTCCGTAGGCCTTTGGTGATTATATATTTCCCATGTGTTTGTATATCTCTGTTAACCCCGAAGTCGTAATGTATCTAATCCTCACACCTTTCCGTTTGGTAAGCCATAAGTTTGTTTAATGAATCTGTGATTGCCTTTCTCTCTGGAAATATCTTCATTGGTATCGAATTTTAGGTAACACCTATAAGTGATATGATAGGACATGTGTCTTTCTCTTTCTCATTTACCACAAGTTGCGTGATTACTTCTAGACTCATCTATGGTGCTGCAAATGGCATTGTTTCATTTTTTCGCTAGCTAATATTCCATCTCGACATGTAGCCGTTTTTCTTTGTCCACCCATCTGTTGGTGGACTTTTTGGTTACTTCCATATCTTGGCCATTGTAATACTGTGCAGTGCACATTTGCCTGCCTGTGTCTTTCCAACTCTGTCTTCTTAGGTTATAGGTCCAGGAATGGGCCTGCTGGGTCATATGGGAGCTCAATGTTTACCTTTGAAAGGCCCCTCCATTCTGTTCTCATTAGTGGCTCTTTCCAGGTTACGTCCCTCTTAAAGTTGAGGGTATGTATTTCTCCACAACACCTTCAGGATTGACTGTTTATAGATTGCTTGCTGATGGTGATTCTGACTGGTGTGAGCTGATACCTCTTTGTGGTTTGAATTTGCATGTGTGTCATATTCCGTTGAAATTGACCTTTAAGGCGTGTCCTTTTTATTTTTCAAACTGTGATTACAGCTTAGTTCTTCAAAGTGTTTTCTTAAAGTATGTGTCACATTTTAAAATGTTTTGGCCATTACTTCCCTCAAGACATTTTGAGGGCCCATTTCACTTACCGCCCTGCAGTACATGTTCATGTGAAGTGACCATTAGCACAGGCTTTACAGCTGCTTTTGCAGGTAACGGCCAGAGGGCGGCATCCTTTCTACGTTCCCCACTCGGGTAACTAGGGAAACAGACTTCCCGGCCAGCGGTGTTCCTCGCTTATAAATTAGAGTGGAATGTGCCCGGGTCAACCCACAGAAGCTGCTATCTCCTTACTTTTGTTTGTTTTTTAAATTCAATTTATAGTTTTTATTGGAGTAATATTCCATTGTGTACATGGACCACTTCTTCTTGGTGCATTCCTCTGATGATGGACATTTTCAATGCTTCCGAGTGTTGGCTATGGTAAATATTGCTGGAGTGCAGGATTGCCAGCCTGTGACTTTTTGATTCTCATTTTCTCAGGACATAGGCCCAGCAGTGGCTGTGATTGATGGACTGGTAGCTCAGTGTTTCCCTTTTCAAAGCACCTGCATTGTGTTTTCATTAGTGGCTCCTACCACGTCCCCCTTAGAACCGAGGGTACGCATTTCTCCACAATCCCTTCAGCATTTATTGTTTGCAGCGTCTTTGCTAATGACCATTCTGACTGCTGTGAGCTGATAGGTTTTTCTAATTTGGGTTTTCATGTCTTTAAAAATTCCTAAAAGTCATCATTTTTCCACGCCTTTTCCTTTCTGTCAAAAAAAAAAACAGAAAAAAGTATGAGTACAATACACGTCTTGAATTTGTCTTCTTGGAAGGTTGCCCTGTTGTGAATTTATTGGTCGATTTTCGACCCCAGGCCTTTTTTGGAGGGCAGGTGTCATTTACAGAACTGCAAGTTTGGTGAATGTATAGGGACCTTTAGCAATGGGTTTAAAGCTGCTGTTAAGGGTAACGGCCACAAGGAGGCAGCATTTCTCCGTTGTCAAATCTGGGTACTAGGGCAGCAGAGTCTTTCTGGAAGTCGTGTTCCTAGGTTGTAAATTAGAATGGAATGTGCTAGGAGAAACCCCCATTAGTGTATGTCTCATTCCTTCTTGTTTTTTTTAAATTTTTTAATCGGGGTATAGATTAGAATATTATTTATCCTAGGTTTACAATATCTGGTTCATTTGTACATTATATATGTCTAAGCATGTACAGATCCTCTTCCCATGTAAAATATTACAGAGTGTTCCATAGACCTCCCTTGCTATCTGGTCGGTCTTTTCGATATATGTATATAATATGAATTTGTATCTGTATAGTAACACTGATGTTAATTGATCCATTCCCCCCACCTTTCCTTTTAGATGAGCATAGTTTGTTTTCTAAGTCTGTGAGTGTCTTTCTCTGTAGAAATATGTTCATTTGTGTCAGTTATTAGATAACGCCTCTAAGTGATATCATAGGATATAGGTCTTTTGCTTTCCGACTTACCTCATGTTTTGTGATTATCTCCAGGCTCATCTGTGGTGCCTCAAAGAGCAGTGTTTCATTGTTTTCCGTGGCTAATATTCCATCGTGTACATGGACCACTTCTTTTTATCCATTCTCCTGTTGATGGACATTTTGGTAGCTTCACTCTCTCGGCTATTGTGAATAAGGCTGCAGTGCAGCTTTTGCAGCCTGTGTCTTCACGATTCTGTTCTTCTCAGGTGACAGGGCCAGTGGTTCACCCACTGGATTGAATGGTACCTCAATTTTTACTTTTCCACCAGCTCCTTTCTGTTCTCATTATTGTCGGTTACCCTTTCACATCTCACCAGCAAGTAGAGGGTAGAAAGTTCTCTAAAACGTCTGCAGCGTTTATTGTTTGTAGACCTTTTCCTGATGGTCAGTTGACTGGAGACAGTTGAAACCACTTTGTAGATTCGATTGCATGAGTCTAATACTTCCTGAGGTTGAGCTTTTATCCATTTTCCTTTTCCTTAAAGAGAGTGAGTAAAACTTACCTCCTCAAACTATCTTCCTGAAAGATTTGTGTGTTTTGAACTTTTTTGTTCATTCCCGACCTCAGCACAATTTTTGAGGGCAGGTGTCCTTTACAGCCCCGAGTCCTTGTGAATGTTCAGTGACCATTAGCTGTGGGTTTAAAGCCGCTCTTGTGGGAAACGGCCGCAAGGCGGCAGCATTTCTCCTTTACCAAATTTGGTTACTAGGGCAACAGAGCCTTAATGGAAGTGGTGCAGTAGGTTGTAAATTAGAATGGAATGTGCCAGGAAAAAGCCCTTTATGTTTATGGCTCATTACTTCTTGTTCGTATTTGTAACTTAATTTTTATTTTTTATCACAGCAAATTTGATTACAATGTTTTGTGTGTTCTAGGTGTGCAAGATGTGGTTCTTTCATACATATACATATATTTATTCTTCTTCGGATCCTTTTCCCATGTAGGTTATGACACAATGTTGAGTGGTCTTCTCTTGGTATTCCGTAGGCCTTTGGTGATTATATATTTCCCATGTGTTTGTATATCTCTGTTAACCCCGAAGTCATAATGTATCTAATCCTCACACCTTTCCGTTTGGTGAACCATAAGTTTGTTTAATGAATCTGTGATTGCCTTTCTCTCTGGAAATATCTTCATTGGTATCGAATTTTAGGTAACACCTATAAGTGATATGATAGGACATGTGTCTTTCTCTTTCTCATTTACCACAAGTTGTGTGATTACTTCTAGACTCATCTATGGTGCTGCAAATGGCATTGTTTCATTTTTTTCGCTAGCTAATATTCCATCTCGACATGTAGCAGTTTTTCTTTGTCCACCCATCTGTTGGTGGACTTTTTGGTTACTTCCATATCTTGGCTATTGTAATACTGTGCAGTGCACATTTCCCTGCCTGTGTCTTTCCAACTCTGTCTTCTTAGGTTATAGGTCCAGGAATGGGCCTGCTGGGTCATATGGGAGCTCAATGTTTACCTTTTAAAGGCCCCTCCATTCTGTTCTCATTAGTGGCTCTTTTCAGGTTACGGCCCTCTTAAATTTGAGGGTATGCATTTCTCCACAACACCTTCACGATTGACTGTTTATAGATTGCTTGCTGATGGTGATTCTGACTGGTGTGAGCTGATACCTCTTTGTGGTTTGAATTTGCATGTGTGTCATATTCCGTTGAAATTGACCTTTAAGGCGTGTCCTTTTTATTTTTCAAACTGTGATTACAGCTTAGTTCTTCAAAGTGTTTTCTTAAAGTATGTATCACATTTTAAAATATTTTGGCCATTACTTCCCTCAAGACATTTTGAGGGCACGTTTCACTTACAGCCCTGCAGTACTTGTTCATATGAAGTGACCATTAGCACAGGCTTTACAGCTGCTTTTGCAGGTAACGGCCAGAGGGCGGCATCCTTTCTACGTTCCCCACTCGGGTAACTAGGGAAACAGCCTTCCCGGCCAGCGGTGTTCCTCGCTTATAAATTAGAGTGGAATGTGCCCGGGTCAACCCACAGAAGCTGCTATCTCCTTACTTTTGTTTGTTTTTTAAATTCAATTTATAGTTTTTATTGGAGTAATATTCCATTGTGTACATGGACCACTTCTTCTTGGTGCATTCCTCTGATGATGGACATTTTCAATGCTTCCGAGTGTTGGCTATGGTAAATATTGCTGGAGTGCAGGATTGCCAGCCTGTGACTTTTTGATTCTCATTTTCTCAGGACATAGGCCCAGCAGTGGCTGTGATTGATGGACTGGTAGCTCAGTGTTTCCCTTTTCAAAGCACCTGCATTGTGTTTTCATTAGTGGCTCCTACCACGTCCCCCTTAGAACCGAGGGTACGCATTTCTCCACAATCCCTTCAGCATTTATTGTTTGCAGCGTCTTTGCTAATGACCATTCTGACTGCTGTGAGCTGATAGGTTTTTCTAATTTGGGTTTTCATGTCTTTAAAAATTCCTAAAAGTCATCATTTTTCCACGCCTTTTCCTTTCTGTCAAAAAAAAAAACAGAAAAAAGTATGAGTACAATACACGTCTTGAATTTGTCTTCTTGGAAGGTTGCCCTGTTGTGAATTTATTGGTCGATTTTCGACCCCAGGCCTTTTTTGGAGGGCAGGTGTCATTTACAGAACTGCAAGTTTGGTGAATGTATAGGGACCTTTAGCAATGGGTTTAAAGCTGCTGTTAAGGGTAACGGCCACAAGGAGGCAGCATTTCTCCGTTGTCAAATCTGGGTACTAGGGCAGCAGAGTCTTTCTGGAAGTCGTGTTCCTAGGTTGTAAATTAGAATGGAATGTGCTAGGAGAAACCCCCATTAGTGTATGTCTCATTCCTTCTTGTTTTTTTTAAATTTTTTAATCGGGGTATAGATTAGAATATTATTTATCCTAGGTTTACAATATCTGGTTCATTTGTACATTATATATGTCTAAGCATGTACAGATCCTCTTCCCATGTAAAATATTACAGAGTGTTCCATAGACCTCCCTTGCTATCTGGTCGGTCTTTTCGATATATGTATATAATATGAATTTGTATCTGTATAGTAACACTGATGTTAATTGATCCATTCCCCCCACCTTTCCTTTTAGATGAGCATAGTTTGTTTTCTAAGTCTGTGAGTGTCTTTCTCTGTAGAAATATGTTCATTTGTGTCAGTTATTAGATAACGCCTCTAAGTGATATCATAGGATATAGGTCTTTTGCTTTCCGACTTACCTCATGTTTTGTGATTATCTCCAGGCTCATCTGTGGTGCCTCAAAGAGCAGTGTTTCATTGTTTTCCGTGGCTAATATTCCATCGTGTACATGGACCACTTCTTTTTATCCATTCTCCTGTTGATGGACATTTTGGTAGCTTCACTCTCTCGGCTATTGTGAATAAGGCTGCAGTGCAGCTTTTGCAGCCTGTGTCTTCACGATTCTGTTCTTCTCAGGTGACAGGGCCAGTGGTTCACCCACTGGATTGAATGGTACCTCAATTTTTACTTTTCCACCAGCTCCTTTCTGTTCTCATTATTGTCGGTTACCCTTTCACATCTCACCAGCAAGTAGAGGGTAGAAAGTTCTCTAAAACGTCTGCAGCGTTTATTGTTTGTAGACCTTTTCCTGATGGTCAGTTGACTGGAGACAGTTGAAACCACTTTGTAGATTCGATTGCATGAGTCTAATACTTCCTGAGGTTGAGCTTTTATCCATTTTCCTTTTCCTTAAAGAGAGTGAGTAAAACTTACCTCCTCAAACTATCTTCCTGAAAGATTTGTGTGTTTTGAACTTTTTTGTTCATTCCCGACCTCAGCACAATTTTTGAGGGCAGGTGTCCTTTACAGCCCCGAGTCCTTGTGAATGTTCAGTGACCATTAGCTGTGGGTTTAAAGCCGCTCTTGTGGGAAACGGCCGCAAGGCGGCAGCATTTCTCCTTTACCAAATTTGGTTACTAGGGCAACAGAGCCTTAATGGAAGTGGTGCAGTAGGTTGTAAATTAGAATGGAATGTGCCAGGAAAAAGCCCTTTATGTTTATGGCTCATTACTTCTTGTTCGTATTTGTAACTTAATTTTTATTTTTTATCACAGCAAATTTGATTACAATGTTTTGTGTGTTCTAGGTGTGCAAGATGTGGTTCTTTCATACATATACATATATCTATTCTTCTTCGGATCCTTTTCCCATGTAGGTTATGACACAATGTTGAGTGGTCTTCTCTTGGTATTCCGTAGGCCTTTGGTGATTATATATTTCCCATGTGTTTGTATATCTCTGTTAACCCCGAAGTCATAATGTATCTAATCCTCACACCTTTCCGTTTGGTGAACCATAAGTTTGTTTAATGAATCTGTGATTGCCTTTCTCTCTGGAAATATCTTCATTGGTATCGAATTTTAGGTAACACCTATAAGTGATATGATAGGACATGTGTCTTTCTCTTTCTCATTTACCACAAGTTGTGTGATTACTTCTAGACTCATCTATGGTGCTGCAAATGGCATTGTTTCATTTTTTTCGCTAGCTAATATTCCATCTCGACATGTAGCAGTTTTTCTTTGTCCACCCATCTGTTGGTGGACTTTTTGGTTACTTCCATATCTTGGCTATTGTAATACTGTGCAGTGCACATTTCCCTGCCTGTGTCTTTCCAACTCTGTCTTCTTAGGTTATAGGTCCAGGAATGGGCCTGCTGGGTCATATGGGAGCTCAATGTTTACCTTTTAAAGGCCCCTCCATTCTGTTCTCATTAGTGGCTCTTTTCAGGTTACGGCCCTCTTAAATTTGAGGGTATGCATTTCTCCACAACACCTTCACGATTGACTGTTTATAGATTGCTTGCTGATGGTGATTCTGACTGGTGTGAGCTGATACCTCTTTGTGGTTTGAATTTGCATGTGTGTCATATTCCGTTGAAATTGACCTTTAAGGCGTGTCCTTTTTATTTTTCAAACTGTGATTACAGCTTAGTTCTTCAAAGTGTTTTCTTAAAGTATGTATCACATTTTAAAATATTTTGGCCATTACTTCCCTCAAGACATTTTGAGGGCACGTTTCACTTACAGCCCTGCAGTACTTGTTCATATGAAGTGACCATTAGCACAGGCTTTACAGCTGCTTTTGCAGGTAACGGCCAGAGGGCGGCATCCTTTCTACGTTCCCCACTCGGGTAACTAGGGAAACAGCCTTCCCGGCCAGCGGTGTTCCTCGCTTATAAATTAGAGTGGAATGTGCCCGGGTCAACCCACAGAAGCTGCTATCTCCTTACTTTTGTTTGTTTTTTAAATTCAATTTATAGTTTTTATTGGAGTAATATTCCATTGTGTACATGGACCACTTCTTCTTGGTGCATTCCTCTGATGATGGACATTTTCAATGCTTCCGAGTGTTGGCTATGGTAAATATTGCTGGAGTGCAGGATTGCCAGCCTGTGACTTTTTGATTCTCATTTTCTCAGGACATAGGCCCAGCAGTGGCTGTGATTGATGGACTGGTAGCTCAGTGTTTCCCTTTTCAAAGCACCTGCATTGTGTTTTCATTAGTGGCTCCTACCACGTCCCCCTTAGAACCGAGGGTACGCATTTCTCCACAATCCCTTCAGCATTTATTGTTTGCAGCGTCTTTGCTAATGACCATTCTGACTGCTGTGAGCTGATAGGTTTTTCTAATTTGGGTTTTCATGTCTTTAAAAATTCCTAAAAGTCATCATTTTTCCACGCCTTTTCCTTTCTGTCAAAAAAAAAAAAAACAGAAAAAAGTATGAGTACAATACACGTCTTGAATTTGTCTTCTTGGAAGGTTGCCCTGTTGTGAATTTATTGGTCGATTTTCTACCCCAGGCCTTTTTTGGAGGGCAGGTGTCATTTACAGAACTGCAAGTTTGGTGAATGTATAGGGACCTTTAGCAATGGGTTTAAAGCTGCTGTTAAGGGTAACGGCCACAAGGAGGCAGCATTTTTCCGTTTTCAAATCTGGGTACTAGGGCAGCAGAGTCTTTCTGGAAGTCGTGTTCCTAGGTTGTATATTAGAATGGAATGTGCTAGGAGAAACCCCCATTAGTGTATGTCTCATTCCTTCTTGTTTTTTTTAAATTTTTTAATCGGGGTATAGATTAGAATATTATTTATCCTAGGTTTACAATATCTGGTTCATTTGTACATTATATATGTCTAAGCATGTACAGATCCTCTTCCCATGTAAAATATTACAGAGTGTTCCATAGACCTCCCTTGCTATCTGTTCGGTCTTTTCGATATATGTATATAATATGAATTTGTATCTGTATAGTAACACTGATGTTAATTGATCCATTCCCCCCACCTTTCCTTTTAGATGAGCATAGTTTGTTTTCTAAGTCTGTGAGTGTCTTTCTCTGTGGAAATATGTTCATTTGTGTCAGTTATTAGATAACGCCTCTACGTGATATCATAGGATATAGGTCTTTTGCTTTCCGACTTACCTCATGTTTTGTGATTATCTCCAGGCTCATCTGTGGTGCCTCAAAGAGCAGTGTTTCATTGTTTTCCGTGGCTAATATTCCATCGTGTACATGGACCACTTCTTTTTATCCATTCTCCTGTTGATGGACATTTTGGTAGCTTCACTCTCTCGGCTATTGTGAATAAGGCTGCAGTGCAGCTTTTGCAGCCTGTGTCTTCACGATTCTGTTCTTCTCAGGTGACAGGCCCAGTGGTTCACCCACTGGATTGAATGGTACCTCAATTTTTACTTTTACACCAGCTCCTTTCTGTTCTCATTATTGTCGGTTACCCTTTCACATCTCACCAGCAAGTAGAGGGTAGAAAGTTCTCTAAAACGTCTGCAGCGTTTATTGTTTGTAGACCTTTTCCTGATGGTCAGTTGACTGGAGAGAGTTGAAACCATTTTGTAGATTCGATTGCATGAGTTTAATACTTCCTGAGGTTTTGCTTTTGTCCATTTTCCTTTTCTTTAAAGAGAGTGAGTAAAACTGACCTCCTCAAACTATCTTCCTGAAAGATTTGCGTATTTTGAATTTTTTTGTTCATTCCCGACCGCAGCACAATTTTTGAGGGCAGGTGTCCTTTACAGCCCTGAGTCCTTGTGAATGTTCAGTGACCATTAGCTGTGGGTTTAAAGCCGCTCTTGTGGGAAACGGCCGCAAGGCGGCAGCATTTCTCCTTTACCAAATATGGTTACTAGGGCAACAGAGCCTTAATGGAAGTGGTGCAGTAGGTTGTAAATTAGAATGGAATGTGCCAGGAAAAAGCCCTTTATGTTTATGGCTCATTACTTCTTGTTTGTATTTGTAACTTAATTTTTATTTTTTATCACAGCAAATTTGATTACAAGGTTTTGTGTGTTCTAGGTGTGCAAGATGTGGTTCTTTCATACATATACATATATCTATTCTTCTTCGGATCCTTTTCCCATGTAGGTTATGACACAATGTTGAGTGGTCTTCTCTTGGTATTCCGTAGGCCTTTGGTGATTATATATTTCCCATGT
Organism: Balaenoptera physalus; assembly: GCF_965194825.1. Classification (NCBI taxonomy): domain Eukaryota; kingdom Metazoa; phylum Chordata; class Mammalia; order Artiodactyla; family Balaenopteridae; genus Balaenoptera; species Balaenoptera physalus. The sequence goes on along the minus strand of NC_138884.1, from coordinate 19,637,182 downwards.
GTTTGTATATCTCTGTTAACCCCGAAGTCGTAATGTATCTAATCCTCACACCTTTCCATTTGGTGAACCATAAGTTTGTTTAATGAATCTGTGATTGCCTTTCTCTGTGGAAATATCTTCATTGGTATCGAATTTTAGGTAACACCTATAAGTGATATGATAGGACATGTGTCTTTCTCTTTCTCATTTACCACAAGTTGTGTGATTACTTCTAGACTCATCTATGGTGCTGCAAACGGCATTGTTTCATTTTTTTCGCTAGCTAATATTCCATCTCGACATGTAGCAGTTTTTCTTTGTCCACCCATCTGTTGGTGGACTTTTTGGTTACTTCCATATCTTGGCTATTGTAATACTGTGCAGTGCACATTTCCCTGCCTGTGTCTTTCCAACTCTGTCTTCTTAGGTTATAGGTCCAGGAATGGGCCTGCTGGGTCATATGGGAGCTCAATGTTTACCTTTTAAAGGCCCCTCCATTCTGTTCTCATTAGTGGCTCTTTTCAGGTTACGGCCCTCTTAAAGTTGAGGGTATGCATTTCTCCACAACACCTTCACGATTGACTGTTTATAGATTGCTTGCTGATGGTGATTCTGACTGGTGTGAGCTGATACCTCTTTGTGGTTTGAATTTGCATGTGTGTCATATTCCGTTGAAATTGACCTTTAAGGCGTGTCCTTTTTATTTTTCAAACTGTGATTACAGCTTAGTTCTTCAAAGTGTTTTCTTAAAGTATGTATCACATTTTAAAATATTTTGGCCATTACTTCCCTCAAGACATTTTGAGGGCACGTTTCACTTACAGCCCTGCAGTACTTGTTCATATGAAGTGACCATTAGCACAGGCTTTACAGCTGCTTTTGCAGGTAACGGCCAGAGGGCGGCATCCTTTCTACGTTACCCACTCGGGTAACTAGGGAAACAGACTTCCCGGCCAGCGGTGTTCCTCGCTTATAAATTAGAGTGGAATGTGCCCGGGTCAACCCACAGAAGCTGCTATCTCCTTACTTTTGTTTGTTTTTTAAATTCAATTTATAGTTTTTATTGGAGTAATATTCCATTGTGTACATGGACCACTTCTTCTTGGTGCATTCCTCTGATGATGGACATTTTCAATGCTTCCGAGTGTTGGCTATGGTAAATATTGCTGGAGTGCAGGATTGCCAGCCTGTGACTTTTTGATTCTCATTTTCTCAGGACATAGGCCCAGCAGTGGCTGTGATTGATGGACTGGTAGCTCAGTGTTTCCCTTTTCAAAGCACCTGCATTGTGTTTTCATTAGTGGCTCCTACCACGTCCCCCTTAGAACCGAGGGTACGCATTTCTCCACAATCCCTTCAGCATTTATTGTTTGCAGCGTCTTTGCTAATGACCATTCTGACTGCTGTGAGCTGATAGGTTTTTCTAATTTGGGTTTTCATGTCTTTAAAAATTCCTAAATGTCATCATTTTTCCACGCCTTTTCCTTTCTGTCAAAAAAAAAAAAACAGAAAAAAGTATGAGTACAATACACGTCTTGAATTTGTCTTCTTGGAAGGTTGCCCTGTTGTGAATTTATTGGTCGATTTTCGACCCCAGGCCTTTTTTGGAGGGCAGGTGTCATTTACAGAACTGCAAGTTTGGTGAATGTATAGGGACCTTTAGCAATGGGTTTAAAGCTGCTGTTAAGGGTAACGGCCACAAGGAGGCAGCATTTCTCCGTTGTCAAATCTGGGTACTAGGGCAGCAGAGTCTTTCTGGAAGTCGTGTTCCTAGGTTGTAAATTAGAATGGAATGTGCTAGGAGAAACCCCCATTAGTGTATGTCTCATTCCTTCTTGTTTTTTTAAAATTTTTTAATCGGGGTATAGATTAGAATATTATTTATCCTAGGTTTACAATATCTGGTTCATTTGTACATTATATATGTCTAAGCATGTACAGATCCTCTTCCCATGTAAAATATTACAGAGTGTTCCATAGACCTCCCTTGCTATCTGGTCGGTCTTTTCGATATATGTATATAATATGAATTTGTATCTGTATAGTAACACTGATGTTAATTGATCCATTCCCCCCACCTTTCCTTTTAGATGAGCATAGTTTGTTTTCTAAGTCTGTGAGTGTCTTTCTCTGTGGAAATATGTTCATTTGTGTCAGTTATTAGATAACGCCTCTAAGTGATATCATAGGATATAGGTCTTTTGTTTTCCGACTTACCTCATGTTTTGTGATTATCTCCAGGCTCATCTGTGGTGCCTCAAAGAGCAGTGTTTCATTGTTTTCCGTGGCTAATATTCCATCGTGTACATGGACCACTTCTTTTTATCCATTCTCCTGTTGATGGACATTTTGGTAGCTTCACTCTCTCGGCTATTGTGAATAAGGCTGCAGTGCAGCTTTTGCAGCCTGTGTCTTCACGATTCTGTTCTTCTCAGGTGACAGGGCCAGTGGTTCACCCGCTGGATTGAATGGTACCTCAATTTTTACTTTTCCACCAGCTCCTTTCTGTTCTCATTATTGTCGGTTACCCTTTCACATCTCACCAGCAAGTAGAGGGTAGAAAGTTCTCTAAAACGTCTGCAGCGTTTATTGTTTGTAGACCTTTTCCTGATGGTCAGTTGACTGGAGAGAGTTGAAACCATTTTGTAGATTCGATTGCATGAGTCTAATACTTCCTGAGGTTGAGCTTTTATCCATTTTCCTTTTCTTTAAAGAGAGTGAGTAAAACTTACCTCCTCAAACTATCTTCCTGAAAGATGTGCGTATTTTGAATTTTTTTGTTCATTCCCGACCGCAGCACAATTTTTGAGGGCAGGTGTCCTTTACAGCCCCGAGTCCTTGTGAATGTTCAGTGACCATTAGCTGTAGGTTTAAAGCCGCTCTTGTGGGAAACGGCCGCAAGGCGGCAGCATTTCTCCTTTACCAAATATGGTTACTAGGGCAACAGAGCCTTAATGGAAGTGGTGCAGTAGGTTGTAAATTAGAATGGAATGTGCCAGGAAAAAGCCCTTTATGTTTATGGCTCATTACTTCTTGTTCGTATTTGTAACTTAATTTTTATTTTTTATCACAGCAAATTTGATTACAATGGTTTGTGTGTTCTAGGTGTGCAAGATGTGGTTCTTTCATACATATACATATATCTATTCTTCTTCGGATCCTTTTCGCATGTAGGTTATGACACAATGTTGAGTGGTCTTCTCTTGGTATTCCGTAGGCCTTTGGTGATTATATATTTCCCATGTGTTTGTATATCTCTGTTAACCCCGAAGTCGTAATGTATCTAATCCTCACACCTTTCCGTTTGGTGAACCATAAGTTTGTTTAATGAATCTGTGATTGCCTTTCTCTCTGGAAATATCTTCATTGGTATAGAATTTTAGGTAACACCTATAAGTGATATGATAGGACATGTGTCTTTCTCTTTCTCATTTACCACAAGTTGTGTGATTACTTCTAGACTCATCTATGGTGCTGCAAATGGCATTGTTTCATTTTTTTCGCTAGCTAATATTCCATCTCGACATGTAGCAGTTTTTCTTTGTCCACCCATCTGTTGGTGGACTTTTTGGTTACTTCCATATCTTGGCTATTGTAATACTGTGCAGTGCACATTTCCCTGCCTGTGTCTTTCCAACTCTGTCTTCTTAGGTTATAGGTCCAGGAATGGGCCTGCTGGGTCATAAGGGAGCTCAATGTTTACCTTTTAAAGGCCCCTCCATTCTGTTCTCATTAGTGTCTCTTTTCACGTTACGGCCCTCTTAAAGTTGAGGGTATGCATTTCTCCACAACACCTTCACGATTGACTGTTTATAGATTGCTTGCTGATGGTGATTCTGACTGGTGTGAGCTGATACCTCTTTGTGGTTTGAATTTGCATGTGTGTCATATTCCGTTGAAATTGACCTTTTAGGCGTGTCCTTTTTATTTTTCAAACTGTGATTACAGCTTAGTTCTTCAAAGTGTTTTCTTAAAGTATGTATCACATTTTAAAATATTTTGGCCATTACTTCCCTCAAGACATTTTGAGGGCACGTTTCACTTACAGCCCTGCAGTACTTGTTCATATGAAGTGACCATTAGCACAGGCTTTACAGCTGCTTTTGCAGGTAACGGCCAGAGGGCGGCATCCTTTCTACGTTCCCCACTCGGGTAACTAGGGAAACAGACTTCCCGGCCAGCGGTGTTCCTCGCTTATAAATTAGAGTGGAATGTGCCCGGGTCAACCCACAGAAGCTGCTATCTCCTTACTTTTGTTTGTTTTTTAAATTCAATTTATAGTTTTTATTGGAGTAATATTCCATTGTGTACATGGACCACTTCTTCTTGGTGCATTCCTCTGATGATGGACATTTTCAATGCTTCCGAGTGTTGGCTATGGTAAATATTGCTGGAGTGCAGGATTGCCAGCCTGTGACTTTTTGATTCTCATTTTCTCAGGACATAGGCCCAGCAGTGGCTGTGATTGATGGACTGGTAGCTCAGTGTTTCCCTTTTCAAAGCACCTGCATTGTGTTTTCATTAGTGGCTCCTACCACGTCCCCCTTAGAACCGAGGGTACGCATTTCTCCACAATCCCTTCAGCATTTATTGTTTGCAGCGTCTTTGCTAATGACCATTCTGACTGCTGTGAGCTGATAGGTTTTTCTAATTTGGGTTTTCATGTCTTTAAAAATTCCTAAATGTCATCATTTTTCCACGCCTTTTCCTTTCTGTCAAAAAAAAAAAAACAGAAAAAAGTATGAGTACAATACACGTCTTGAATTTGTCTTCTTGGAAGGTTGCCCTGTTGTGAATTTATTGGTCGATTTTCGACCCCAGGCCTTTTTTGGAGGGCAGGTGTCATTTACAGAACTGCAAGTTTGGTGAATGTATAGGGACCTTTAGCAATGGGTTTAAAGCTGCTGTTAAGGGTAACGGCCACAAGGAGGCAGCATTTCTCCGTTGTCAAATCTGGGTACTAGGGCAGCAGAGTCTTTCTGGAAGTCGTGTTCCTAGGTTGTAAATTAGAATGGAATGTGCTAGGAGAAACCCCCATTAGTGTATGTCTCATTCCTTCTTGTTTTTTTAAAATTTTTTAATCGGGGTATAGATTAGAATATTATTTATCCTAGGTTTACAATATCTGGTTCATTTGTACATTATATATGTCTAAGCATGTACAGATCCTCTTCCCATGTAAAATATTACAGAGTGTTCCATAGACCTCCCTTGCTATCTGGTCGGTCTTTTCGATATATGTATATAATATGAATTTGTATCTGTATAGTAACACTGATGTTAATTGATCCATTCCCCCCACCTTTCCTTTTAGATGAGCATAGTTTGTTTTCTAAGTCTGTGAGTGTCTTTCTCTGTGGAAATATGTTCATTTGTGTCAGTTATTAGATAACGCCTCTAAGTGATATCATAGGATATAGGTCTTTTGTTTTCCGACTTACCTCATGTTTTGTGATTATCTCCAGGCTCATCTGTGGTGCCTCAAAGAGCAGTGTTTCATTGTTTTCCGTGGCTAATATTCCATCGTGTACATGGACCACTTCTTTTTATCCATTCTCCTGTTGATGGACATTTTGGTAGCTTCACTCTCTCGGCTATTGTGAATAAGGCTGCAGTGCAGCTTTTGCAGCCTGTGTCTTCACGATTCTGTTCTTCTCAGGTGACAGGGCCAGTGGTTCACCCGCTGGATTGAATGGTACCTCAATTTTTACTTTTCCACCAGCTCCTTTCTGTTCTCATTATTGTCGGTTACCCTTTCACATCTCACCAGCAAGTAGAGGGTAGAAAGTTCTCTAAAACGTCTGCAGCGTTTATTGTTTGTAGACCTTTTCCTGATGGTCAGTTGACTGGAGAGAGTTGAAACCATTTTGTAGATTCGATTGCATGAGTCTAATACTTCCTGAGGTTGAGCTTTTATCCATTTTCCTTTTCTTTAAAGAGAGTGAGTAAAACTTACCTCCTCAAACTATCTTCCTGAAAGATGTGCGTATTTTGAATTTTTTTGTTCATTCCCGACCGCAGCACAATTTTTGAGGGCAGGTGTCCTTTACAGCCCCGAGTCCTTGTGAATGTTCAGTGACCATTAGCTGTAGGTTTAAAGCCGCTCTTGTGGGAAACGGCCGCAAGGCGGCAGCATTTCTCCTTTACCAAATATGGTTACTAGGGCAACAGAGCCTTAATGGAAGTGGTGCAGTAGGTTGTAAATTAGAATGGAATGTGCCAGGAAAAAGCCCTTTATGTTTATGGCTCATTACTTCTTGTTCGTATTTGTAACTTAATTTTTATTTTTTATCACAGCAAATTTGATTACAATGGTTTGTGTGTTCTAGGTGTGCAAGATGTGGTTCTTTCATACATATACATATATCTATTCTTCTTCGGATCCTTTTCGCATGTAGGTTATGACACAATGTTGAGTGGTCTTCTCTTGGTATTCCGTAGGCCTTTGGTGATTATATATTTCCCATGTGTTTGTATATCTCTGTTAACCCCGAAGTCGTAATGTATCTAATCCTCACACCTTTCCGTTTGGTGAACCATAAGTTTGTTTAATGAATCTGTGATTGCCTTTCTCTCTGGAAATATCTTCATTGGTATAGAATTTTAGGTAACACCTATAAGTGATATGATAGGACATGTGTCTTTCTCTTTCTCATTTACCACAAGTTGTGTGATTACTTCTAGACTCATCTATGGTGCTGCAAATGGCATTGTTTCATTTTTTTCGCTAGCTAATATTCCATCTCGACATGTAGCAGTTTTTCTTTGTCCACCCATCTGTTGGTGGACTTTTTGGTTACTTCCATATCTTGGCTATTGTAATACTGTGCAGTGCACATTTCCCTGCCTGTGTCTTTCCAACTCTGTCTTCTTAGGTTATAGGTCCAGGAATGGGCCTGCTGGGTCATAAGGGAGCTCAATGTTTACCTTTTAAAGGCCCCTCCATTCTGTTCTCATTAGTGTCTCTTTTCACGTTACGGCCCTCTTAAAGTTGAGGGTATGCATTTCTCCACAACACCTTCACGATTGACTGTTTATAGATTGCTTGCTGATGGTGATTCTGACTGGTGTGAGCTGATACCTCTTTGTGGTTTGAATTTGCATGTGTGTCATATTCCGTTGAAATTGACCTTTTAGGCGTGTCCTTTTTATTTTTCAAACTGTGATTACAGCTTAGTTCTTCAAAGTGTTTTCTTAAAGTATGTATCACATTTTAAAATATTTTGGCCATTACTTCCCTCAAGACATTTTGAGGGCACGTTTCACTTACAGCCCTGCAGTACTTGTTCATATGAAGTGACCATTAGCACAGGCTTTACAGCTGCTTTTGCAGGTAACGGCCAGAGGGCGGCATCCTTTCTACGTTCCCCACTCGGGTAACTAGGGAAACAGACTTCCCGGCCAGCGGTGTTCCTCGCTTATAAATTAGAGTGGAATGTGCCCGGGTCAACCCACAGAAGCTGCTATCTCCTTACTTTTGTTTGTTTTTTAAATTCAATTTATAGTTTTTATTGGAGTAATATTCCATTGTGTACATGGACCACTTCTTCTTGGTGCATTCCTCTGATGATGGACATTTTCAATGCTTCCGAGTGTTGGCTATGGTAAATATTGCTGGAGTGCAGGATTGCCAGCCTGTGACTTTTTGATTCTCATTTTCCCAGGACATAGGCCCAGCAGTGGCTGTGATTGATGGACTGGTAGCTCAGTGTTTCCCTTTTCAAAGCACCTGCATTGTGTTTTCATTAGTGGCTCCTACCACGTCCCCCTTAGAACCGAGGGTACGCATTTCTCCACAATCCCTTCAGCATTTATTGTTTGCAGCGTCTTTGCTAATGACCATTCTGACTGCTGTGAGCTGATAGGTTTTTCTAATTTGGGTTTTCATGTCTTTAAAAATTCCTAAAAGTCATCATTTTTCCACGCCTTTTCCTTTCTGTCAAAAAAAAGAAAACAGAAAACAGTATGAGTACAATACACGTCTTGAATTTGTCTTCTTGGAAGGTTGCCCTGTTGTGAATTTATTGGTCGATTTTCGACCCCAGGCCTTTTTTGGAGGGCAGGTGTCATTTACAGAACTGCAAGTTTGGTGAATGTATAGGGACCTTTAGCAATGGGTTTAAAGCTGCTGTTAAGGGTAACGGCCACAAGGAGGCAGCATTTCTCCGTTGTCAAATCTGGGTACTAGGGCAGCAGAGTCTTTCTGGAAGTCGTGTTCCTAGGTTGTAAATTAGAATGGAATGTGCTAGGAGAAACCCCCATTAGTGTATGTCTCATTCCTTCTTGTTTTTTTTAAATTTTTTAATCGGGGTATAGATTAGAATATTATTTATCCTAGGTTTACAATATCTGGTTCATTTGTACATTATATATGTCTAAGCATGTACAGATCCTCTTCCCATGTAAAATATTACAGAGTGTTCCATAGACCTCCCTTGCTATCTGGTCGGTCTTTTCGATATATGTATATAATATGAATTTGTATCTGTATAGTAACACTGATGTTAATTGATCCATTCCCCCCACCTTTCCTTTTAGATGAGCATAGTTTGTTTTCTAAGTCTGTGAGTGTCTTTCTCTGTAGAAATATGTTCATTTGTGTCAGTTATTAGATAACGCCTCTAAGTGATATCATAGGATATAGGTCTTTTGCTTTCCGACTTACCTCATGTTTTGTGATTATCTCCAGGCTCATCTGTGGTGCCTCAAAGAGCAGTGTTTCATTGTTTTCCGTGGCTAATATTCCATCGTGTACATGGACCACTTCTTTTTATCCATTCTCCTGTTGATGGACATTTTGGTAGCTTCACTCTCTCGGCTATTGTGAATAAGGCTGCAGTGCAGCTTTTGCAGCCTGTGTCTTCACGATTCTGTTCTTCTCAGGTGACAGGGCCAGTGGTTCACCCACTGGATTGAATGGTACCTCAATTTTTACTTTTCCACCAGCTCCTTTCTGTTCTCATTATTGTCGGTTACCCTTTCACATCTCACCAGCAAGTAGAGGGTAGAAAGTTCTCTAAAACGTCTGCAGCGTTTATTGTTTGTAGACCTTTTCCTGATGGTCAGTTGACTGGAGACAGTTGAAACCACTTTGTAGATTCGATTGCATGAGTCTAATACTTCCTGAGGTTGAGCTTTTATCCATTTTCCTTTTCCTTAAAGAGAGTGAGTAAAACTTACCTCCTCAAACTATCTTCCTGAAAGATTTGCGTGTTTTGAACTTTTTTGTTCATTCCCGACCTCAGCACAATTTTTGAGGGCAGGTGTCCTTTACAGCCCCGAGTCCTTGTGAATGTTCAGTGACCATTAGCTGTGGGTTTAAAGCCGCTCTTGTGGGAAACGGCCGCAAGGCGGCAGCATTTCTCCTTAACCAAATTTGGTTACTAGGGCAACAGAGCCTTAATGGAAGTGGTGCAGTAGGTTGTAAATTAGAATGGAATGTGCCAGGAAAAAGCCCTTTATGTTTATGGCTCATTACTTCTTGTTCGTATTTGTAACTTAATTTTTATTTTTTATCACAGCAAATTTGATTACAATGTTTTGTGTGTTCTAGGTGTGCAAGATGTGGTTCTTTCATACATATACATATATCTATTCTTCTTCGGATCCTTTTCCCATGTAGGTTATGACACAATGTTGAGTGGTCTTCTCTTGGTATTCCGTAGGCCTTTGGTGATTATATATTTCCCATGTGTTTGTATATCTCTGTTAACCCCGAAGTCGTAATGTATCTAATCCTCACACCTTTCCGTTTGGTGAACCATAAGTTTGTTTAATGAATCTGTGATTGCCTTTCTCTCTGGAAATATCTTCATTGGTATCGAATTTTAGGTAACACCTATAAGTGATATGATAGGACATGTGTCTTTCTCTTTCTCATTTACCACAAGTTGTGTGATTACTTCTAGACTCATCTATGGTGCTGCAAATGGCATTGTTTCATTTTTTTCGCTAGCTAATATTCCATCTCGACATGTAGCAGTTTTTCTTTGTCCACCCATCTGTTGGTGGACTTTTTGGTTACTTCCATATCTTGGCTATTGTAATACTGTGCAGTGCACATTTCCCTGCCTGTGTCTTTCCAACTCTGTCTTCTTAGGTTATAGGTCCAGGAATGGGCCTGCTGGGTCATATGGGAGCTCAATGTTTACCTTTTAAAGGCCCCTCCATTCTGTTCTCATTAGTGGCTCTTTTCAGGTTACGGCCCTCTTAAAGTTGAGGGTATGCATTTCTCCACAACACCTTCACGATTGACTGTTTATAGATTGCTTGCTGATGGTGATTCTGACTGGTGTGAGCTGATACCTCTTTGTGGTTTGAATTTGCATGTGTGTCATATTCCGTTGAAATTGACCTTTAAGGCGTGTCCTTTTTATTTTTCAAACTGTGATTACAGCTTAGTTCTTCAAAGTGTTTTCTTAAAGTATGTATCACATTTTAAAATATTTTGGCCATTACTTCCCTCAAGACATTTTGAGGGCACGTTTCACTTACAGCCCTGCAGTACTTGTTCATATGAAGTGACCATTAGCACAGGCTTTACAGCTGCTTTTGCAGGTAACGGCCAGAGGGCGGCATCCTTTCTACGTTCCCCACTCGGGTAACTAGGGAAACAGACTTCCCGGCCAGCGGTGTTCCTCGCTTATAAATTAGAGTGGAATGTGCCCGGGTCAACCCACAGAAGCTGCTATCTCCTTACTTTTGTTTGTTTTTTAAATTCAATTTATAGTTTTTATTGGAGTAATATTCCATTGTGTACATGGACCACTTCTTCTTGGTGCATTCCTCTGATGATGGACATTTTCAATGCTTCCGAGTGTTGGCTATGGTAAATATTGCTGGAGTGCAGGATTGCCAGCCTGTGACTTTTTGATTCTCATTTTCTCAGGACATAGGCCCAGCAGTGGCTGTGATTGATGGACTGGTAGCTCAGTGTTTCCCTTTTCAAAGCACCTGCATTGTGTTTTCATTAGTGGCTCCTACCACGTCCCCCTTAGAACCGAGGGTACGCATTTCTCCACAATCCCTTCAGCATTTATTGTTTGCAGCGTCTTTGCTAATGACCATTCTGACTGCTGTGAGCTGATAGGTTTTTCTAATTTGGGTTTTCATGTCTTTAAAAATTCCTAAATGTCATCATTTTTCCACGCCTTTTCCTTTCTGTCAAAAAAAAAAAAACAGAAAAAAGTATGAGTACAATACACGTCTTGAATTTGTCTTCTTGGAAGGTTGCCCTGTTGTGAATTTATTGGTCGATTTTCGACCCCAGGCCTTTTTTGGAGGGCAGGTGTCATTTACAGAACTGCAAGTTTGGTGAATGTATAGGGACCTTTAGCAATGGGTTTAAAGCTGCTGTTAAGGGTAACGGCCACAAGGAGGCAGCATTTCTCCGTTGTCAAATCTGGGTACTAGGGCAGCAGAGTCTTTCTGGAAGTCGTGTTCCTAGGTTGTAAATTAGAATGGAATGTGCTAGGAGAAACCCCCATTAGTGTATGTCTCATTCCTTCTTGTTTTTTTAAAATTTTTTAATCGGGGTATAGATTAGAATATTATTTATCCTAGGTTTACAATATCTGGTTCATTTGTACATTATATATGTCTAAGCATGTACAGATCCTCTTCCCATGTAAAATATTACAGAGTGTTCCATAGACCTCCCTTGCTATCTGGTCGGTCTTTTCGATATATGTATATAATATGAATTTGTATCTGTATAGTAACACTGATGTTAATTGATCCATTCCCCCCACCTTTCCTTTTAGATGAGCATAGTTTGTTTTCTAAGTCTGTGAGTGTCTTTCTCTGTGGAAATATGTTCATTTGTGTCAGTTATTAGATAACGCCTCTAAGTGATATCATAGGATATAGGTCTTTTGTTTTCCGACTTACCTCATGTTTTGTGATTATCTCCAGGCTCATCTGTGGTGCCTCAAAGAGCAGTGTTTCATTGTTTTCCGTGGCTAATATTCCATCGTGTACATGGACCACTTCTTTTTATCCATTCTCCTGTTGATGGACATTTTGGTAGCTTCACTCTCTCGGCTATTGTGAATAAGGCTGCAGTGCAGCTTTTGCAGCCTGTGTCTTCACGATTCTGTTCTTCTCAGGTGACAGGGCCAGTGGTTCACCCGCTGGATTGAATGGTACCTCAATTTTTACTTTTCCACCAGCTCCTTTCTGTTCTCATTATTGTCGGTTACCCTTTCACATCTCACCAGCAAGTAGAGGGTAGAAAGTTCTCTAAAACGTCTGCAGCGTTTATTGTTTGTAGACCTTTTCCTGATGGTCAGTTGACTGGAGAGAGTTGAAACCATTTTGTAGATTCGATTGCATGAGTCTAATACTTCCTGAGGTTGAGCTTTTATCCATTTTCCTTTTCTTTAAAGAGAGTGAGTAAAACTTACCTCCTCAAACTATCTTCCTGAAAGATGTGCGTATTTTGAATTTTTTTGTTCATTCCCGACCGCAGCACAATTTTTGAGGGCAGGTGTCCTTTACAGCCCCGAGTCCTTGTGAATGTTCAGTGACCATTAGCTGTAGGTTTAAAGCCGCTCTTGTGGGAAACGGCCGCAAGGCGGCAGCATTTCTCCTTTACCAAATATGGTTACTAGGGCAACAGAGCCTTAATGGAAGTGGTGCAGTAGGTTGTAAATTAGAATGGAATGTGCCAGGAAAAAGCCCTTTATGTTTATGGCTCATTACTTCTTGTTCGTATTTGTAACTTAATTTTTATTTTTTATCACAGCAAATTTGATTACAATGGTTTGTGTGTTCTAGGTGTGCAAGATGTGGTTCTTTCATACATATACATATATCTATTCTTCTTCGGATCCTTTTCGCATGTAGGTTATGACACAATGTTGAGTGGTCTTCTCTTGGTATTCCGTAGGCCTTTGGTGATTATATATTTCCCATGTGTTTGTATATCTCTGTTAACCCCGAAGTCGTAATGTATCTAATCCTCACACCTTTCCGTTTGGTGAACCATAAGTTTGTTTAATGAATCTGTGATTGCCTTTCTCTCTGGAAATATCTTCATTGGTATAGAATTTTAGGTAACACCTATAAGTGATATGATAGGACATGTGTCTTTCTCTTTCTCATTTACCACAAGTTGTGTGATTACTTCTAGACTCATCTATGGTGCTGCAAATGGCATTGTTTCATTTTTTTCGCTAGCTAATATTCCATCTCGACATGTAGCAGTTTTTCTTTGTCCACCCATCTGTTGGTGGACTTTTTGGTTACTTCCATATCTTGGCTATTGTAATACTGTGCAGTGCACATTTCCCTGCCTGTGTCTTTCCAACTCTGTCTTCTTAGGTTATAGGTCCAGGAATGGGCCTGCTGGGTCATAAGGGAGCTCAATGTTTACCTTTTAAAGGCCCCTCCATTCTGTTCTCATTAGTGTCTCTTTTCACGTTACGGCCCTCTTAAAGTTGAGGGTATGCATTTCTCCACAACACCTTCACGATTGACTGTTTATAGATTGCTTGCTGATGGTGATTCTGACTGGTGTGAGCTGATACCTCTTTGTGGTTTGAATTTGCATGTGTGTCATATTCCGTTGAAATTGACCTTTTAGGCGTGTCCTTTTTATTTTTCAAACTGTGATTACAGCTTAGTTCTTCAAAGTGGTTTCTTAAAGTATGTATCACATTTTAAAATATTTTGGCCATTACTTCCCTCAAGACATTTTGAGGGCACGTTTCACTTACAGCCCTGCAGTACTTGTTCATATGAAGTGACCATTAGCACAGGCTTTACAGCTGCTTTTGCAGGTAACGGCCAGAGGGCGGCATCCTTTCTACGTTCCCCACTCGGGTAACTAGGGAAACAGACTTCCCGGCCAGCGGTGTTCCTCGCTTATAAATTAGAGTGGAATGTGCCCGGGTCAACCCACAGAAGCTGCTATCTCCTTACTTTTGTTTGTTTTTTAAATTCAATTTATAGTTTTTATTGGAGTAATATTCCATTGTGTACATGGACCACTTCTTCTTGGTGCATTCCTCTGATGATGGACATTTTCAATGCTTCCGAGTGTTGGCTATGGTAAATATTGCTGGAGTGCAGGATTGCCAGCCTGTGACTTTTTGATTCTCATTTTCTCAGGACATAGGCCCAGCAGTGGCTGTGATTGATGGACTGGTAGCTCAGTGTTTCCCTTTTCAAAGCACCTGCATTGTGTTTTCATTAGTGGCTCCTACCACGTCCCCCTTAGAACCGAGGGTACGCATTTCTCCACAATCCCTTCAGCATTTATTGTTTGCAGCGTCTTTGCTAATGACCATTCTGACTGCTGTGAGCTGATAGGTTTTTCTAATTTGGGTTTTCATGTCTTTAAAAATTCCTAAATGTCATCATTTTTCCACGCCTTTTCCTTTCTGTCAAAAAAAAAAAAACAGAAAACAGTATGAGTACAATACACGTCTTGAATTTGTCTTCTTGGAAGGTTGCCCTGTTGTGAATTTATTGGTCGATTTTCGACCCCAGGCCTTTTTTGGAGGGCAGGTGTCATTTACAGAACTGCAAGTTTGGTGAATGTATAGGGACCTTTAGCAATGGGTTTAAAGCTGCTGTTAAGGGTAACGGCCACAAGGAGGCAGCATTTCTCCGTTGTCAAATCTGGGTACTAGGGCAGCAGAGTCTTTCTGGAAGTCGTGTTCCTAGGTTGTAAATTAGAATGGAATGTGCTAGGAGAAACCCCCATTAGTGTATGTCTCATTCCTTCTTGTTTTTTTAAAATTTTTTAATCGGGGTATAGATTAGAATATTATTTATCCTAGGTTTACAATATCTGGTTCATTTGTACATTATATATGTCTAAGCATGTACAGATCCTCTTCCCATGTAAAATATTACAGAGTGTTCCATAGACCTCCCTTGCTATCTGGTCGGTCTTTTCGATATATGTATATAATATGAATTTGTATCTGTATAGTAACACTGATGTTAATTGATCCATTCCCCCCACCTTTCCTTTTAGATGAGCATAGTTTGTTTTCTAAGTCTGTGAGTGTCTTTCTCTGTGGAAATATGTTCATTTGTGTCAGTTATTAGATAACGCCTCTAAGTGATATCATAGGATATAGGTCTTTTGTTTTCCGACTTACCTCATGTTTTGTGATTATCTCCAGGCTCATCTGTGGTGCCTCAAAGAGCAGTGTTTCATTGTTTTCCGTGGCTAATATTCCATCGTGTACATGGACCACTTCTTTTTATCCATTCTCCTGTTGATGGACATTTTGGTAGCTTCACTCTCTCGGCTATTGTGAATAAGGCTGCAGTGCAGCTTTTGCAGCCTGTGTCTTCACGATTCTGTTCTTCTCAGGTGACAGGGCCAGTGGTTCACCCGCTGGATTGAATGGTACCTCAATTTTTACTTTTCCACCAGCTCCTTTCTGTTCTCATTATTGTCGGTTACCCTTTCACATCTCACCAGCAAGTAGAGGGTAGAAAGTTCTCTAAAACGTCTGCAGCGTTTATTGTTTGTAGACCTTTTCCTGATGGTCAGTTGACTGGAGAGAGTTGAAACCATTTTGTAGATTCGATTGCATGAGTCTAATACTTCCTGAGGTTGAGCTTTTATCCATTTTCCTTTTCCTTAAAGAGAGTGAGTAAAACTTACCTCCTCAAACTATCTTCCTGAAAGATTTGCGTGTTTTGAACTTTTTTGTTCATTCCCGACCTCAGCACAATTTTTGAGGGCAGGTGTCCTTTACAGCCCCGAGTCCTTGTGAATGTTCAGTGACCATTAGCTGTGGGTTTAAAGCCGCTCTTGTGGGAAACGGCCGCAAGGCGGCAGCATTTCTCCTTAACCAAATATGGTTACTAGGGCAACAGAGCCTTAATGGAAGTGGTGCAGTAGGTTGTAAATTAGAATGGAATGTGCCAGGAAAAAGCCCTTTATGTTTATGGCTCATTACTTCTTGTTCGTATTTGTAACTTAATTTTTATTTTTTATCACAGCAAATTTGATTACAATGTTTTGTGTGTTCTAGGTGTGCAAGATGTGGTTCTTTCATACATATACATATATCTATTCTTCTTCGGATCCTTTTCCCATGTAGGTTATGACACAATGTTGAGTGGTCTTCTCTTGGTATTCCGTAGGCCTTTGGTGATTATATATTTCCCATGTGTTTGTATATCTCTGTTAACCCCGAAGTCGTAATGTATCTAATCCTCACACCTTTCCGTTTGGTGAACCATAAGTTTGTTTAATGAATCTGTGATTGCCTTTCTCTCTGGAAATATCTTCATTGGTATCGAATTTTAGGTAACACCTATAAGTGATATGATAGGACATGTGTCTTTCTCTTTCTCATTTACCACAAGTTGTGTGATTACTTCTAGACTCATCTATGGTGCTGCAAATGGCATTGTTTCATTTTTTTCGCTAGCTAATATTCCATCTCGACATGTAGCAGTTTTTCTTTGTCCACCCATCTGTTGGTGGACTTTTTGGTTACTTCCATATCTTGGCTATTGTAATACTGTGCAGTGCACATTTCCCTGCCTGTGTCTTTCCAACTCTGTCTTCTTAGGTTATAGGTCCAGGAATGGGCCTGCTGGGTCATATGGGAGCTCAATGTTTACCTTTTAAAGGCCCCTCCGTTCTGTTCTCATTAGTGGCTCTTTTCAGGTTACGGCCCTCTTAAAGTTGAGGGTATGCATTTCTCCACAACACCTTCACGATTGACTGTTTATAGATTGCTTGCTGATGGTGATTCTGACTGGTGTGAGCTGATACCTCTTTGTGGTTTGAATTTGCATGTGTGTCATATTCCGTTGAAATTGACCTTTTAGGCGTGTCCTTTTTATTTTTCAAACTGTGATTACAGCTTAGTTCTTCAAAGTGTTTTCTTAAAGTATGTATCACATTTTAAAATATTTTGGCCATTACTTCCCTCAAGACATTTTGAGGGCACGTTTCACTTACAGCCCTGCAGTACTTGTTCATATGAAGTGACCATTAGCACAGGCTTTACAGCTGCTTTTGCAGGTAACGGCCAGAGGGCGGCATCCTTTCTACGTTCCCCACTCGGGTAACTAGGGAAACAGACTTCCCGGCCAGCGGTGTTCCTCGCTTATAAATTAGAGTGGAATGTGCCCGGGTCAACCCACAGAAGCTGCTATCTCCTTACTTTTGTTTGTTTTTTAAATTCAATTTATAGTTTTTATTGGAGTAATATTCCATTGTGTACATGGACCACTTCTTCTTGGTGCATTCCTCTGATGATGGACATTTTCAATGCTTCCGAGTGTTGGCTATGGTAAATATTGCTGGAGTGCAGGATTGCCAGCCTGTGACTTTTTGATTCTCATTTTCTCAGGACATAGGCCCAGCAGTGGCTGTGATTGATGGACTGGTAGCTCAGTGTTTCCCTTTTCAAAGCACCTGCATTGTGTTTTCATTAATGGCTCCTACCACGTCCCCCTTAGAACCGAGGGTACGCATTTCTCCACAATCCCTTCAGCATTTATTGTTTGCAGCGTCTTTGCTAATGACCATTCTGACTGCTGTGAGCTGATAGGTTTTTCTAATTTGGGTTTTCATGTCTTTAAAAATTCCTAAAAGTCATCATTTTTCCACGCCTTTTCCTTTCTGTCAAAAAAAAAAAAAACAGAAAAAAGTATGAGTACAATACACGTCTTGAATTTGTCTTCTTGGAAGGTTGCCCTGTTGTGAATTTATTGGTCGATTTTCGACCCCAGGCCTTTTTTGGAGGGCAGGTGTCATTTACAGAACTGCAAGTTTGGTGAATGTATAGGGACCTTTAGCAATGGGTTTAAAGCTGCTGTTAAGGGTAACGGCCACAAGGAGGCAGCATTTCTCCGTTGTCAAATCTGGGTACTAGGGCAGCAGAGTCTTTCTGGAAGTCGTGTTCCTAGGTTGTAAATTAGAATGGAATGTGCTAGGAGAAACCCCCATTAGTGTATGTCTCATTCCTTCTTGTTTTTTTTAAATTTTTTAATCGGGGTATAGATTAGAATATTATTTATCCTAGGTTTACAATATCTGGTTCATTTGTACATTATATATGTCTAAGCATGTACAGATCCTCTTCCCATGTAAAATATTACAGAGTGTTCCATAGACCTCCCTTGCTATCTGGTCGGTCTTTTCGATATATGTATATAATATGAATTTGTATCTGTGTAGTAACACTGATGTTAATTGATCCATTCCCCCCACCTTTCCTTTTAGATGAGCATAGTTTGTTTTCTAAGTCTGTGAGTGTCTTTCTCTGTAGAAATATGTTCATTTGTGTCAGTTATTAGATAACGCCTCTAAGTGATATCATAGGATATAGGTCTTTTGCTTTCCGACTTACCTCATGTTTTGTGATTATCTCCAGGCTCATCTGTGGTGCCTCAAAGAGCAGTGTTTCATTGTTTTCCGTGGCTAATATTCCATCGTGTACATGGACCACTTCTTTTTATCCATTCTCCTGTTGATGGACATTTTGGTAGCTTCACTCTCTCGGCTATTGTGAATAAGGCTGCAGTGCAGCTTTTGCAGCCTGTGTCTTCACGATTCTGTTCTTCTCAGGTGACAGGGCCAGTGGTTCACCCACTGGATTGAATGGTACCTCAATTTTTACTTTTCCACCAGCTCCTTTCTGTTCTCATTATTGTCGGTTACCCTTTCACATCTCACCAGCAAGTAGAGGGTAGAAAGTTCTCTAAAACGTCTGCAGCGTTTATTGTTTGTAGACCTTTTCCTGATGGTCAGTTGACTGGAGACAGTTGAAACCACTTTGTAGATTCGATTGCATGAGTCTAATACTTCCTGAGGTTGAGCTTTTATCCATTTTCCTTTTCCTTAAAGAGAGTGAGTAAAACTTACCTCCTCAAACTATCTTCCTGAAAGATTTGCGTGTTTTGAACTTTTTTGTTCATTCCCGACCTCAGCACAATTTTTGAGGGCAGGTGTCCTTTACAGCCCCGAGTCCTTGTGAATGTTCAGTGACCATTAGCTGTGGGTTTAAAGCCGCTCTTGTGGGAAACGGCCGCAAGGCGGCAGCATTTCTCCTTAACCAAATTTGGTTACTAGGGCAACAGAGCCTTAATGGAAGTGGTGCAGTAGGTTGTAAATTAGAATGGAATGTGCCAGGAAAAAGCCCTTTATGTTTATGGCTCATTACTTCTTGTTCGTATTTGTAACTTAATTTTTATTTTTTATCACAGCAAATTTGATTACAATGTTTTGTGTGTTCTAGGTGTGCAAGATGTGGTTCTTTCATACATATACATATATCTATTCTTCTTCGGATCCTTTTCCCATGTAGGTTATGACACAATGTTGAGTGGTCTTCTCTTGGTATTCCGTAGGCCTTTGGTGATTATATATTTCCCATGTGTTTGTATATCTCTGTTAACCCCGAAGTCGTAATGTATCTAATCCTCACACCTTTCCGTTTGGTGAACCATAAGTTTGTTTAATGAATCTGTGATTGCCTTTCTCTCTGGAAATATCTTCATTGGTATCGAATTTTAGGTAACACCTATAAGTGATATGATAGGACATGTGTCTTTCTCTTTCTCATTTACCACAAGTTGTGTGATTACTTCTAGACTCATCTATGGTGCTGCAAATGGCATTGTTTCATTTTTTTCGCTAGCTAATATTCCATCTCGACATGTAGCAGTTTTTCTTTGTCCACCCATCTGTTGGTGGACTTTTTGGTTACTTCCATATCTTGGCTATTGTAATACTGTGCAGTGCACATTTCCCTGCCTGTGTCTTTCCAACTCTGTCTTCTTAGGTTATAGGTCCAGGAATGGGCCTGCTGGGTCATATGGGAGCTCAATGTTTACCTTTTAAAGGCCCCTCCATTCTGTTCTCATTAGTGGCTCTTTTCAGGTTACGGCCCTCTTAAAGTTGAGGGTATGCATTTCTCCACAACACCTTCACGATTGACTGTTTATAGATTGCTTGCTGATGGTGATTCTGACTGGTGTGAGCTGATACCTCTTTGTGGTTTGAATTTGCATGTGTGTCATATTCCGTTGAAATTGACCTTTAAGGCGTGTCCTTTTTATTTTTCAAACTGTGATTACAGCTTAGTTCTTCAAAGTGTTTTCTTAAAGTATGTATCACATTTTAAAATATTTTGGCCATTACTTCCCTCAAGACATTTTGAGGGCACGTTTCACTTACAGCCCTGCAGTACTTGTTCATATGAAGTGACCATTAGCACAGGCTTTACAGCTGCTTTTGCAGGTAACGGCCAGAGGGCGGCATCCTTTCTACGTTCCCCACTCGGGTAACTAGGGAAACAGACTTCCCGGCCAGCGGTGTTCCTCGCTTATAAATTAGAGTGGAATGTGCCCGGGTCAACCCACAGAAGCTGCTATCTCCTTACTTTTGTTTGTTTTTTAAATTCAATTTATAGTTTTTATTGGAGTAATATTCCATTGTGTACATGGACCACTTCTTCTTGGTGCATTCCTCTGATGATGGACATTTTCAATGCTTCCGAGTGTTGGCTATGGTAAATATTGCTGGAGTGCAGGATTGCCAGCCTGTGACTTTTTGATTCTCATTTTCTCAGGACATAGGCCCAGCAGTGGCTGTGATTGATGGACTGGTAGCTCAGTGTTTCCCTTTTCAAAGCACCTGCATTGTGTTTTCATTAATGGCTCCTACCACGTCCCCCTTAGAACCGAGGGTACGCATTTCTCCACAATCCCTTCAGCATTTATTGTTTGCAGCGTCTTTGCTAATGACCATTCTGACTGCTGTGAGCTGATAGGTTTTTCTAATTTGGGTTTTCATGTCTTTAAAAATTCCTAAAAGTCATCATTTTTCCACGCCTTTTCCTTTCTGTCAAAAAAAAAAAAAACAGAAAAAAGTATGAGTACAATACACGTCTTGAATTTGTCTTCTTGGAAGGTTGCCCTGTTGTGAATTTATTGGTCGATTTTCGACCCCAGGCCTTTTTTGGAGGGCAGGTGTCATTTACAGAACTGCAAGTTTGGTGAATGTATAGGGACCTTTAGCAATGGGTTTAAAGCTGCTGTTAAGGGTAACGGCCACAAGGAGGCAGCATTTCTCCGTTGTCAAATCTGGGTACTAGGGCAGCAGAGTCTTTCTGGAAGTCGTGTTCCTAGGTTGTAAATTAGAATGGAATGTGCTAGGAGAAACCCCCATTAGTGTATGTCTCATTCCTTCTTGTTTTTTTAAAATTTTTTAATCGGGGTATAGATTAGAATATTATTTATCCTAGGTTTACAATATCTGGTTCATTTGTACATTATATATGTCTAAGCATGTACAGATCCTCTTCCCATGTAAAATATTACAGAGTGTTCCATAGACCTCCCTTGCTATCTGGTCGGTCTTTTCGATATATGTATATAGTATGAATTTGTATCTGTATAGTAACACTGATGTTAATTGATCCATTCCCCCCACCTTTCCTTTTAGATGAGCATAGTTTGTTTTCTAAGTCTGTGAGTGTCTTTCTCTGTGGAAATATGTTCATTTGTGTCAGTTATTAGATAACGCCTCTAAGTGATATCATAGGATATAGGTCTTTTGCTTTCCGACTTACCTCATGTTTTGTGATTATCTCCAGGCTCATCTGTGGTGCCTCAAAGAGCAGTGTTTCATTGTTTTCCGTGGCTAATATTCCATCGTGTACATGGACCACTTCTTTTTATCCATTCTCCTGTTGATGGACATTTTGGTAGCTTCACTCTCTCGGCTATTGTGAATAAGGCTGCAGTGCAGCTTTTGCAGCCTGTGTCTTCACGATTCTGTTCTTCTCAGGTGACAGGGCCAGTGGTTCACCCGCTGGATTGAATGGTACCTCAATTTTTACTTTTCCACCAGCTCCTTTCTGTTCTCATTATTGTCGGTTACCCTTTCACATCTCACCAGCAAGTAGAGGGTAGAAAGTTCTCTAAAACGTCTGCAGCGTTTATTGTTTGTAGACCTTTTCCTGATGGTCAGTTGACTGGAGAGAGTTGAAACCATTTTGTAGATTCGATTGCATGAGTCTAATACTTCCTGAGGTTGAGCTTTTATCCATTTTCCTTTTCCTTAAAGAGAGTGAGTAAAACTTACCTCCTCAAACTATCTTCCTGAAAGATTTGCGTGTTTTGAACTTTTTTGTTCATTCCCGACCTCAGCACAATTTTTGAGGGCAGGTGTCCTTTACAGCCCCGAGTCCTTGTGAATGTTCAGTGACCATTAGCTGTGGGTTTAAAGCCGCTCTTGTGGGAAACGGCCGCAAGGCGGCAGCATTTCTCCTTTACCAAATTTGGTTACTAGGGCAACAGAGCCTTAATGGAAGTGGTGCAGTAGGTTGTAAATTAGAATGGAATGTGCCAGGAAAAAGCCCTTTATGTTTATGGCTCATTACTTCTTGTTCGTATTTGTAACTTAATTTTTATTTTTTATCACAGCAAATTTGATTACAATGTTTTGTGTGTTCTAGGTGTGCAAGATGTGGTTCTTTCATACATATACATATATCTATTCTTCTTCGGATCCTTTTCCCATGTAGGTTATGACACAATGTTGAGTGGTCTTCTCTTGGTATTCCGTAGGCCTTTGGTGATTATATATTTCCCATGTGTTTGTATATCTCTGTTAACCCCGAAGTCGTAATGTATCTAATCCTCACACCTTTCCGTTTGGTGAACCATAAGTTTGTTTAATGAATCTGTGATTGCCTTTCTCTCTGGAAATATCTTCATTGGTATCGAATTTTAGGTAACACCTATAAGTGATATGATAGGACATGTGTCTTTCTCTTTCTCATTTACCACAAGTTGTGTGATTACTTCTAGACTCATCTATGGTGCTGCAAATGGCATTGTTTCATTTTTTTCGCTAGCTAATATTCCATCTCGACATGTAGCAGTTTTTCTTTGTCCACCCATCTGTTGGTGGACTTTTTGGTTACTTCCATATCTTGGCTATTGTAATACTGTGCAGTGCACATTTCCCTGCCTGTGTCTTTCCAACTCTGTCTTCTTAGGTTATAGGTCCAGGAATGGGCCTGCTGGGTCATATGGGAGCTCAATGTTTACCTTTTAAAGGCCCCTCCATTCTGTTCTCATTAGTGGCTCTTTTCAGGTTACGGCCCTCTTAAAGTTGAGGGTATGCATTTCTCCACAACACCTTCACGATTGACTGTTTATAGATTGCTTGCTGATGGTGATTCTGACTGGTGTGAGCTGATACCTCTTTGTGGTTTGAATTTGCATGTGTGTCATATTCCGTTGAAATTGACCTTTAAGGCGTGTCCTTTTTATTTTTCAAACTGTGATTACAGCTTAGTTCTTCAAAGTGTTTTCTTAAAGTATGTATCACATTTTAAAATATTTTGGCCATTACTTCCCTCAAGACATTTTGAGGGCACGTTTCACTTACAGCCCTGCAGTACTTGTTCATATGAAGTGACCATTAGCACAGGCTTTACAGCTGCTTTTGCAGGTAACGGCCAGAGGGCGGCATCCTTTCTACGTTCCCCACTCGGGTAACTAGGGAAACAGACTTCCCGGCCAGTGGTGTTCCTCGCTTATAAATTAGAGTGGAATGTGCCCGGGTCAACCCACAGAAGCTGCTATCTCCTTACTTTTGTTTGTTTTTTAAATTCAATTTATAGTTTTTATTGGAGTAATATTCCATTGTGTACATGGACCACTTCTTCTTGGTGCATTCCTCTGATGATGGACATTTTCAATGCTTCCGAGTGTTGGCTATGGTAAATATTGCTGGAGTGCAGGATTGCCAGCCTGTGACTTTTTGATTCTCATTTTCTCAGGACATAGGCCCAGCAGTGGCTGTGATTGATGGACTGGTAGCTCAGTGTTTCCCTTTTCAAAGCACCTGCATTGTGTTTTCATTAGTGGCTCCTACCACGTCCCCCTTAGAACCGAGGGTACGCATTTCTCCACAATCCCTTCAGCATTTATTGTTTGCAGCGTCTTTGCTAATGACCATTCTGACTGCTGTGAGCTGATAGGTTTTTCTAATTTGGGTTTTCATGTCTTTAAAAATTCCTAAAAGTCATCATTTTTCCACGCCTTTTCCTTTCTGTCAAAAAAAAGAAAACAGAAAACAGTATGAGTACAATACACGTCTTGAATTTGTCTTCTTGGAAGGTTGCCCTGTTGTGAATTTATTGGTCGATTTTCGACCCCAGGCCTTTTTTGGAGGGCAGGTGTCATTTACAGAACTGCAAGTTTGGTGAATGTATAGGGATCTTTAGCAATGGGTTTAAAGCTGCTGTTAAGGGTAACGGCCACAAGGAGGCAGCATTTCTCCGTTGTCAAATCTGGGTACTAGGGCAGCACAGTCTTTCTGGAAGTCGTGTTCCTAGGTTGTAAATTAGAATGGAATGTGCTAGGAGAAACCCCCATTAGTGTATGTCTCATTCCTTCTTGTTTTTTTTAAATTTTTTAATCGGGGTATAGATTAGAATATTATTTATCCTAGGTTTACAATATCTGGTTCATCTGTACATTATATATGTCTAAGCATGTACAGATCCTCTTCCCATATAAAATATTACAGAGTGTTCCATAGACCTCCCTTGCTATTTGGTCGGTCTTTTTGATATATGTATATAATATGAATTTGTATCTGTATAGTAACACTGATGTTAATTGATCCAGTCCCCCCACCTTTCCTTTTAGATGAGCATAGTTTGTTTTCTAAGTCTGTGAGTGTCTTTCTCTGTGGAAATATGTTCATTTGTGTCAGTTATTAGATAACGCCTCTAAGTGATATCATAGGATATAGGTCTTTTGCTTTCCGACTTACCTCATGTTTTGTGATTATCTCCAGGCTCATCTGTGGTGCCTCAAAGAGCAGTGTTTCATTCTTTTCCGTGGCTAATATTCCATCGTGTACATGGACCACTTCTTTTTATCCATTCTCCTGTTGATGGACATTTTGGTAGCTTCACTCTCTCGGCTATTGTGAATAAGGCTGCAGTGCAGCTTTTGCAGCCTGTGTCTTCACGATTCTGTTCTTCTCAGGTGACAGGGCCAGTGGTTCACCCGCTGGATTGAATGGTACCTCAATTTTTACTTTTCCACCAGCTCCTTTCTGTTCTCATTATTGTCGGTTACCCTTTCACATCTCACCAGCAAGTAGAGGGTAGAAAGTTCTCTAAAACGTCTGCAGCGTTTATTGTTTGTAGACCTTTTCCTGATGGTCAGTTGACTGGAGAGAGTTGAAACCATTTTGTAGATTCGATTGCATGAGTCTAATACTTCCTGAGGTTGAGCTTTTATCCATTTTCCTTTTCCTTAAAGAGAGTGAGTAAAACTTACCTCCTCAAACTATCTTCCTGAAAGATTTGCGTGTTTTGAACTTTTTTGTTCATTCCCGACCTCAGCACAATTTTTGAGGGCAGGTGTCCTTTACAGCCCCGAGTCCTTGTGAATGTTCAGTGACCATTAGCTGTGGGTTTAAAGCCGCTCTTGTGGGAAACGGCCGCAAGGCGGCAGCATTTCTCCTTTACCAAATTTGGTTACTAGGGCAACAGAGCCTTAATGGAAGTGGTGCAGTAGGTTGTAAATTAGAATGGAATGTGCCAGGAAAAAGCCCTTTATGTTTATGGCTCATTACTTCTTGTTCGTATTTGTAACTTAATTTTTATTTTTTATCACAGCAAATTTGATTACAATGTTTTGTGTGTTCTAGGTGTGCAAGATGTGGTTCTTTCATACATATACATATATCTATTCTTCTTCGGATCCTTTTCCCATGTAGGTTATGACACAATGTTGAGTGGTCTTCTCTTGGTATTCCGTAGGCCTTTGGTGATTATATATTTCCCATGTGTTTGTATATCTCTGTTAACCCCGAAGTCGTAATGTATCTAATCCTCACACCTTTCCGTTTGGTGAACCATAAGTTTGTTTAATGAATCTGTGATTGCCTTTCTCTCTGGAAATATCTTCATTGGTATCGAATTTTAGGTAACACCTATAAGTGATATGATAGGACATGTGTCTTTCTCTTTCTCATTTACCACAAGTTGTGTGATTACTTCTAGACTCATCTATGGTGCTGCAAATGGCATTGTTTCATTTTTTTCGCTAGCTAATATTCCATCTCGACATGTAGCAGTTTTTCTTTGTCCACCCATCTGTTGGTGGACTTTTTGGTTACTTCCATATCTTGGCTATTGTAATACTGTGCAGTGCACATTTCCCTGCCTGTGTCTTTCCAACTCTGTCTTCTTAGGTTATAGGTCCAGGAATGGGCCTGCTGGGTCATATGGGAGCTCAATGTTTACCTTTTAAAGGCCCCTCCATTCTGTTCTCATTAGTGGCTCTTTTCAGGTTACGGCCCTCTTAAAGTTGAGGGTATGCATTTCTCCACAACACCTTCACGATTGACTGTTTATAGATTGCTTGCTGATGGTGATTCTGACTGGTGTGAGCTGATACCTCTTTGTGGTTTGAATTTGCATGTGTGTCATATTCCGTTGAAATTGACCTTTAAGGCGTGTCCTTTTTATTTTTCAAACTGTGATTACAGCTTAGTTCTTCAAAGTGTTTTCTTAAAGTATGTATCACATTTTAAAATATTTTGGCCATTACTTCCCTCAAGACATTTTGAGGGCACGTTTCACTTACAGCCCTGCAGTACTTGTTCATATGAAGTGACCATTAGCACAGGCTTTACAGCTGCTTTTGCAGGTAACGGCCAGAGGGCGGCATCCTTTCTACGTTCCCCACTCGGGTAACTAGGGAAACAGACTTCCCGGCCAGTGGTGTTCCTCGCTTATAAATTAGAGTGGAATGTGCCCGGGTCAACCCACAGAAGCTGCTATCTCCTTACTTTTGTTTGTTTTTTAAATTCAATTTATAGTTTTTATTGGAGTAATATTCCATTGTGTACATGGACCACTTCTTCTTGGTGCATTCCTCTGATGATGGACATTTTCAATGCTTCCGAGTGTTGGCTATGGTAAATATTGCTGGAGTGCAGGATTGCCAGCCTGTGACTTTTTGATTCTCATTTTCTCAGGACATAGGCCCAGCAGTGGCTGTGATTGATGGACTGGTAGCTCAGTGTTTCCCTTTTCAAAGCACCTGCATTGTGTTTTCATTAGTGGCTCCTACCACGTCCCCCTTAGAACCGAGGGTACGCATTTCTCCACAATCCCTTCAGCATTTATTGTTTGCAGCGTCTTTGCTAATGACCATTCTGACTGCTGTGAGCTGATAGGTTTTTCTAATTTGGGTTTTCATGTCTTTAAAAATTCCTAAAAGTCATCATTTTTCCACGCCTTTTCCTTTCTGTCAAAAAAAAGAAAACAGAAAACAGTATGAGTACAATACACGTCTTGAATTTGTCTTCTTGGAAGGTTGCCCTGTTGTGAATTTATTGGTCGATTTTCGACCCCAGGCCTTTTTTGGAGGGCAGGTGTCATTTACAGAACTGCAAGTTTGGTGAATGTATAGGGATCTTTAGCAATGGGTTTAAAGCTGCTGTTAAGGGTAACGGCCACAAGGAGGCAGCATTTCTCCGTTGTCAAATCTGGGTACTAGGGCAGCACAGTCTTTCTGGAAGTCGTGTTCCTAGGTTGTAAATTAGAATGGAATGTGCTAGGAGAAACCCCCATTAGTGTATGTCTCATTCCTTCTTGTTTTTTTTAAATTTTTTAATCGGGGTATAGATTAGAATATTATTTATCCTAGGTTTACAATATCTGGTTCATCTGTACATTATATATGTCTAAGCATGTACAGATCCTCTTCCCATATAAAATATTACAGAGTGTTCCATAGACCTCCCTTGCTATTTGGTCGGTCTTTTTGATATATGTATATAATATGAATTTGTATCTGTATAGTAACACTGATGTTAATTGATCCAGTCCCCCCACCTTTCCTTTTAGATGAGCATAGTTTGTTTTCTAAGTCTGTGAGTGTCTTTCTCTGTGGAAATATGTTCATTTGTGTCAGTTATTAGATAACGCCTCTATGTGATATCATAGGATATAGGTCTTTTGCTTTCCTACTTACCTCATGTTTTGTGATTATCTCCAGGCTCATCTGTGATGCCTCAAAGAGCAGTGTTTCATTGTTTTCCGTGGCTAATATTCCATCGTGTACATGGACCACTTCTTTTTATCCATTCTCCTGTTGATGGACATTTTGGTAGCTTCACTCTCTCGGCTATTGTGAATAAGGCTGCAGTGCAGCTTTTGCAGCCTGTGTCTTCACGATTCTGTTCTTCTCAGGTGACAGGGCCAGTGGTTCACCCGCTGGATTGAATTGTACCTCAATTTTTACTTTTCCACCAGCTCCTTTCTGTTCTCATTATTGTCGGTTACCCTTTCACATCTCACCAGCAAGTAGAGGGTACAAAGTTCTCTAAAACGTCTGCAGCGTTTATTGTTTGTAGACCTTTTCCTGAAGGTCAGTTGACTGGAGAGAGTTGAAACCATTTTGTAGATTCGATTGCATGAGTCTAATACTTCCTGAGGTTGAGCTTTTATCCATTTTCCTTTTCCTTAAAGAGAGTGAGTAAAACTTACCTCCTCAAACTATCTTCCTGAAAGATTTGCGTGTTTTGAACTTTTTTGTTCATTCCCGACCTCAGCACAATTTTTGAGGGCAGGTGTCCTTTACAGCCCCGAGTCCTTGTGAATGTTCAGTGACCATTAGCTGTGGGTTTAAAGCCGCTCTTGTGGGAAACGGCCGCAAGGCGGCAGCATTTCTCCTTTACCAAATTTGGTTACTAGGGCAACAGAGCCTTAATGGAAGTGGTGCAGTAGGTTGTAAATTAGAATGGAATGTGCCAGGAAAAAGCCCTTTATGTTTATGGCTCATTACTTCTTGTTCGTATTTGTAACTTAATTTTTATTTTTTATCACAGCAAATTTGATTACAATGTTTTGTGTGTTCTAGGTGTGCAAGATGTGGTTCTTTCATACATATACATATATCTATTCTTCTTCGGATCCTTTTCCCATGTAGGTTATGACACAATGTTGAGTGGTCTTCTCTTGGTATTCCGTAGGCCTTTGGTGATTATATATTTCCCATGTGTTTGTATATCTCTGTTAACCCCGAAGTCGTAATGTATCTAATCCTCACACCTTTCCGTTTGGTGAACCATAAGTTTGTTTAATGAATCTGTGATTGCCTTTCTCTCTGGAAATATCTTCATTGGTATCGAATTTTAGGTAACACCTATAAGTGATATGATAGGACATGTGTCTTTCTCTTTCTCATTTACCACAAGTTGCGTGATTACTTCTAGACTCATCTATGGTGCTGCAAATGGCATTGTTTCATTTTTTTCGCTAGCTAATATTCCATCTCGACATGTAGCAGTTTTTCTTTGTCCACCCATCTGTTGGTGGACTTTTTGGTTACTTCCATATCTTGGCTATTGTAATACTGTGCAGTGCACATTTCCCTGCCTGTGTCTTTCCAACTCTGTCTTCTTAGGTTATAGGTCCAGGAATGGGCCTGCTGGGTCATAAGGGAGCTCAATGTTTACCTTTTAAAGGCCCCTCCATTCTGTTCTCATTAGTGGCTCTTTTCAGGTTACGGCCCTCTTAAAGTTGAGGGTATGCATTTCTCCACAACACCTTCACGATTGACTGTTTATAGATTGCTTGCTGATGGTGATTCTGACTGGTGTGAGCTAATACCTCTTTGTGGTTTGAATTTGCATGTGTGTCATATTCCGTTGAAATTGACCTTTTAGGCGTGTCCTTTTTATTTTTCAAACTGTGATTACAGCTTAGTTCTTCAAAGTGTTTTCTTAAAGTATGTATCACATTTTAAAATATTTTGGCCATTACTTCCCTCAAGACATTTTGAGGGCACGTTTCACTTACAGCCCTGCAGTACTTGTTCATATGAAGTGACCATTAGCACAGGCTTTACAGCTGCTTTTGCAGGTAACGGCCAGAGGGCGGCATCCTTTCTACGTTCCCCACTCGGGTAACTAGGGAAACAGACTTCCCAGCCAGTGGTGTTCCTCGCTTATAAATTAGAGTGGAATGTGCCCGGGTCAACCCACAGAAGCTGCTATCTCCTTACTTTTGTTTGTTTTTTAAATTCAATTTATAGGTTTTATTGGAGTAATATTCCATTGTGTACATGGACCACTTCTTCTTGGTGCATTCCTCTGATGATGGACATTTTCAATGCTTCCGAGTGTTGGCTATGGTAAATATTGCTGGAGTGCAGGATTGCCAGCCTGTGACTTTTTGATTCTCATTTTCTCAGGACATAGGCCCAGCAGTGGCTGTGATTGATGGACTGGTAGCTCAGTGTTTCCCTTTTCAAAGCACCTGCATTGTGTTTTCATTAGTGGCTCCTACCACGTCCCCCTTAGAACCGAGGGTACGCATTTCTCCACAATCCCTTCAGCATTTATTGTTTGCAGCGTCTTTGCTAATGACCATTCTGACTGCTGTGAGCTGATAGGTTTTTCTAATTTGGGTTTTCATGTCTTTAAAAATTCCTAAAAGTCATCATTTTTCCACGCCTTTTCCTTTCTGTCAAAAAAAAGAAAACAGAAAACAGTATGAGTACAATACACGTCTTGAATTTGTCTTCATGGAAGGTTGCCCTGTTGTGAATTTATTGGTCGATTTTCGACCCCAGGCCTTTTTTGGAGGGCAGGTGTCATTTACAGAACTGCAAGTTTGGTGAATGTATAGGGATCTTTAGCAATGGGTTTAAAGCTGCTGTTAAGGGTAACGGCCACAAGGAGGCAGCATTTCTCCGTTGTCAAATCTGGGTACTAGGGCAGCACAGTCTTTCTGGAAGTCATGTTCCTAGGTTGTAAATTAGAATGGAATGTGCTAGGAGAAACCCCCATTAGTGTATGTCTCATTCCTTCTTGTTTTTTTTAAATTTTTTAATCGGGGTATAGATTAGAATATTATTTATCCTAGGTTTACAATATCTGGTTCATCTGTACATTATATATGTCTAAGCATGTACAGATCCTCTTCCCATATAAAATATTACAGAGTGTTCCATAGACCTCCCTTGCTATTTGGTCGGTCTTTTTGATATATATATATAATATGAATTTGTATCTGTATACTAACACTGATGTTAATTGATCCAGTCCCCCCACCTTTCCTTTTAGATGAGCATAGTTTGTTTTCTAAGTCTGTGAGTGTCTTTCTCTGTGGAAATATGTTCATTTGTGTCAGTTATTAGATAACGCCTCTATGTGATATCATAGGATATAGGTCTTTTGCTTTCCGACTTACCTCATGTTTTGTGATTATCTCCAGGCTCATCTGTGATGCCTCAAAGAGCAGTGTTTCATTGTTTTCCGTGGCTAATATTCCATCGTGTACATGGACCACTTCTTTTTATCCATTCTCCTGTTGATGGACATTTTGGTAGCTTCACTCTCTCGGCTATTGTGAATAAGGCTGCAGTGCAGCTTTTGCAGCCTGTGTCTTCACGATTCTGTTCTTCTCAGGTGACAGGGCCAGTGGTTCACCCGCTGGATTGAATTGTACCTCAATTTTTACTTTTCCACCAGCTCCTTTCTGTTCTCATTATTGTCGGTTACCCTTTCACATCTCACCAGCAAGTAGAGGGTACAAAGTTCTCTAAAACGTCTGCAGCGTTTATTGTTTGTAGACCTTTTCCTGAAGGTCAGTTGACTGGAGAGAGTTGAAACCATTTTGTAGATTCGATTGCATGAGTCTAATACTTCCTGAGGTTGAGCTTTTATCCATTTTCCTTTTCCTTAAAGAGAGTGAGTAAAACTGACCTCCTCAAACTATCTTCCTGAAAGATTTGCGTGTTTTGAACTTTTTTGTTCATTCCCGACCTCAGCACAATTTTTGAGGGCAGGTGTCCTTTACAGCCCCGAGTCCTTGTGAATGTTCAGTGACCATTAGCTGTGGGTTTAAAGCCGCTCTTGTGGGAAACGGCCGCAAGGCGGCAGCGTTTCTCCTTTACCAAATTTGGTTACTAGGGCAACAGAGCCTTAATGGAAGTGGTGCAGTAGGTTGTAATTTAGAATGGAATGTGCCAGGAAAAAGCCCTTTATGTTTATGGCTCATTACTTCTTGTTCGTATTTGTAACTTAATTTTTATTTTTTATCACAGCAAATTTGATTACAATGTTTTGTGTGTTCTAGGTGTGCAAGATGTGGTTCTTTCATACATATACATATATCTATTCTTCTTCGGATCCTTTTCCCATGTAGGTTATGACACAATGTTGAGTGGTCTTCTCTTGGTATTCCGTAGGCCTTTGGTGATTATATATTTCCCATGTGTTTGTATATCTCTGTTAACCCCGAAGTCGTAATGTATCTAATCCTCACACCTTTCCGTTTGGTGAACCATAAGTTTGTTTAATGAATCTGTGATTGCCTTTCTCTCTGGAAATATCTTCATTGGTATCGAATTTTAGGTAACACCTATAAGTGATATGATAGGACATGTGTCTTTCTCTTTCTCATTTACCACAAGTTGTGTGATTACTTCTAGACTCATCTATGGTGCTGCAAATGGCATTGTTTCATTTTTTTCGCTAGCTAATATTCCATCTCGACATGTAGCAGTTTTTCTTTGTCCACCCATCTGTTGGTGGACTTTTTGGTTACTTCCATATCTTGGCTATTGTAATACTGTGCAGTGCACATTTCCCTGCCTGTGTCTTTCCAACTCTGTCTTCTTAGGTTATAGGTCCAGGAATGGGCCTGCTGGGTCATATGGGAGCTCAATGTTTACCTTTTAAAGGCCCCTCCATTCTGTTCTCATTAGTGGCTCTTTTCAGGTTACGGCCCTCTTAAAGTTGAGGGTATGCATTTCTCCACAACACCTTCACGATTGACTGTTTATAGATTGCTTGCTGATGGTGATTCTGACTGGTGTGAGCTGATACCTCTTTGTGGTTTGAATTTGCATGTGTGTCATATTCCGTTGAAATTGACCTTTAAGGCGTGTCCTTTTTATTTTTCAAACTGTGATTACAGCTTAGTTCTTCAAAGTGTTTTCTTAAAGTATGTATCACATTTTAAAATATTTTGGCCATTACTTCCCTCAAGACATTTTGAGGGCACGTTTCACTTACAGCCCTGCAGTACTTGTTCATATGAAGTGACCATTAGCACAGGCTTTACAGCTGCTTTTGCAGGTAACGGCCAGAGGGCGGCATCCTTTCTACGTTCCCCACTCGGGTAACTAGGGAAACAGACTTCCCGGCCAGCGGTGTTCCTCGCTTATAAATTAGAGTGGAATGTGCCCGGGTCAACCCACAGAAGCTGCTATCTCCTTACTTTTGTTTGTTTTTTAAATTCAATTTATAGTTTTTATTGGAGTAATATTCCATTGTGTACATGGACCACTTCTTCTTGGTGCATTCCTCTGATGATGGACATTTTCAATGCTTCCGAGTGTTGGCTATGGTAAATATTGCTGGAGTACAGGATTGCCAGCCTGTGACTTTTTGATTCTCATTTTCTCAGGACATAGGCCCAGCAGTGGCTGTGATTGATGGACTGGTAGCTCAGTGTTTCCCTTTTCAAAGCACCTGCATTGTGTTTTCATTAGTGGCTCCTACCACGTCCCCCTTAGAACCGAGGGTACGCATTTCTCCACAATCCCTTCAGCATTTATTGTTTGCAGCGTCTTTGCTAATGACCATTCTGACTGCTGTGAGCTGATAGGTTTTTCTAATTTGGGTTTTCATGTCTTTAAAAATTCCTAAAAGTCATCATTTTTCCACGCCTTTTCCTTTCTGTCAAAAAAAAAAAAACAGAAAAAAGTATGAGTACAATACACGTCTTGAATTTGTCTTCTTGGAAGGTTGCCCTGTTGTGAATTTATTGGTCGATTTTCGACCCCAGGCCTTTTTTGGAGGGCAGGTGTCATTTACAGAACTGCAAGTTTGGTGAATGTATAGGGACCTTTAGCAATGGGTTTAAAGCTGCTGTTAAGGGTAACGGCCACAAGGAGGCAGCATTTCTCCGTTGTCAAATCTGGGTACTAGGGCAGCAGAGTCTTTCTGGAAGTCGTGTTCCTAGGTTGTAAATTAGAATGGAATGTGCTAGGAGAAACCCCCATTAGTGTATGTCTCATTCCTTCTTGTTTTTTTAAAATTTTTTAATCGGGGTATAGATTAGAATATTATTTATCCTAGGTTTACAATATCTGGTTCATTTGTACATTATATATGTCTAAGCATGTACAGATCCTCTTCCCATGTAAAATATTACAGAGTGTTCCATAGACCTCCCTTGCTATCTGGTCGGTCTTTTCGATATATGTATATAGTATGAATTTGTATCTGTATAGTAACACTGATGTTAATTGATCCATTCCCCCCACCTTTCCTTTTAGATGAGCATAGTTTGTTTTCTAAGTCTGTGAGTGTCTTTCTCTGTGGAAATATGTTCATTTGTGTCAGTTATTAGATAACGCCTCTAAGTGATATCATAGGATATAGGTCTTTTGCTTTCCGACTTACCTCATGTTTTGTGATTATCTCCAGGCTCATCTGTGGTGCCTCAAAGAGCAGTGTTTCATTGTTTTCCGTGGCTCATATTCCATCGTGTACATGGACCACTTCTTTTTATCCATTCTCCTGTTGATGGACATTTTGGTAGCTTCACTCTCTCGGCTATTGTGAATAAGGCTGCAGTGCAGCTTTTGCAGCCTGTGTCTTCACGATTCTGTTCTTCTCAGGTGACAGGGCCAGTGGTTCACCCGCTGGATTGAATGGTACCTCAATTTTTACTTTTCCACCAGCTCCTTTCTGTTCTCATTATTGTCGGTTACCCTTTCACATCTCACCAGCAAGTAGAGGGTAGAAAGTTCTCTAAAACGTCTGCAGCGTTTATTGTTTGTAGACCTTTTCCTGATGGTCAGTTGACTGGAGAGAGTTGAAACCATTTTGTAGATTCGATTGCATGAGTCTAATACTTCCTGAGGTTGAGCTTTTATCCATTTTCCTTTTCCTTAAAGAGAGTGAGTAAAACTTACCTCCTCAAACTATCTTCCTGAAAGATTTGCGTGTTTTGAACTTTTTTGTTCATTCCCGACCTCAGCACAATTTTTGAGGGCAGGTGTCCTTTACAGCCCCGAGTCCTTGTGAATGTTCAGTGACCATTAGCTGTGGGTTTAAAGCCGCTCTTGTGGGAAACGGCCGCAAGGCGGCAGCATTTCTCCTTTACCAAATTTGGTTACTAGGGCAACAGAGCCTTAATGGAAGTGGTGCAGTAGGTTGTAAATTAGAATGGAATGTGCCAGGAAAAAGCCCTTTATGTTTATGGCTCATTACTTCTTGTTCGTATTTGTAACTTAATTTTTATTTTTTATCACAGCAAATTTGATTACAATGTTTTGTGTGTTCTAGGTGTGCAAGATGTGGTTCTTTCATACATATACATATATCTATTCTTCTTCGGATCCTTTTCCCATGTAGGTTATGACACAATGTTGAGTGGTCTTCTCTTGGTATTCCGTAGGCCTTTGGTGATTATATATTTCCCATGTGTTTGTATATCTCTGTTAACCCCGAAGTCGTAATGTATCTAATCCTCACACCTTTCCGTTTGGTGAACCATAAGTTTGTTTAATGAATCTGTGATTGCCTTTCTCTCTGGAAATATCTTCATTGGTATCGAATTTTAGGTAACACCTATAAGTGATATGATAGGACATGTGTCTTTCTCTTTCTCATTTACCACAAGTTGTGTGATTACTTCTAGACTCATCTATGGTGCTGCAAATGGCATTGTTTCATTTTTTTCACTAGCTAATATTCCATCTCGACATGTAGCAGTTTTTCTTTGTCCACCCATCTGTTGGTGGACTTTTTGGTTACTTCCATATCTTGGCTATTGTAATACTGTGCAGTGCACATTTCCCTGCCTGTGTCTTTCCAACTCTGTCTTCTTAGGTTATAGGTCCAGGAATGGGCCTGCTGGGTCATATGGGAGCTCAATGTTTACCTTTTAAAGGCCCCTCCATTCTGTTCTCATTAGTGGCTCTTTTCAGGTTACGGCCCTCTTAAAGTTGAGGGTATGCATTTCTCCACAACACCTTCACGATTGACTGTTTATAGATTGCTTGCTGATGGTGATTCTGACTGGTGTGAGCTGATACCTCTTTGTGGTTTGAATTTGCATGTGTGTCATATTCCGTTGAAATTGACCTTTAAGGCGTGTCCTTTTTATTTTTCAAACTGTGATTACAGCTTAGTTCTTCAAAGTGTTTTCTTAAAGTATGTATCACATTTTAAAATATTTTGGCCATTACTTCCCTCAAGACATTTTGAGGGCACGTTTCACTTACAGCCCTGCAGTACTTGTTCATATGAAGTGACCATTAGCACAGGCTTTACAGCTGCTTTTGCAGGTAACGGCCAGAGGGCGGCATCCTTTCTACGTTCCCCACTCGGGTAACTAGGGAAACAGACTTCCCGGCCAGCGGTGTTCCTCGCTTATAAATTAGAGTGGAATGTGCCCGGGTCAACCCACAGAAGCTGCTATCTCCTTACTTTTGTTTGTTTTTTAAATTCAATTTATAGTTTTTATTGGAGTAATATTCCATTGTGTACATGGACCACTTCTTCTTGGTGCATTCCTCTGATGATGGACATTTTCAATGCTTCCGAGTGTTGGCTATGGTAAATATTGCTGGAGTGCAGGATTGCCAGCCTGTGACTTTTTGATTCTCATTTTCCCAGGACATAGGCCCAGCAGTGGCTGTGATTGATGGACTGGTAGCTCAGTGTTTCCCTTTTCAAAGCACCTGCATTGTGTTTTCATTAGTGGCTCCTACCACGTCCCCCTTAGAACCGAGGGTACGCATTTCTCCACAATCCCTTCAGCATTTATTGTTTGCAGCGTCTTTGCTAATGACCATTCTGACTGCTGTGAGCTGATAGGTTTTTCTAATTTGGGTTTTCATGTCTTTAAAAATTCCTAAAAGTCATCATTTTTCCACGCCTTTTCCTTTCTGTCAAAAAAAAGAAAACAGAAAACAGTATGAGTACAATACATGTCTTGAATTTGTCTTCTTGGAAGGTTGCCCTGTTGTGAATTTATTGGTCGATTTTCGACCCCAGGCCTTTTTTGGAGGGCAGGTGTCATTTACAGAACTGCAAGTTTGGTGAATGTATAGGGACCTTTAGCAATGGGTTTAAAGCTGCTGTTAAGGGTAACGGCCACAAGGAGGCAGCATTTCTCCGTTGTCAAATCTGGGTACTAGGGCAGCAGAGTCTTTCTGGAAGTCGTGTTCCTAGGTTGTAAATTAGAATGGAATGTGCTAGGAGAAACCCCCATTAGTGTATGTCTCATTCCTTCTTGTTTTTTTAAAATTTTTTAATCGGGGTATAGATTAGAATATTATTTACCCTAGGTTTACAATATCTGGTTCATTTGTACATTATATATGTCTAAGCATGTACAGATCCTCTTCCCATGTAAAATATTACAGAGTGTTCCATAGACCTCCCTTGCTATCTGGTCGGTCTTTTCGATATATGTATATAATATGAATTTGTATCTGTATAGTAACACTGATGTTAATTGATCCATTCCCCCCACCTTTCCTTTTAGATGAGCATAGTTTGTTTTCTAAGTCTGTGAGTGTCTTTCTCTGTAGAAATATGTTCATTTGTGTCAGTTATTAGATAACGCCTCTAAGTGATATCATAGGATATAGGTCTTTTGCTTTCCGACTTACCTCATGTTTTGTGATTATCTCCAGGCTCATCTGTGGTGCCTCAAAGAGCAGTGTTTCATTGTTTTCCGTGGCTAATATTCCATCGTGTACATGGACCACTTCTTTTTATCCATTCTCCTGTTGATGGACATTTTGGTAGCTTCACTCTCTCGGCTATTGTGAATAAGGCTGCAGTGCAGCTTTTGCAGCCTGTGTCTTCACGATTCTGTTCTTCTCAGGTGACAGGGCCAGTGGTTCACCCACTGGATTGAATGGTACCTCAATTTTTACTTTTCCACCAGCTCCTTTCTGTTCTCATTATTGTCGGTTACCCTTTCACATCTCACCAGCAAGTAGAGGGTAGAAAGTTCTCTAAAACGTCTGCAGCGTTTATTGTTTGTAGACCTTTTCCTGATGGTCAGTTGACTGGAGACAGTTGAAACCACTTTGTAGATTCGATTGCATGAGTCTAATACTTCCTGAGGTTGAGCTTTTATCCATTTTCCTTTTCCTTAAAGAGAGTGAGTAAAACTTACCTCCTCAAACTATCTTCCTGAAAGATTTGCGTGTTTTGAACTTTTTTGTTCATTCCCGACCTCAGCACAATTTTTGAGGGCAGGTGTCCTTTACAGCCCCGAGTCCTTGTGAATGTTCAGTGACCATTAGCTGTGGGTTTAAAGCCGCTCTTGTGGGAAACGGCCGCAAGGCGGCAGCATTTCTCCTTTACCAAATTTGGTTACTAGGGCAACAGAGCCTTAATGGAAGTGGTGCAGTAGGTTGTAAATTAGAATGGAATGTGCCAGGAAAAAGCCCTTTATGTTTATGGCTCATTACTTCTTGTTCGTATTTGTAACTTAATTTTTATTTTTTATCACAGCAAATTTGATTACAATGTTTTGTGTGTTCTAGGTGTGCAAGATGTGGTTCTTTCATACATATACATATATCTATTCTTCTTCGGATCCTTTTCCCATGTAGGTTATGACACAATGTTGAGTGGTCTTCTCTTGGTATTCCGTAGGCCTTTGGTGATTATATATTTCCCATGTGTTTGTATATCTCTGTTAACCCCGAAGTCATAATGTATCTAATCCTCACACCTTTCCGTTTGGTGAACCATAAGTTTGTTTAATGAATCTGTGATTGCCTTTCTCTCTGGAAATATCTTCATTGGTATCGAATTTTAGGTAACACCTATAAGTGATATGATAGGACATGTGTCTTTCTCTTTCTCATTTACCACAAGTTGTGTGATTACTTCTAGACTCATCTATGGTGCTGCAAATGGCATTGTTTCATTTTTTTCGCTAGCTAATATTCCATCTCGACATGTAGCAGTTTTTCTTTGTCCACCCATCTGTTGGTGGACTTTTTGGTTACTTCCATATCTTGGCTATTGTAATACTGTGCAGTGCACATTTCCCTGCCTGTGTCTTTCCAACTCTGTCTTCTTAGGTTATAGGTCCAGGAATGGGCCTGCTGGGTCATATGGGAGCTCAATGTTTACCTTTTAAAGGCCCCTCCATTCTGTTCTCATTAGTGGCTCTTTTCAGGTTACGGCCCTCTTAAATTTGAGGGTATGCATTTCTCCACAACACCTTCACGATTGACTGTTTATAGATTGCTTGCTGATGGTGATTCTGACTGGTGTGAGCTGATACCTCTTTGTGGTTTGAATTTGCATGTGTCTCATATTCCGTTGAAATTGACCTTTAAGGCGTGTCCTTTTTATTTTTCAAACTGTGATTACAGCTTAGTTCTTCAAAGTGTTTTCTTAAAGTATGTGTCACATTTTAAAATATTTTGGCCATTACTTCCCTCAAGACATTTTGAGGGCCCATTTCACTTACCGCCCTGCAGTACATGTTCATGTGAAGTGACCATTAGCACAGGCTTTACAGCTGCTTTTGCAGGTAACGGCCAGAGGGCGGCATCCTTTCTACGTTCCCCACTCGGGTAACTAGGGAAACAGACCTCCCGGCCAGCGGTGTTCCTCGCTTATAAATTAGAGTGGAATGTGCCCCGGTCAACCCACAGAAGCTGCTATCTCCTTACTTTTGTTTGTTTTTTAAATTCAATTTTTAGTTTTTATTGGAGTAATAGTCCGTTGTGTACATGGAACACTTCTTCTTGGTGCATTCCTCTGATGATGGATATTTTCAATGCTTCCGAGTGTTGGCTATGGTAAATATTGCTGGAGTGAAGGATTGCCAGCCTGTGACTTTTTGATTCTCATTTTCTCAGGAGATAGGCCCAGCAGTGGGTGTGATTGATGGACTGGTAGCTCAGTGTTTCCCTTTTCAAAGCACCTGCATTGTGTTTTCATTAGTGGCTCCTACCACGTACCGCTTAGAACCGAGGGTACGCATTTCTCCACAATCCCTTCAGCATTTATTGTTTGCAGCGTCTTTGCTAATGACCATTCTGACAGCTGTGAGCTGATAGGTTTTTCTAATTTGGGTTTGAATGTCTTTAAAAATTCCTAAAATTCATCATTTTTCCACGCCTTTTCCTTTCTGTCAAAAAAAAAAAAACAGAAAAAAGTATGAGTACAATACACGTCTTGAATTTGTCTTCTTGGAAGGTTTCCCTGTTGTGAAATTATTGGTCGATTTTCGACCCCAGGCCTTCTTTGGAGGGCAGGTGTCATTTACAGAACTGCAAGTTTGGTGAATGTATAGGGACCTTTAGCAATGGGTTTAAAGCTGCTGTTAAGGGTAACGGCCACAAGGAGGCAGCATTTCTCCGTTGTCAAATCTGGGTACTAGGGCAGCAGAGTCTTTCTGGAAGTCGTGTTCCTAGGTTGTAAATTAGAATGGAATGTGCTAGGAGAAACCCCCATTAGTGTATGTCTCATTCCTTCTTGTTTTTTTTAAATTTTTTAATCTGGGTATAGATTAGAATATTATTTATCCTAGGTTTACAAAATCTGGTTCATTTGTACATTATATATGTCTAAGCATGTACAGATCCTCTTCCCATGTAAAATATTACAGAGTGTTCCATAGACCTCCCTTGCTATCTGGTCGGTCTTTTTGATATATGTATATAATATGAATTTGTATCTGTATAGTAACACTGATGTTAATTGATCCAATCCCCCCACCTTTCCTTTTAGATGAGCATAGTTTGTTTTCTAAGTCTGTGAGTGTCTTTCTCTGTGGAAATATGTTCATTTGTGTCAGTTATTAGATAACGCCTCTAAGTGATATCATAGGATATAGGTCTTTTGCTTTCCGACTTACCTCATGTTTTGTGATTATCTCCAGGCTCATCTGTGGTGCCTCAAAGAGCAGTGTTTCATTGTTTTCCGTGGCTCATATTCCATCGTGTACATGGACCACTTCTTTTTATCCATTCTCCTGTTGATGGACATCTTGGTAGCTTCACTCTCTCGGCTATTGTGAATAAGGCTGCAGTGCAGCTTTTGCAGCCTGTGTCTTCACGATTCTGTTCTGCTTAGGTGACAGGGCCAGTGGTTCACCCGCTGGATTGAATGGTACCTCAATTTTTACTTTTCCACCAGCTCCTTTCTGTTCTCATTATTGTCGGTTACCCTTTCACATCTCACCAGCAAGTAGAGGGCAGAAAGTTCTCTAAAACGTCTGCAGCGTTTATTGTTTGTAGACCTTTTCCGGATGGTCAGTTGACTGGAGAGTGTTGAAACCTTTTTGTAGATTCGATTGCATGAGTCTAATACTTCCTGAGGTTGAGCTTTTATCCATTTTCCTTTTCTTTAAAGAGAGTGAGTAAAACTTACCTCCTCATACTATCTTCCTGAAAGATTTGGGTTTTTTGCATTTTTTTGTTCATTCCCGACCTCAGCACAATTTTTGAGGGCAGGTGTCCTTTACAGCCCCGAGTCCTTGTGAATGTTCAGTGACCATTAGCGGTGGGTTTAAAGCCGCTCTTGTGGGAAACGGCCGCAAGGCGGCAGCATTTCTCCTTTACCAAATCTGGTTACTAGGGCAACAGAGCCTTAATGTAAGTGGTGCAGTAGGCTGTAAATTAGAAGGGAATGTGCCAGGAAAAAGCCATTTATGTTTATGGCTCATTACTTCTTGTTCGTATTTGTAACTTAATTTTTATTTTTTATCACAGCAAATTTGATTACAATGTTTTGTGTGTTCTAGGTGTGCAAGATGTGGTTCTTTCATACATATACATATATCTATTCTTCTTCGGATCCTTTTCCCATGTAGGTTATGACACAATGTTGAGTGGTCTTCTCTTGGTATTCCGTAGGCCTTTGGTGATTATATATTTCCCATGTGTTTGTATATCTCTGTTAACCCCGAAGTCGTAATGTATCTAATCCTCACACCTTTCCGTTTGGTAAGCCATAAGTTTGTTTAATGAATCTGTGATTGCCTTTCTCTCTGGAAATATCTTCATTGGTATCGAATTTTAGGTAACACCTATAAGTGATATGATAGGACATGTGTCTTTCTCTTTCTCATTTACCACAAGTTGCGTGATTACTTCTAGACTCATCTATGGTGCTGCAAATGGCATTGTTTCATTTTTTCGCTAGCTAATATTCCATCTCGACATGTAGCCGTTTTTCTTTGTCCACCCATCTGTTGGTGGACTTTTTGGTTACTTCCATATCTTGGCCATTGTAATACTGTGCAGTGCACATTTGCCTGCCTGTGTCTTTCCAACTCTGTCTTCTTAGGTTATAGGTCCAGGAATGGGCCTGCTGGGTCATATGGGAGCTCAATGTTTACCTTTGAAAGGCCCCTCCATTCTGTTCTCATTAGTGGCTCTTTCCAGGTTACGTCCCTCTTAAAGTTGAGGGTATGTATTTCTCCACAACACCTTCAGGATTGACTGTTTATAGATTGCTTGCTGATGGTGATTCTGACTGGTGTGAGCTGATACCTCTTTGTGGTTTGAATTTGCATGTGTGTCATATTCCGTTGAAATTGACCTTTAAGGCGTGTCCTTTTTATTTTTCAAACTGTGATTACAGCTTAGTTCTTCAAAGTGTTTTCTTAAAGTATGTGTCACATTTTAAAATGTTTTGGCCATTACTTCCCTCAAGACATTTTGAGGGCCCATTTCACTTACCGCCCTGCAGTACATGTTCATGTGAAGTGACCATTAGCACAGGCTTTACAGCTGCTTTTGCAGGTAACGGCCAGAGGGCGGCATCCTTTCTACGTTCCCCACTCGGGTAACTAGGGAAACAGACCTCCCGGCCAGCGGTGTTCCTCGCTTATAAATTAGAGTGGAATGTGCCCCGGTCAACCCACAGAAGCTGCTATCTCCTTACTTTTGTTTGTTTTTTAAATTCAATTTTTAGTTTTTATTGGAGTAATAGTCCGTTGTGTACATGGAACACTTCTTCTTGGTGCATTCCTCTGATGATGGATATTTTCAATGCTTCCGAGTGTTGGCTATGGTAAATATTGCTGGAGTGAAGGATTGCCAGCCTGTGACTTTTTGATTCTCATTTTCTCAGGAGATAGGCCCAGCAGTGGGTGTGATTGATGGACTGGTAGCTCAGTGTTTCCCTTTTCAAAGCACCTGCATTGTGTTTTCATTAGTGGCTCCTACCACGTACCGCTTAGAACCGAGGGTACGCATTTCTCCACAATCCCTTCAGCATTTATTGTTTGCAGCGTCTTTGCTAATGACCATTCTGACAGCTGTGAGCTGATAGGTTTTTCTAATTTGGGTTTGAATGTCTTTAAAAATTCCTAAAATTCATCATTTTTCCACGCCTTTTCCTTTCTGTCAAAAAAAAAAAAACAGAAAAAAGTATGAGTACAATACACGTCTTGAATTTGTCTTCTTGGAAGGTTTCCCTGTTGTGAAATTATTGGTCGATTTTCGACCCCAGGCCTTCTTTGGAGGGCAGGTGTCATTTACAGAACTGCAAGTTTGGTGAATGTATAGGGACCTTTAGCAATGGGTTTAAAGCTGCTGTTAAGGGTAACGGCCACAAGGAGGCAGCATTTCTCCGTTGTCAAATCTGGGTACTAGGGCAGCAGAGTCTTTCTGGAAGTCGTGTTCCTAGGTTGTAAATTAGAATGGAATGTGCTAGGAGAAACCCCCATTAGTGTATGTCTCATTCCTTCTTGTTTTTTTTAAATTTTTTAATCTGGGTATAGATTAGAATATTATTTATCCTAGGTTTACAAAATCTGGTTCATTTGTACATTATATATGTCTAAGCATGTACAGATCCTCTTCCCATGTAAAATATTACAGAGTGTTCCATAGACCTCCCTTGCTATCTGGTCGGTCTTTTTGATATATGTATATAATATGAATTTGTATCTGTATAGTAACACTGATGTTAATTGATCCAATCCCCCCACCTTTCCTTTTAGATGAGCATAGTTTGTTTTCTAAGTCTGTGAGTGTCTTTCTCTGTGGAAATATGTTCATTTGTGTCAGTTATTAGATAACGCCTCTAAGTGATATCATAGGATATAGGTCTTTTCCTTTCCGACTTACCTCATGTTTTGTGATTATCTCCAGGCTCATCTGTGGTGCCTCAAAGAGCAGTGTTTCATTGTTTTCCGTGGCTCATATTCCATCGTGTACATGGACCACTTCTTTTTATCCATTCTCCTGTTGATGGACATCTTGGTAGCTTCACTCTCTCGGCTATTGTGAATAAGGCTGCAGTGCAGCTTTTGCAGCCTGTGTCTTCACGATTCTGTTCTGCTTAGGTGACAGGGCCAGTGGTTCACCCGCTGGATTGAATGGTACCTCAATTTTTACTTTTCCACCAGCTCCTTTCTGTTCTCATTATTGTCGGTTACCCTTTCACATCTCACCAGCA
The DNA here is from genome assembly GCF_965194825.1 of Balaenoptera physalus. Taxonomy (NCBI): domain Eukaryota; kingdom Metazoa; phylum Chordata; class Mammalia; order Artiodactyla; family Balaenopteridae; genus Balaenoptera; species Balaenoptera physalus. The sequence continues at coordinate 19,592,742 of NC_138884.1, read as the reverse complement.
AGTAGAGGGCAGAAAGTTCTCTAAAACGTCTGCAGCGTTTATTGTTTGTAGACCTTTTCCGGATGGTCAGTTGACTGGAGAGTGTTGAAACCTTTTTGTAGATTCGATTGCATGAGTCTAATACTTCCTGAGGTTGAGCTTTTATCCATTTTCCTTTTCTTTAAAGAGAGTGAGTAAAACTTACCTCCTCATACTATCTTCCTGAAAGATTTGGGTTTTTTGCATTTTTTTGTTCATTCCCGACCTCAGCACAATTTTTGAGGGCAGGTGTCCTTTACAGCCCCGAGTCCTTGTGAATGTTCAGTGACCATTAGCGGTGGGTTTAAAGCCGCTCTTGTGGGAAACGGCCGCAAGGCGGCAGCATTTCTCCTTTACCAAATCTGGTTACTAGGGCAACAGAGCCTTAATGTAAGTGGTGCAGTAGGCTGTAAATTAGAAGGGAATGTGCCAGGAAAAAGCCATTTATGTTTATGGCTCATTACTTCTTGTTCGTATTTGTAACTTAATTTTTATTTTTTATCACAGCAAATTTGATTACAATGTTTTGTGTGTTCTAGGTGTGCAAGATGTGGTTCTTTCATACATATACATATATCTATTCTTCTTCGGATCCTTTTCCCATGTAGGTTATGACACAATGTTGAGTGGTCTTCTCTTGGTATTCCGTAGGCCTTTGGTGATTATATATTTCCCATGTGTTTGTATATCTCTGTTAACCCCGAAGTCGTAATGTATCTAATCCTCACACCTTTCCGTTTGGTAAGCCATAAGTTTGTTTAATGAATCTGTGATTGCCTTTCTCTCTGGAAATATCTTCATTGGTATCGAATTTTAGGTAACACCTATAAGTGATATGATAGGACATGTGTCTTTCTCTTTCTCATTTACCACAAGTTGCGTGATTACTTCTAGACTCATCTATGGTGCTGCAAATGGCATTGTTTCATTTTTTCGCTAGCTAATATTCCATCTCGACATGTAGCCGTTTTTCTTTGTCCACCCATCTGTTGGTGGACTTTTTGGTTACTTCCATATCTTGGCCATTGTAATACTGTGCAGTGCACATTTGCCTGCCTGTGTCTTTCCAACTCTGTCTTCTTAGGTTATAGGTCCAGGAATGGGCCTGCTGGGTCATATGGGAGCTCAATGTTTACCTTTGAAAGGCCCCTCCATTCTGTTCTCATTAGTGGCTCTTTCCAGGTTACGTCCCTCTTAAAGTTGAGGGTATGTATTTCTCCACAACACCTTCAGGATTGACTGTTTATAGATTGCTTGCTGATGGTGATTCTGACTGGTGTGAGCTGATACCTCTTTGTGGTTTGAATTTGCATGTGTCTCATATTCCGTTGAAATTGACCTTTAAGGCGTGTCCTTTTTATTTTTCAAACTGTGATTACAGCTTAGTTCTTCAAAGTGTTTTCTTAAAGTATGTGTCACATTTTAAAATGTTTTGGCCATTACTTCCCTCAAGACATTTTGAGGGCCCATTTCACTTACCGCCCTGCAGTACATGTTCATGTGAAGTGACCATTAGCACAGGCTTTACAGCTGCTTTTGCAGGTAACGGCCAGAGGGCGGCATCCTTTCTACGTTCCCCACTCGGGTAACTAGGGAAACAGACCTCCCGGCCAGCGGTGTTCCTCGCTTATAAATTAGAGTGGAATGTGCCCCGGTCAACCCACAGAAGCTGCTATCTCCTTACTTTTGTTTGTTTTTTAAATTCAATTTTTAGTTTTTATTGGAGTAATAGTCCGTTGTGTACATGGAACACTTCTTCTTGGTGCATTCCTCTGATGATGGATATTTTCAATGCTTCCGAGTGTTGGCTATGGTAAATATTGCTGGAGTGAAGGATTGCCAGCCTGTGACTTTTTGATTCTCATTTTCTCAGGAGATAGGCCCAGCAGTGGCTGTGATTGATGGACTGGTAGCTCAGTGTTTCCCTTTTCAAAGCACCTGCATTGTGTTTTCATTAGTGACTCCTACCACGTACCGCTTAGAACCGAGGGTACGCATTTCTCCACAATCCCTTCAGCATTTATTGTTTGCAGCGTCTTTGCTAATGACCATTCTGACAGCTGTGAGCTGATAGGTTTTTCTAATTTGGGTTTGCATGTCTTTAAAAATTCCTAAAATTCATCATTTTTCCACGCCTTTTCCTTTCTGTCAAAAAAAAAAACAGAAAAAAGTATGAGTACAATACACGTCTTGAATTTGTCTTCTTGGAAGGTTTCCCTGTTGTGAAATTATTGGTCGATTTTCGACCCCAGGCCTTCTTTGGAGGGCAGGTGTCATTTACAGAACTGCAAGTTTGGTGAATGTATAGGGACCTTTAGCAATGGGTTTAAAGCTGCTGTTAAGGGTAACGGCCACAAGGAGGCAGCATTTCTCTGTTTTCAAATCTGGGTACTAGGGCAGCAGAGTCTTTCTGGAAGTCGTGTTCCTAGGTTGTATATTAGAATGGAATGTGCTAGGAGAAACCCCCATTAGTGTATGTCTCATTCCTTCTTGTTTTTTTTAAATTTTTTAATCGGGGTATAGATTAGAATATTATTTATCCTAGGTTTACAATATCTGGTTCATTTGTACATTATATATGTCTAAGCATGTACAGATCCTCTTCCCATGTAAAATATTACAGAGTGTTCCATAGACCTCCCTTGCTATCTGTTCGGTCTTTTCGATATATGTATATAATATGAATTTGTATCTGTATAGTAACACTGATGTTAATTGATCCATTCCCCCCACCTTTCCTTTTAGATGAGCATAGTTTGTTTTCTAAGTCTGTGAGTGTCTTTCTCTGTGGAAATATGTTCATTTGTGTCAGTTATTAGATAACGCCTCTAAGTGATATCATAGGATATAGGTCTTTTGCTTTCCGACTTACCTCATGTTTTGTGATTATCTCCAGGCTCATCTGTGGTGCCTCAAAGAGCAGTGTTTCATTGTTTTCCGTGGCTCATATTCCATCGTGTACATGGACCAATTCTTTTTATCCATTCTCCTGTTGATGGACATTTTGGTAGCTTCACTCTCTCGGCTATTGTGAATAAGGCTGCAGTGCAGCTTTTGCAGCCTGTGTCTTCACGATTCTGTTCTTCTCAGGTGACAGGGCCAGTGGTTCACCCACTGGATTGAATGGTACCTCAATTTTTACTTTTACACCAGCTCCTTTCTGTTCTCATTATTGTCGGTTACCCTTTCACATCTCACCAGAAAGTAGAGGGTAGAAAGTTCTCTAAAACGTCTGCAGCGTTTATTGTTTGTAGACCTTTTCCTGATGGTCAGTTGACTGGAGAGAGTTGAAACCATTTTGTAGATTCGATTGCATGCGTCTAATACTTCCTGAGGTTTTGCTTTTGTCCATTTTCCTTTTCTTTAAAGAGAGTGAGTAAAACTGACCTCCTCAAACTATCTTCCTGAAATATTTGCGTATTTTGAATTTTTTTGTTCATTCCCGACCGCAGCACAATTTTTGAGGGCAGGTGTCCTTTACAGCCCCGAGTCCTTGTGAATGTTCAGTGACCATTAGCTGTGGGTTTAAAGCCGCTCTTGTGGGAAACGGCCGCAAGGCGGCAGCATTTCTCCTTTACCAAATATGGTTACTAGGGCAACAGAGCCTTAATGGAAGTGGTGCAGTAGGTTGTAAATTAGAATGGAATGTGCCAGGAAAAAGCCCTTTATGTTTATGGCTCATTACTTCTTGTTCGTATTTGTAACTTAATTTTTATTTTTTATCACAGCAAATTTGATTACAATGTTTTGTGTGTTCTAGGTGTGCAAGATGTGGTTCTTTCATACATATACATATATCTATTCTTCTTCGGATCCTTTTCCCATGTAGGTTATGACACAATGTTGAGTGGTCTTCTCTTGGTATTCCGTAGGCCTTTGGTGATTATATATTTCCCATGTGTTTGTATATCTCTGTTAACCCCGAAGTCGTAATGTATCTAATCCTCACACCTTTCCATTTGGTGAACCATAAGTTTGTTTAATGAATCTGTGATTGCCTTTCTCTGTGGAAATATCTTCATTGGTATCGAATTTTAGGTAACACCTATAAGTGATATGATAGGACATGTGTCTTTCTCTTTCTCATTTACCACAAGTTGTGTGATTACTTCTAGACTCATCTATGGTGCTGCAAACGGCATTGTTTCATTTTTTTTGCTAGCTAATATTCCATCTCGACATGTAGCAGTTTTTCTTTGTCCACCCATCTGTTGGTGGACTTTTTGGTTACTTCCATATCTTGGCTATTGTAATACTGTGCAGTGCACATTTCCCTGCCTGTGTCTTTCCAACTCTGTCTTCTTAGGTTATAGGTCCAGGAATGGGCCTGCTGGGTCATATGGGAGCTCAATGTTTACCTTTTAAAGGCCCCTCCATTCTGTTCTCATTAGTGGCTCTTTTCAGGTTACGGCCCTCTTAAAGTTGAGGGTATGCATTTCTCCACAACACCTTCACGATTGACTGTTTATAGATTGCTTGCTGATGGTGATTCTGACTGGTGTGAGCTGATACCTCTTTGTGGTTTGAATTTGCATGTGTGTCATATTCCGTTGAAATTGACCTTTAAGGCGTGTCCTTTTTATTTTTCAAACTGTGATTACAGCTTAGTTCTTCAAAGTGTTTTCTTAAAGTATGTATCACATTTTAAAATATTTTGGCCATTACTTCCCTCAAGACATTTTGAGGGCACGTTTCACTTACAGCCCTGCAGTACTTGTTCATATGAAGTGACCATTAGCACAGGCTTTACAGCTGCTTTTGCAGGTAACGGCCAGAGGGCGGCATCCTTTCTACGTTCCCCACTCGGGTAACTAGGGAAACAGACTTCCCGGCCAGCGGTGTTCCTCGCTTATAAATTAGAGTGGAATGTGCCCGGGTCAACCCACAGAAGCTGCTATCTCCTTACTTTTGTTTGTTTTTTAAATTCAATTTATAGTTTTTATTGGAGTAATATTCCATTGTGTACATGGACCACTTCTTCTTGGTGCATTCCTCTGATGATGGACATTTTCAATGCTTCCGAGTGTTGGCTATGGTAAATATTGCTGGAGTGCAGGATTGCCAGCCTGTGACTTTTTCATTCTCATTTTCTCAGGACATAGGCCCAGCAGTGGCTGTGATTGATGGACTGGTAGCTCAGTGTTTCCCTTTTCAAAGCACCTGCATTGTGTTTTCATTAGTGGCTCCTACCACGTCCCCCTTAGAACCGAGGGTACGCATTTCTCCACAATCCCTTCAGCATTTATTGTTTGCAGCGTCTTTGCTAATGACCATTCTGACTGCTGTGAGCTGATAGGTTTTTCTAATTTGGGTTTTCATGTCTTTAAAAATTCCTAAAAGTCATCATTTTTCCACGCCTTTTCCTTTCTGTCAAAAAAAAAAACAGAAAAAAGTATGAGTACAATACACGTCTTGAATTTGTCTTCTTGGAAGGTTGCCCTGTTGTGAATTTATTGGTCGATTTTCGACCCCAGGCCTTTTTTGGAGGGCAGGTGTCATTTACAGAACTGCAAGTTTGGTGAATGTATAGGGACCTTTAGCAATGGGTTTAAAGCTGCTGTTAAGGGTAACGGCCACAAGGAGGCAGCATTTCTCCGTTGTCAAATCTGGGTACTAGGGCAGCAGAGTCTTTCTGGAAGTCGTGTTCCTAGGTTGTAAATTAGAATGGAATGTGCTAGGAGAAACCCCCATTAGTGTATGTCTCATTCCTTCTTGTTTTTTTTAAATTTTTTAATCGGGGTATAGATTAGAATATTATTTATCCTAGGTTTACAATATCTGGTTCATTTGTACATTATATATGTCTAAGCATGTACAGATCCTCTTCCCATGTAAAATATTACAGAGTGTTCCATAGACCTCCCTTGCTATCTGGTCGGTCTTTTCGATATATGTATATAATATGAATTTGTATCTGTATAGTAACACTGATGTTAATTGATCCATTCCCCCCACCTTTCCTTTTAGATGAGCATAGTTTGTTTTCTAAGTCTGTGAGTGTCTTTCTCTGTAGAAATATGTTCATTTGTGTCAGTTATTAGATAACGCCTCTAAGTGATATCATAGGATATAGGTCTTTTGCTTTCCGACTTACCTCATGTTTTGTGATTATCTCCAGGCTCATCTGTGGTGCCTCAAAGAGCAGTGTTTCATTGTTTTCCGTGGCTAATATTCCATCGTGTACATGGACCACTTCTTTTTATCCATTCTCCTGTTGATGGACATTTTGGTAGCTTCACTCTCTCGGCTATTGTGAATAAGGCTGCAGTGCAGCTTTTGCAGCCTGTGTCTTCACGATTCTGTTCTTCTCAGGTGACAGGGCCAGTGGTTCACCCACTGGATTGAATGGTACCTCAATTTTTACTTTTCCACCAGCTCCTTTCTGTTCTCATTATTGTCGGTTACCCTTTCACATCTCATCAGCAAGTAGAGGGTAGAAAGTTCTCTAAAACGTCTGCAGCGTTTATTGTTTGTAGACCTTTTCCTGATGGTCAGTTGACTGGAGACAGTTGAAACCACTTTGTAGATTCGATTGCATGAGTCTAATACTTCCTGAGGTTGAGCTTTTATCCATTTTCCTTTTCCTTAAAGAGAGTGAGTAAAACTTACCTCCTCAAACTATCTTCCTGAAAGATTTGCGTGTTTTGAACTTTTTTGTTCATTCCCGACCTCAGCACAATTTTTGAGGGCAGGTGTCCTTTACAGCCCCGAATCCTTGTGAATGTTCAGTGACCATTAGCTGTGGGTTTAAAGCCGCTCTTGTGGGAAACGGCCGCAAGGCGGCAGCATTTCTCCTTTACCAAATTTGGTTACTAGGGCAACAGAGCCTTAATGGAAGTGGTGCAGTAGGTTGTAAATTAGAATGGAATGTGCCAGGAAAAAGCCCTTTATGTTTATGGCTCATTACTTCTTGTTCGTATTTGTAACTTAATTTTTATTTTTTATCACAGCAAATTTGATTACAATGTTTTGTGTGTTCTAGGTGTGCAAGATGTGGTTCTTTCATACATATACATATATCTATTCTTCTTCGGATCCTTTTCCCATGTAGGTTATGACACAATGTTGAGTGGTCTTCTCTTGGTATTCCGTAGGCCTTTGGTGATTATATATTTCCCATGTGTTTGTATATCTCTGTTAACCCCGAAGTCATAATGTATCTAATCCTCACACCTTTCCGTTTGGTGAACCATAAGTTTGTTTAATGAATCTGTGATTGCCTTTCTCTCTGGAAATATCTTCATTGGTATCGAATTTTAGGTAACACCTATAAGTGATATGATAGGACATGTGTCTTTCTCTTTCTCATTTACCACAAGTTGTGTGATTACTTCTAGACTCATCTATGGTGCTGCAAATGGCATTGTTTCATTTTTTTCGCTAGCTAATATTCCATCTCGACATGTAGCAGTTTTTCTTTGTCCACCCATCTGTTGGTGGACTTTTTGGTTACTTCCATATCTTGGCTATTGTAATACTGTGCAGTGCACATTTCCCTGCCTGTGTCTTTCCAACTCTGTCTTCTTAGGTTATAGGTCCAGGAATGGGCCTGCTGGGTCATATGGGAGCTCAATGTTTACCTTTTAAAGGCCCCTCCATTCTGTTCTCATTAGTGGCTCTTTTCAGGTTACGGCCCTCTTAAATTTGAGGGTATGCATTTCTCCACAACACCTTCACGATTGACTGTTTATAGATTGCTTGCTGATGGTGATTCTGACTGGTGTGAGCTGATACCTCTTTGTGGTTTGAATTTGCATGTGTGTCATATTCCGTTGAAATTGACCTTTAAGGCGTGTCCTTTTTATTTTTCAAACTGTGATTACAGCTTAGTTCTTCAAAGTGTTTTCTTAAAGTATGTATCACATTTTAAAATATTTTGGCCATTACTTCCCTCAAGACATTTTGAGGGCACGTTTCACTTACAGCCCTGCAGTACTTGTTCATATGAAGTGACCATTAGCACAGGCTTTACAGCTGCTTTTGCAGGTAACGGCCAGAGGGCGGCATCCTTTCTACGTTCCCCACTCGGGTAACTAGGGAAACAGCCTTCCCGGCCAGCGGTGTTCCTCGCTTATAAATTAGAGTGGAATGTGCCCGGGTCAACCCACAGAAGCTGCTATCTCCTTACTTTTGTTTGTTTTTTAAATTCAATTTATAGTTTTTATTGGAGTAATATTCCATTGTGTACATGGACCACTTCTTCTTGGTGCATTCCTCTGATGATGGACATTTTCAATGCTTCCGAGTGTTGGCTATGGTAAATATTGCTGGAGTGCAGGATTGCCAGCCTGTGACTTTTTGATTCTCATTTTCTCAGGACATAGGCCCAGCAGTGGCTGTGATTGATGGACTGGTAGCTCAGTGTTTCCCTTTTCAAAGCACCTGCATTGTGTTTTCATTAGTGGCTCCTACCACGTCCCCCTTAGAACCGAGGGTACGCATTTCTCCACAATCCCTTCAGCATTTATTGTTTGCAGCGTCTTTGCTAATGACCATTCTGACTGCTGTGAGCTGATAGGTTTTTCTAATTTGGGTTTTCATGTCTTTAAAAATTCCTAAAAGTCATCATTTTTCCACGCCTTTTCCTTTCTGTCAAAAAAAAAAAAAACAGAAAAAAGTATGAGTACAATACACGTCTTGAATTTGTCTTCTTGGAAGGTTGCCCTGTTGTGAATTTATTGGTCGATTTTCGACCCCAGGCCTTTTTTGGAGGGCAGGTGTCATTTACAGAACTGCAAGTTTGGTGAATGTATAGGGACCTTTAGCAATGGGTTTAAAGCTGCTGTTAAGGGTAACGGCCACAAGGAGGCAGCATTTCTCCGTTGTCAAATCTGGGTACTAGGGCAGCAGAGTCTTTCTGGAAGTCGTGTTCCTAGGTTGTAAATTAGAATGGAATGTGCTGTTAGAAACCCCCATTAGTGTATGTCTCATTCCTTCTTGTTTTTTTTAAATTTTTTAATCGGGGTATAGATTAGAATATTATTTATCCTAGGTTTACAATATCTGGTTCATTTGTACATTATATATGTCTAAGCATGTACAGATCCTCTTCCCATGTAAAATATTACAGAGTGTTCCATAGACCTCCCTTGCTATCTGGTCGGTCTTTTCGATATATGTATATAATATGAATTTGTATCTGTATAGTAACACTGATGTTAATTGATCCATTCCCCCCACCTTTCCTTTTAGATGAGCATAGTTTGTTTTCTAAGTCTGTGAGTGTCTTTCTCTGTAGAAATATGTTCATTTGTGTCAGTTATTAGATAACGCCTCTAAGTGATATCATAGGATATAGGTCTTTTGCTTTCCGACTTACCTCATGTTTTGTGATTATCTCCAGGCTCATCTGTGGTGCCTCAAAGAGCAGTGTTTCATTGTTTTCCGTGGCTAATATTCCATCGTGTACATGGACCACTTCTTTTTATCCATTCTCCTGTTGATGGACATTTTGGTAGCTTCACTCTCTCGGCTATTGTGAATAAGGCTGCAGTGCAGCTTTTGCAGCCTGTGTCTTCACGATTCTGTTCTTCTCAGGTGACAGGGCCAGTGGTTCACCCACTGGATTGAATGGTACCTCAATTTTTACTTTTCCACCAGCTCCTTTCTGTTCTCATTATTGTCGGTTACCCTTTCACATCTCATCAGCAAGTAGAGGGTAGAAAGTTCTCTAAAACGTCTGCAGCGTTTATTGTTTGTAGACCTTTTCCTGATGGTCAGTTGACTGGAGACAGTTGAAACCACTTTGTAGATTCGATTGCATGAGTCTAATACTTCCTGAGGTTGAGCTTTTATCCATTTTCCTTTTCCTTAAAGAGAGTGAGTAAAACTTACCTCCTCAAACTATCTTCCTGAAAGATTTGCGTGTTTTGAACTTTTTTGTTCATTCCCGACCTCAGCACAATTTTTGAGGGCAGGTGTCCTTTACAGCCCCGAATCCTTGTGAATGTTCAGTGACCATTAGCTGTGGGTTTAAAGCCGCTCTTGTGGGAAACGGCCGCAAGGCGGCAGCATTTCTCCTTTACCAAATTTGGTTACTAGGGCAACAGAGCCTTAATGGAAGTGGTGCAGTAGGTTGTAAATTAGAATGGAATGTGCCAGGAAAAAGCCCTTTATGTTTATGGCTCATTACTTCTTGTTCGTATTTGTAACTTAATTTTTATTTTTTATCACAGCAAATTTGATTACAATGTTTTGTGTGTTCTAGGTGTGCAAGATGTGGTTCTTTCATACATATACATATATCTATTCTTCTTCGGATCCTTTTCCCATGTAGGTTATGACACAATGTTGAGTGGTCTTCTCTTGGTATTCCGTAGGCCTTTGGTGATTATATATTTCCCATGTGTTTGTATATCTCTGTTAACCCCGAAGTCGTAATGTATCTAATCCTCACACCTTTCCGTTTGGTGAACCATAAGTTTGTTTAATGAATCTGTGATTGCCTTTCTCTCTGGAAATATCTTCATTGGTATCGAATTTTAGGTAACACCTATAAGTGATATGATAGGACATGTGTCTTTCTCTTTCTCATTTACCACAAGTTGTGTGATTACTTCTAGACTCATCTATGGTGCTGCAAATGGCATTGTTTCATTTTTTTCGCTAGCTAATATTCCATCTCGACATGTAGCAGTTTTTCTTTGTCCACCCATCTGTTGGTGGACTTTTTGGTTACTTCCATATCTTGGCTATTGTAATACTGTGCAGTGCACATTTCCCTGCCTGTGTCTTTCCAACTCTGTCTTCTTAGGTTATAGGTCCAGGAATGGGCCTGCTGGGTCATATGGGAGCTCAATGTTTACCTTTTAAAGGCCCCTCCATTCTGTTCTCATTAGTGGCTCTCTTCAGGTTACGGCCCTCTTAAAGTTGAGGGTATGCATTTCTCCACAACACCTTCAGGATTGACTGTTTATAGATTGCTTGCTGATGGTGATTCTGACTGGTGTGAGCTGATACCTCTTTGTGGTTTGAATTTGCATGTGTGTCATATTCCGTTGAAATTGACCTTTAAGGCGTGTCCTTTTTATTTTTCAAACTGTGATTACAGCTTAGTTCTTCAAAGTGTTTTCTTAAAGTATGTATCACATTTTAAAATATTTTGGCCATTACTTCCCTCAAGACATTTTGAGGGCACATTTCACTTACAGCCCTGCAGTACTTGTTCATATGAAGTGACCATTAGCACAGGCTTTACAGCTGCTTTTGCAGGTAACGGCCAGAGGGCGGCATCCTTTCTACGTTCCCCACTCGGGTAACTAGGGAAACAGACTTCCCGGCCAGCGGTGTTCCTCGCTTATAAATTAGAGTGGAATGTGCCCGGGTCAACCCACAGAAGCTGCTATCTCCTTACTTTTGTTTGTTTTTTAAATTCAATTTATAGTTTTTATTGGAGTAATATTCCATTGTGTACATGGACCACTTCTTGGTGCATTCCTCTGATGATGGACATTTTCAATGCTTCCGAGTGTTGGCTATGGTAAATATTGCTGGAGTGCAGGATTGCCAGCCTGTGACTTTTTGATTCTCATTTTCTCAGGACATAGGCCCAGCAGTGGCTGTGATTGATGGACTGGTAGCTCAGTGTTTCCCTTTTCAAAGCACCTGCATTGTGTTTTCATTAGTGGCTCCTACCACGTCCCCCTTAGAAACGAGGGTACGCATTTCTCCACAATCCCTTCAGCATTTATTGTTTGCAGCGTCTTTGCTAATGACCATTCTGACTGCTGTGAGCTGATAGGTTTTTCTAATTTGGGTTTTCATGTCTTTAAAAATTCCTAAAAGTCATCATTTTTCCACGCCTTTTCCTTTCTGTCAAAAAAAAAAAAACAGAAAAAAGTATGAGTACAATACACGTCTTGAATTTGTCTTCTTGGAAGGTTGCCCTGTTGTGAATTTATTGGTCGATTTTCGACCCCAGGCCTTTTTTGGAGGGCAGGTGTCATTTACAGAACTGCAAGTTTGGTGAATGTATAGGGACCTTTAGCAATGGGTTTAAAGCTGCTGTTAAGGGTAACGGCCACAAGGAGGCAGCATTTTTCCGTTTTCAAATCTGGGTACTAGGGCAGCAGAGTCTTTCTGGAAGTCGTGTTCCTAGGTTGTATATTAGAATGGAATGTGCTAGGAGAAACCCCCATTAGTGTATGTCTCATTCCTTCTTGTTTTTTTTAAATTTTTTAATCGGGGTATAGATTAGAATATTATTTATCCTAGGTTTACAATATCTGGTTCATTTGTACATTATATATGTCTAAGCATGTACAGATCCTCTTCCCATGTAAAATATTACAGAGTGTTCCATAGACCTCCCTTGCTATCTGTTCGGTCTTTTCGATATATGTATATAATATGAATTTGTATCTGTATAGTAACACTGATGTTAATTGATCCATTCCCCCCACCTTTCCTTTTAGATGAGCATAGTTTGTTTTCTAAGTCTGTGAGTGTCTTTCTCTGTGGAAATATGTTCATTTGTGTCAGTTATTAGATAACGCCTCTACGTGATATCATAGGATATAGGTCTTTTGCTTTCCGACTTACCTCATGTTTTGTGATTATCTCCAGGCTCATCTGTGGTGCCTCAAAGAGCAGTGTTTCATTGTTTTCCGTGGCTAATATTCCATCGTGTACATGGACCACTTCTTTTTATCCATTCTCCTGTTGATGGACATTTTGGTAGCTTCACTCTCTCGGCTATTGTGAATAAGGCTGCAGTGCAGCTTTTGCAGCCTGTGTCTTCACGATTCTGTTCTTCTCAGGTGACAGGCCCAGTGGTTCACCCACTGGATTGAATGGTACCTCAATTTTTACTTTTACACCAGCTCCTTTCTGTTCTCATTATTGTCGGTTACCCTTTCACATCTCACCAGCAAGTAGAGGGTAGAAAGTTCTCTAAAACGTCTGCAGCGTTTATTGTTTGTAGACCTTTTCCTGATGGTCAGTTGACTGGAGAGAGTTGAAACCATTTTGTAGATTCGATTGCATGAGTTTAATACTTCCTGAGGTTTTGCTTTTGTCCATTTTCCTTTTCTTTAAAGAGAGTGAGTAAAACTGACCTCCTCAAACTATCTTCCTGAAAGATTTGCGTATTTTGAATTTTTTTGTTCATTCCCGACCGCAGCACAATTTTTGAGGGCAGGTGTCCTTTACAGCCCTGAGTCCTTGTGAATGTTCAGTGACCATTAGCTGTGGGTTTAAAGCCGCTCTTGTGGGAAACGGCCGCAAGGCGGCAGCATTTCTCCTTTACCAAATATGGTTACTAGGGCAACAGAGCCTTAATGGAAGTGGTGCAGTAGGTTGTAAATTAGAATGGAATGTGCCAGGAAAAAGCCCTTTATGTTTATGGCTCATTACTTCTTGTTTGTATTTGTAACTTAATTTTTATTTTTTATCACAGCAAATTTGATTACAAGGTTTTGTGTGTTCTAGGTGTGCAAGATGTGGTTCTTTCATACATATACATATATCTATTCTTCTTCGGATCCTTTTCCCATGTAGGTTATGACACAATGTTGAGTGGTCTTCTCTTGGTATTCCGTAGGCCTTTGGTGATTATATATTTCCCATGTGTTTGTATATCTCTGTTAACCCCGAAGTCGTAATGTATCTAATCCTCACACCTTTCCATTTGGTGAACCATAAGTTTGTTTAATGAATCTGTGATTGCCTTTCTCTGTGGAAATATCTTCATTGGTATCGAATTTTAGGTAACACCTATAAGTGATATGATAGGACATGTGTCTTTCTCTTTCTCATTTACCACAAGTTGTGTGATTACTTCTAGACTCATCTATGGTGCTGCAAACGGCATTGTTTCATTTTTTTCGCTAGCTAATATTCCATCTCGACATGTAGCAGTTTTTCTTTGTCCACCCATCTGTTGGTGGACTTTTTGGTTACTTCCATATCTTGGCTATTGTAATACTGTGCAGTGCACATTTCCCTGCCTGTGTCTTTCCAACTCTGTCTTCTTAGGTTATAGGTCCAGGAATGGGCCTGCTGGGTCATATGGGAGCTCAATGTTTACCTTTTAAAGGCCCCTCCATTCTGTTCTCATTAGTGGCTCTTTTCAGGTTACGGCCCTCTTAAAGTTGAGGGTATGCATTTCTCCACAACACCTTCACGATTGACTGTTTATAGATTGCTTGCTGATGGTGATTCTGACTGGTGTGAGCTGATACCTCTTTGTGGTTTGAATTTGCATGTGTGTCATATTCCGTTGAAATTGACCTTTAAGGCGTGTCCTTTTTATTTTTCAAACTGTGATTACAGCTTAGTTCTTCAAAGTGTTTTCTTAAAGTATGTATCACATTTTAAAATATTTTGGCCATTACTTCCCTCAAGACATTTTGAGGGCACGTTTCACTTACAGCCCTGCAGTACTTGTTCATATGAAGTGACCATTAGCACAGGCTTTACAGCTGCTTTTGCAGGTAACGGCCAGAGGGCGGCATCCTTTCTACGTTCCCCACTCGGGTAACTAGGGAAACAGACTTCCCGGCCAGCGGTGTTCCTCGCTTATAAATTAGAGTGGAATGTGCCCGGGTCAACCCACAGAAGCTGCTATCTCCTTACTTTTGTTTGTTTTTTAAATTCAATTTATAGTTTTTATTGGAGTAATATTCCATTGTGTACATGGACCACTTCTTCTTGGTGCATTCCTCTGATGATGGACATTTTCAATGCTTCCGAGTGTTGGCTATGGTAAATATTGCTGGAGTGCAGGATTGCCAGCCTGTGACTTTTTGATTCTCATTTTCTCAGGACATAGGCCCAGCAGTGGCTGTGATTGATGGACTGGTAGCTCAGTGTTTCCCTTTTCAAAGCACCTGCATTGTGTTTTCATTAGTGGCTCCTACCACGTCCCCCTTAGAACCGAGGGTACGCATTTCTCCACAATCCCTTCAGCATTTATTGTTTGCAGCGTCTTTGCTAATGACCATTCTGACTGCTGTGAGCTGATAGGTTTTTCTAATTTGGGTTTTCATGTCTTTAAAAATTCCTAAATGTCATCATTTTTCCACGCCTTTTCCTTTCTGTCAAAAAAAAAAAAACAGAAAAAAGTATGAGTACAATACACGTCTTGAATTTGTCTTCTTGGAAGGTTGCCCTGTTGTGAATTTATTGGTCGATTTTCGACCCCAGGCCTTTTTTGGAGGGCAGGTGTCATTTACAGAACTGCAAGTTTGGTGAATGTATAGGGACCTTTAGCAATGGGTTTAAAGCTGCTGTTAAGGGTAACGGCCACAAGGAGGCAGCATTTCTCCGTTGTCAAATCTGGGTACTAGGGCAGCAGAGTCTTTCTGGAAGTCGTGTTCCTAGGTTGTAAATTAGAATGGAATGTGCTAGGAGAAACCCCCATTAGTGTATGTCTCATTCCTTCTTGTTTTTTTAAAATTTTTTAATCGGGGTATAGATTAGAATATTATTTATCCTAGGTTTACAATATCTGGTTCATTTGTACATTATATATGTCTAAGCATGTACAGATCCTCTTCCCATGTAAAATATTACAGAGTGTTCCATAGACCTCCCTTGCTATCTGGTCGGTCTTTTCGATATATGTATATAATATGAATTTGTATCTGTATAGTAACACTGATGTTAATTGATCCATTCCCCCCACCTTTCCTTTTAGATGAGCATAGTTTGTTTTCTAAGTCTGTGAGTGTCTTTCTCTGTGGAAATATGTTCATTTGTGTCAGTTATTAGATAACGCCTCTAAGTGATATCATAGGATATAGGTCTTTTGTTTTCCGACTTACCTCATGTTTTGTGATTATCTCCAGGCTCATCTGTGGTGCCTCAAAGAGCAGTGTTTCATTGTTTTCCGTGGCTAATATTCCATCGTGTACATGGACCACTTCTTTTTATCCATTCTCCTGTTGATGGACATTTTGGTAGCTTCACTCTCTCGGCTATTGTGAATAAGGCTGCAGTGCAGCTTTTGCAGCCTGTGTCTTCACGATTCTGTTCTTCTCAGGTGACAGGGCCAGTGGTTCACCCGCTGGATTGAATGGTACCTCAATTTTTACTTTTCCACCAGCTCCTTTCTGTTCTCATTATTGTCGGTTACCCTTTCACATCTCACCAGCAAGTAGAGGGTAGAAAGTTCTCTAAAACGTCTGCAGCGTTTATTGTTTGTAGACCTTTTCCTGATGGTCAGTTGACTGGAGAGAGTTGAAACCATTTTGTAGATTCGATTGCATGAGTCTAATACTTCCTGAGGTTGAGCTTTTATCCATTTTCCTTTTCTTTAAAGAGAGTGAGTAAAACTTACCTCCTCAAACTATCTTCCTGAAAGATGTGCGTATTTTGAATTTTTTTGTTCATTCCCGACCGCAGCACAATTTTTGAGGGCAGGTGTCCTTTACAGCCCCGAGTCCTTGTGAATGTTCAGTGACCATTAGCTGTAGGTTTAAAGCCGCTCTTGTGGGAAACGGCCGCAAGGCGGCAGCATTTCTCCTTTACCAAATATGGTTACTAGGGCAACAGAGCCTTAATGGAAGTGGTGCAGTAGGTTGTAAATTAGAATGGAATGTGCCAGGAAAAAGCCCTTTATGTTTATGGCTCATTACTTCTTGTTCGTATTTGTAACTTAATTTTTATTTTTTATCACAGCAAATTTGATTACAATGGTTTGTGTGTTCTAGGTGTGCAAGATGTGGTTCTTTCATACATATACATATATCTATTCTTCTTCGGATCCTTTTCGCATGTAGGTTATGACACAATGTTGAGTGGTCTTCTCTTGGTATTCCGTAGGCCTTTGGTGATTATATATTTCCCATGTGTTTGTATATCTCTGTTAACCCCGAAGTCGTAATGTATCTAATCCTCACACCTTTCCGTTTGGTGAACCATAAGTTTGTTTAATGAATCTGTGATTGCCTTTCTCTCTGGAAATATCTTCATTGGTATAGAATTTTAGGTAACACCTATAAGTGATATGATAGGACATGTGTCTTTCTCTTTCTCATTTACCACAAGTTGTGTGATTACTTCTAGACTCATCTATGGTGCTGCAAATGGCATTGTTTCATTTTTTTCGCTAGCTAATATTCCATCTCGACATGTAGCAGTTTTTCTTTGTCCACCCATCTGTTGGTGGACTTTTTGGTTACTTCCATATCTTGGCTATTGTAATACTGTGCAGTGCACATTTCCCTGCCTGTGTCTTTCCAACTCTGTCTTCTTAGGTTATAGGTCCAGGAATGGGCCTGCTGGGTCATAAGGGAGCTCAATGTTTACCTTTTAAAGGCCCCTCCATTCTGTTCTCATTAGTGTCTCTTTTCACGTTACGGCCCTCTTAAAGTTGAGGGTATGCATTTCTCCACAACACCTTCACGATTGACTGTTTATAGATTGCTTGCTGATGGTGATTCTGACTGGTGTGAGCTGATACCTCTTTGTGGTTTGAATTTGCATGTGTGTCATATTCCATTGAAATTGACCTTTTAGGCGTGTCCTTTTTATTTTTCAAACTGTGATTACAGCTTAGTTCTTCAAAGTGTTTTCTTAAAGTATGTATCACATTTTAAAATATTTTGGCCATTACTTCCCTCAAGACATTTTGAGGGCACGTTTCACTTACAGCCCTGCAGTACTTGTTCATATGAAGTGACCATTAGCACAGGCTTTACAGCTGCTTTTGCAGGTAACGGCCAGAGGGCGGCATCCTTTCTACGTTCCCCACTCGGGTAACTAGGGAAACAGACTTCCCGGCCAGCGGTGTTCCTCGCTTATAAATTAGAGTGGAATGTGCCCGGGTCAACCCACAGAAGCTGCTATCTCCTTACTTTTGTTTGTTTTTTAAATTCAATTTATAGTTTTTATTGGAGTAATATTCCATTGTGTACATGGACCACTTCTTCTTGGTGCATTCCTCTGATGATGGACATTTTCAATGCTTCCGAGTGTTGGCTATGGTAAATATTGCTGGAGTGCAGGATTGCCAGCCTGTGACTTTTTCATTCTCATTTTCTCAGGACATAGGCCCAGCAGTGGCTGTGATTGATGGACTGGTAGCTCAGTGTTTCCCTTTTCAAAGCACCTGCATTGTGTTTTCATTAGTGGCTCCTACCACGTCCCCCTTAGAACCGAGGGTACGCATTTCTCCACAATCCCTTCAGCATTTATTGTTTGCAGCGTCTTTGCTAATGACCATTCTGACTGCTGTGAGCTGATAGGTTTTTCTAATTTGGGTTTTCATGTCTTTAAAAATTCCTAAAAGTCATCATTTTTCCACGCCTTTTCCTTTCTGTCAAAAAAAAAAAACAGAAAAAAGTATGAGTACAATACACGTCTTGAATTTGTCTTCATGGAAGGTTGCCCTGTTGTGAATTTATTGGTCGATTTTCGACCCCAGGCCTTTTTTGGAGGGCAGGTGTCATTTACAGAACTGCAAGTTTGGTGAATGTATAGGGACCTTTAGCAATGGGTTTAAAGCTGCTGTTAAGGGTAACGGCCACAAGGAGGCAGCATTTCTCCGTTGTCAAATCTGGGTACTAGGGCAGCAGAGTCTTTCTGGAAGTCGTGTTCCTAGGTTGTAAATTAGAATGGAATGTGCTAGGAGAAACCCCCATTAGTGTATGTCTCATTCCTTCTTGTTTTTTTAAAATTTTTTAATCGGGGTATAGATTAGAATATTATTTATCCTAGGTTTACAATATCTGGTTCATTTGTACATTATATATGTCTAAGCATGTACAGATCCTCTTCCCATGTAAAATATTACAGAGTGTTCCATAGACCTCCCTTGCTATCTGGTCGGTCTTTTCGATATATGTATATAATATGAATTTGTATCTGTATAGTAACACTGATGTTAATTGATCCATTCCCCCCACCTTTCCTTTTAGATGAGCATAGTTTGTTTTCTAAGTCTGTGAGTGTCTTTCTCTGTGGAAATATGTTCATTTGTGTCAGTTATTAGATAACGCCTCTAAGTGATATCATAGGATATAGGTCTTTTGCTTTCCGACTTACCTCATGTTTTGTGATTATCTCCAGGCTCATCTGTGGTGCCTCAAAGAGCAGTGTTTCATTGTTTTCCGTGGCTCATATTCCATCGTGTACATGGACCACTTCTTTTTATCCATTCTCCTGTTGATGGACATCTTGGTAGCTTCACTCTCTCGGCTATTGTGAATAAGGCTGCAGTGCAGCTTTTGCAGCCTGTGTCTTCACGATTCTGTTCTGCTTAGGTGACAGGGCCAGTGGTTCACCCGCTGGATTGAATGGTACCTCAATTGTTACTTTTCCACCAGCTCCTTTCTGTTCTCATTATTGTCGGTTACCCTTTCACATCTCACCAGCAAGTAGAGGGCAGAAAGTTCTCTAAAACGTCTGCAGCGTTTATTGTTTGTAGACCTTTTCCGGATGGTCAGTTGACTGGAGAGTGTTGAAACCTTTTTGTAGATTCGATTGCATGAGTCTAATACTTCCTGAGGTTGAGCTTTTATCCATTTTCCTTTTCTTTAAAGAGAGTGAGTAAAACTTACCTCCTCATACTATCTTCCTGAAAGATTTGGGTTTTTTGCATTTTTTTGTTCATTCCCGACCTGAGCACAATTTTTGAGGGCAGGTGTCCTTTACAGCCCCGAGTCCTTGTGAATGTTCAGTGACCATTAGCTGTGGGTTTAAAGCCGCTCTTGTGGGAAACGGCCGCAAGGCGGCAGCATTTCTCCTTTACCAAATCTGGTTACTAGGACAACAGAGCCTTAATGGAAGTGGTGCAGTAGGTTGTAAATTAGAATGGAATGTGCCAGGAAAAAGCCCTTTATGTTTATGGCTCATTACTTCTTGTTCGTATTTGTAACTTAATTTTTATTTTTTATCACAGCAAATTTGATTACAAAGTTTTGTGTGTTCTAGGTGTGCAAGATGTGGTTCTTTCATACATATACATATATCTATCCTTCTTCGGATCCTTTTCCCATGTAGGTTATGACACAATGTTGAGTGGTCTTCTCTTGGTATTCCGTAGGCCTTTGGTGATTATATATTTCCCATGTGTTTGTATATCTCTGTTAGCCCCGAAGTTGTAATGTATCTAATCCTCACACCTTTCCGTTTGGTGAGCCATAAGTTTGTTTAATGAATCTGTGATTGCCTTTCTCTCTGGAAATATCTTCATTGGTATCGAATTTTAGGTAACACCTATAAGTGATATGATAGGACATGTGTCTTTCTCTTTCTCATTTACCACAAGTTGCGTGATTACTTCTAGACTCATCTATGGTGCTGCAAATGGCATTGTTTCATTTTTTCGCTAGCTAATATTCCATCTCGACCTGTAGCAGTTTTTCTTTGTCCACCCATCTGTTGGTGGACTTTTTGGTTACTTCCATATCTTGGCCATTGTAATACTGTGCAGTGCACATTTGCCTGCCTGTGTCTTTCCAATTCTGTCTTCTTAGGTTATAGGTCCAGGAATGGGCCTGCTGGGTCATATGGGAGCTCAATGTTTACCTTTGAAAGGCCCCTCCATTCTGTTCTCATTAGTGGCTCTTTCCAGGTTACGTCCCTCTTAAAGTTGAGGGTATGCATTTCTCCACAACACCTTCAGGATTGACTGTTTATAGATTGCTTGCTGATGGTGATTCTGACTGGTGTGAGCTGATACCTCTTTGTGGTTTGAATTTGCATGTGTGTCATATTCCATTGAAATTGACCTTTAAGGCGTGTCCTTTTTATTTTTCAAACTGTGATTACAGCTTAGTTCTTCAAAGTGTTTTCTTAAACTATGTGTCACATTTTAAAATGTTTTGGCCATTACTTCCTTCAAGACATTTTGAGGGCACGTTTCACTTACAGCCCTGCAGTACTTGTTCATATGAAGTGACCATTAGCACAGGCTTTACAGCTGCTTTTGCAGGTAACGGCCAGAGGGCGGCATCCTTTCTACGTTCCCCATTCGGGTAACTAGGGAAACAGACCTCCTGGCCAGCGGTGTTCCTCGCTTATAAATTAGAGTGGAATGTGCCCGGGTCAACCCACAGAAGCTGCTATCTCCTTACTTTTGTTTGTTTTTTAAATTCAATTTATAGTTTTTATTGGAGTAATATTCCATTGTGTACATGGACCACTTCTTCTTGGTGCATTCCTCTGATGATGGACATTTTCAATGCTTCCGAGTGTTGGCTATGGTAAATATTGCTGGAGTGCAGGATTGCCAGCCTGTGACTTTTTGATTCGCATTTTCTCAGGACAAAGGCCCAGCAGTGGGTGTGATTGATGGACTGGTAGCTCAGTGTTTCCCTTTTCAAAGCACCTGCATTGTGTTTTCATTAGTGGCTCCTACCACGTCCCCCTTAGAACCGAGGGTACGCATTTCTCCACAATCACTTCAGCATTTATTGTTTGCAGCGTCTTTGCTAATGACCATTCTGACTGCTGTGAGCTGATAGGTTTTTCTAATTTGGGTTTGCATGTCTTTAAATATTCCTAAAATTCATCATTTTTCCACGCCTTTTCCTTTCTGTCAAAAAAAAAAACAGAAAAAAGTATGAGTACAATATACGTCTTGAATTTGTCTTCTTGGAAGGTTGCCCTGTTGTGAATTTATTGGTCGATTTTCGACCCCAGGCCTCTTTTGGAGAGCAGGTGTCATTTACAGAACTGCAAGTTTGGTGGATCTATAGGGACATTTAGCAATGGGTTTAAAGCTGCTGTTAAGGGTAACGGCCACAAGGAGGCAGCATTTCTCCGTTGTCAAATCTGGGTACTAGGGCAGCAGAGTCTTTCTGGAAGTCATGATCCTAGGTTGTAAATTAGAATGGAATGTGCTAGGAGAAACCTCCATTAGTGTAGGTCTCATTCCTTTTTGTTTTTTTTAAATTTTTTATCGGGGTATAGATTAGAATATTATTTACCCTAGGTTTACAATATCTGGTTCATTTGTACATTATATATGTCTAAGCATGTACAGATCCTCTTCCCATGTAAAATATTACAGAGTGTTCCATAGACCTCCCTTGCTATCTGGTCGGTCTTTTTGATATATGTATATAATATGAATTTGTATCTGTATAGTAACACTGATGTTAATTGATCCAATCCCCCCACCTTTCCTTTTAGATGAGCATAGTTTGTTTTCTAAGTCTGTGAGTGTCTTTCTCTGTGGAAATATGTTCATTTGTGTCAGTTATTAGAAAACGCCTCTAAGTGATATCATAGGATATAGGTCTTTTGTTTTCCGACTTACCTCATATTTTGTGATTATCTCCAGGCTCATCTGTGGTGCCTCAAAGAGCAGTGTTTCATTGTTTTCCGTGGCTAATATTCCATCGTGTACATGGACCACTTCTTTTTATCCATTCTCCTGTTGATGGACATCTTGGTAGCTTCACTCTCTCGTCTATTGTGAATAAGGCTGCAGTGCAGCTTTTGCAGCCTGTGTCTTCACGATTCTGTTCTTCTCAGGTGACAGGGCCAGTGGTTCACCCGCTGGATTGAATGGTACCTCAATTTTTACTTTTCCACCAGCTCCTTTCTGTTCTCATTATTATCGGTTACCCTTTCACATCTCACCGGCAAGTAGAGGGCAGAAAGTTCTCTAAAAAGTCTGCAGCGTTTATTGTTTGTAGACCTTTTCCTGATGGTCAGTTGACTGGAGAGAGTTGAAACCCTTTTGTAGATTCGATTGCATGAGTCTAATACTTCCTGAGGTTGAGCTTTTATCCATTTTCCTTTTCTTTAAAGAGAGTGAGTAAAACTTACCTCCTCATACTATCTTCCTGAAAGATTTGGGTTTTTTGCATTTTTTTGTTCATTCCCGACCTCAGCACAATTTTTGAGGGCAGGTGTCCTTTACAGCCCCGAGTCCTTGTGAATGTTCAGTGACCATTAGCTGTGGGTTTAAAGCCGCTCTTGTGGGAAACGGCCGCAAGGCGGCAGCATTTCTCCTTTACCAAATCTGGTTACTAGGGCAACAGAGCCTTAATGGAAGTGGTGCAGTAGGTTGTAAATTAGAATGGAATGTGCCAGGAAGAAGCCCTTTATGTTTATGGCTCATTACTTCTTGTTCGTATTTGTAACTTAATTTTTATTTTTTATCACAGCAAATTTGATTACAAAGTTTTGTGTGTTCTAGGTGTGCAAGATGTGGTTCTTTCATACATATACATATATCTATCCTTCTTCGGATCCTTTTCCCATGTAGGTTATGACACAATGTTGAGTGGTCTTCTCTTGGTATTCCGTAGGCCTTTGGTGATTATATATTTCCCATGTGTTTGTATATCTCTGTTAGCCCCGAAGTTGTAATGTATCTAATCCTCACACCTTTCTGTTTGGTGAGCCATAAGTTTGTTTAATGAATCTGTGATTGCCTTTCTCTCTGGAAATATCTTCATTGGTATCGAATTTTAGGTAACACCTATAAGTGATATGATAGGACATGTGTCTTTCTCTTTCTCATTTACCACAAGTTGCGTGATTACTTCTAGACTCATCTATGGTGCTGCAAATGGCATTGTTTCATTTTTTCGCTAGCTAATATTCCATCTCGACCTGTAGCAGTTTTTCTTTGTCCACCCATCTGTTGGTGGACTTTTTGGTTACTTCCATATCTTGGCCATTGTAATACTGTGCAGTGCACATTTGCCTGCCTGTGTCTTTCCAACTCTGTCTTCTTAGGTTATAGGTCCAGGAATGGGCCTGCTGGGTCATATGGGAGCTCAATGTTTACCTTTGAAAGGCCCCTCCATTCTGTTCTCATTAGTGGCTCTTTCCAGGTTACGTCCCTCTTAAAGTTGAGGGTATGCATTTCTCCACAACACCTTCAGGATTGACTGTTTATAGATTGCTTGCTGATGGTGATTCTGACTGGTGTGAGCTGATACCTCTTTGTGGTTTGAATTTGCATGTGTGTCATATTCCGTTGAAATTGACCTTTAAGGCGTGTCCTTTTTATTTTTCAAACTGTGATTACAGCTTAGTTCTTCAAAGTGTTTTCTTAAAGTATGTGTCACATTTTAAAATGTTTTGGCCATTACTTCCCTCAAGACATTTTGAGGGCCCATTTCACTTACTGCCCTGCAGTACATGTTCATGTGAAGTGACCATTAGCACAGGCTTTACAGCTGCTTTTGCAGGTAACGGCCAGAGGGCGGCATCCTTTCTACGTTCCCCACTCGGGTAACTAGGGAAACAGACCTCCCGGCCAGCGGTGTTCCTCGCTTATAAATTAGAGTGGAATGTGCCCCGGTCAACCCACAGAAGCTGCTATCTCCTTACTTTTGTTTGTTTTTTAAATTCAATTTTTAGTTTTTATTGGAGTAATAGTCCGTTGTGTACATGGAACACTTCTTCTTGGTGCATTCCTCTGATGATGGATATTTTCAATGCTTCCGAGTGTTGGCTATGGTAAATATTGCTGGAGTGAAGGATTGCCAGCCTGTGACTTTTTGATTCTCATTTTCTCAGGAGATAGGCCCAGCAGTGGGTGTGATTGATGGACTGGTAGCTCAGTGTTTCCCTTTGCAAAGCACCTGCATTGTGTTTTCATTAGTGGCTCCTACCACGTACCGCTTAGAACCGAGGGTACGCATTTCTCCACAATCCCTTCAGCATTTATTGTTTGCAGCGTCTTTGCTAATGACCATTCTGACTGCTGTGAGCTGATAGGTTTTTCTAATTTGGGTTTGCATGTCTTTAAAAATTCCTAAAATTCATCATTTTTCCACGCCTTTTCCTTTCTGTCAAAAAAAAAAACAGAAAAAAGTATGAGTACAATACACGTCTTGAATTTGTCTTCTTGGAAGGTTTCCCTGTTGTGAAATTATTGGTCGATTTTCGACCCCAGGCCTTCTTTGGAGGGCAGGTGTCATTTACAGAACTGCAAGTTTGGTGAATGTATAGGGACCTTTAGCAATGGGTTTAAAGCTGCTGTTAAGGGTAACGGCCACAAGGAGGCAGCATTTCTCCGTTGTCAAATCTGGGTACTAGGGCAGCAGAGTCTTTCTGGAAGTCGTGTTCCTAGGTTGTAAATTAGAATGGAATGTGCTAGGAGAAACCCCCATTAGTGTATGTCTCATTCCTTCTTGTTTTTTTTAAATTTTTTAATCTGGGTATAGATTAGAATATTATTTATCCTAGGTTTACAAAATCTGGTTCATTTGTACATTATATATGTCTAAGCATGTACAGATCCTCTTCCCATGTAAAATATTACAGAGTGTTCCATAGACCTCCCTTGCTATCTGGTCGGTCTTTTTGATATATGTATATAATATGAATTTGTATCTGTATAGTAACACTGATGTTAATTGATCCAATCCCCCCACCTTTCCTTTTAGATGAGCATAGTTTGTTTTCTAAGTCTGTGAGTGTCTTTCTCTGTGGAAATATGTTCATTTGTGTCAGTTATTAGATAACGCCTCTAAGTGATATCATAGGATATAGGTCTTTTGCTTTCCGACTTACCTCATGTTTTGTGATTATCTCCAGGCTCATCTGTGGTGCCTCAAAGAGCAGTGTTTCATTGTTTTCCGTGGCTCATATTCCATCGTGTACATGGACCACTTCTTTTTATCCATTCTCCTGTTGATGGACATCTTGGTAGCTTCACTCTCTCGGCTATTGTGAATAAGGCTGCAGTGCAGCTTTTGCAGCCTGTGTCTTCACGATTCTGTTCTGCTTAGGTGACAGGGCCAGTGGTTCACCCGCTGGATTGAATGGTACCTCAATTTTTACTTTTCCACCAGCTCCTTTCTGTTCTCATTATTGTCGGTTACCCTTTCACATCTCACCAGCAAGTAGAGGGCAGAAAGTTCTCTAAAACGTCTGCAGCGTTTATTGTTTGTAGACCTTTTCCGGATGGTCAGTTGACTGGAGAGTGTTGAAACCTTTTTGTAGATTCGATTGCATGTGTCTAATACTTCCTGAGGTTGAGCTTTTATCCATTTTCCTTTTCTTTAAAGAGAGTGAGTAAAACTTACCTCCTCATACTATCTTCCTGAATGATTTCGGTTTTTTGCATTTTTTTGTTCATTCCCGACCTGAGCACAATTTTTGAGGGCAGGTGTCCTTTACAGCCCCGAGTCCTTGTGAATGTTCAGTGACCATTAGCTGTGGGTTTAAAGCCGCTCTTGTGGGAAACGGCCGCAAGGCGGCAGCATTTCTCCTTTACCAAATCTGGTTACTAGGGCAACAGAGCCTTAATGGAAGTGGTGCAGTAGGTTGTAAATTAGAATGGAATGTGCCAGGAAAAAGCCCTTTATGTTTATGGCTCATTACTTCTTGTTCGTATTTGTAACTTAATTTTTATTTTTTATCACAGCAAATTTGATTACAAAGTTTTGTGTGTTCTAGGTGTGCAAGATGTGGTTCTTTCATACATATACATATATCTATCCTTCTTCGGATCCTTTTCCCATGTAGGTTATGACACAATGTTGAGTGGTCTTCTCTTGGTATTCCGTAGGCCTTTGGTGATTATATATTTCCCATGTGTTTGTATATCTCTGTTAGCCCCGAAGTTGTAATGTATCTAATCCTCACACCTTTCCGTTTGGTGAGCCATAAGTTTGTTTAATGAATCTGGGATTGCCTTTCTCTCTGGAAATATCTTCATTGGTATCGAATTTTAGGTAACACCTATAAGTGATATGATAGGACATGTGTCTTTCTCTTTCTCATTTACCACAAGTTGCGTGATTACTTCTAGACTCATCTATGGTGCTGCAAATGGCATTGTTTCATTTTTTCGCTAGCTAATATTCCATCTCGACCTGTAGCAGTTTTTCTTTGTCCACCCATCTGTTGGTGGACTTTTTGGTTACTTCCATATCTTGGCCATTGTAATACTGTGCAGTGCACATTTGCCTGCCTGTGTCTTTCCAATTCTGTCTTCTTAGGTTATAGGTCCAGGAATGGGCCTGCTGGGTCATATGGGAGCTCAATGTTTACCTTTGAAAGGCCCCTCCATTCTGTTCTCATTAGTGGCTCTTTCCAGGTTACGTCCCTCTTAAAGTTGAGGGTATGCATTTCTCCACAACACCTTCAGGATTGACTGTTTATAGATTGCTTGCTGATGGTGATTCTGACTGGTGTGAGCTGATACCTCTTTGTGGTTTGAATTTGCATGTGTGTCATATTCCATTGAAATTGACCTTTAAGGCGTGTCCTTTTTATTTTTCAAACTGTGATTACAGCTTAGTTCTTCAAAGTGTTTTCTTAAACTATGTGTCACATTTTAAAATGTTTTGGCCATTACTTCCTTCAAGACATTTTGAGGGCACGTTTCACTTACAGCCCTGCAGTACTTGTTCATATGAAGTGACCATTAGCACAGGCTTTACAGCTGCTTTTGCAGGTAACGGCCAGAGGGCGGCATCCTTTCTACGTTCCCCATTCGGGTAACTAGGGAAACAGACCTCCTGGCCAGCGGTGTTCCTCACTTATAAATTAGAGTGGAATGTGCCCGGGTCAACCCACAGAAGCTGCTATCTCCTTACTTTTGTTTGTTTTTTAAATTCAATTTATAGTTTTTATTGGAGTAATATTCCATTGTGTACATGGACCACTTCTTCTTGGTGCATTCCTCTGATGATGGACATTTTCAATGCTTCCGAGTGTTGGCTATGGTAAATATTGCGGGAGCGCAGGATTGCCAGCCTGTGACTTTTTGATTCGCATTTTCTCAGGACAAAGGCCCAGCAGTGGGTGTGATTGATGGACTGGTAGCTCAGTGTTTCCCTTTTCAAAGCACCTGCATTGTGTTTTCATTAGTGGCTCCTACCACGTCCCCCTTAGAACCGAGGGTACGCATTTCTCCACAATCACTTCAGCATTTATTGTTTGCAGCGTCTTTGCTAATGACCATTCTGACTGCTGTGAGCTGATAGGTTTTTCTAATTTGGGTTTGCATGTCTTTAAATATTCCTAAAATTCATCATTTTTCCACGCCTTTTCCTTTCTGTCAAAAAAAAAAACAGAAAAAAGTATGAGTACAATATACGTCTTGAATTTGTCTTCTTGGAAGGTTGCCCTGTTGTGAATTTATTGGTCGATTTTCGACCCCAGGCCTCTTTTGGAGAGCAGGTGTCATTTACAGAACTGCAAGTTTGGTGGATCTATAGGGACATTTAGCAATGGGTTTAAAGCTGCTGTTAAGGGTAACGGCCACAAGGAGGCAGCATTTCTCCGTTGTCAAATCTGGGTACTAGGGCAGCAGAGTCTTTCTGGAAGTCATGATCCTAGGTTGTAAATTAGAATGGAATGTGCTAGGAGAAACCTCCATTAGTGTAGGTCTCATTCCTTTTTGTTTTTTTTAAATTTTTTATCGGGGTATAGATTAGAATATTATTTACCCTAGGTTTACAATATCTGGTTCATTTGTACATTATATATGTCTAAGCATGTACAGATCCTCTTCCCATGTAAAATATTACAGAGTGTTCCATAGACCTCCCTTGCTATCTGGTCGGTCTTTTTGATATATGTATATAATATGAATTTGTATCTGTATAGTAACACTGATAATTAATTGATAGTTAATTGATCCAATCCCCCCACCTTTCCTTTTAGATGAGCATAGTTTGTTTTCTAAGTCTGTGAGTGTCTTTCTCTGTGGAAATATGTTCATTTGTGTCAGTTATTAGATAACGCCTCTAAGTGATATCATAGGATATAGGTCTTTTGCTTTCCGACTTACCTCATGTTTTGTGATTATCTCCAGGCTCATCTGTGGTGCCTCAAAGAGCAGTGTTTCATTGTTTTCCGTGGCTCATATTCCATCGTGTACATGGACCACTTCTTTTTATCCATTCTCCTGTTGATGGACATCTTGGTAGCTTCACTCTCTCGGCTATTGTGAATAAGGCTGCAGTGCAGCTTTTGCAGCCTGTGTCTTCACGATTCTGTTCTGCTTAGGTGACAGGGCCAGTGGTTCACCCGCTGGATTGAATGGTACCTCAATTTTTACTTTTCCACCAGCTCCTTTCTGTTCTCATTATTGTCGGTTACCCTTTCACATCTCACCAGCAAGTAGAGGGCAGAAAGTTCTCTAAAACGTCTGCAGCGTTTATTGTTTGTAGACCTTTTCCGGATGGTCAGTTGACTGGAGAGTGTTGAAACCTTTTTGTAGATTCGATTGCATGAGTCTAATACTTCCTGAGGTTGAGCTTTTATCCATTTTCCTTTTCTTTAAAGAGAGTGAGTAAAACTTACCTCCTCATACTATCTTCCTGAAAGATTTGGGTTTTTTGCATTTTTTTGTTCATTCCCGACCTGAGCACAATTTTTGAGGGCAGGTGTCCTTTACAGCCCCGAGTCCTTGTGAATGTTCAGTGACCATTAGCTGTGGGTTTAAAGCCACTCTTGTGGGAAACGGCCGCAAGGCGGCAGCATTTCTCCTTTACCAAATCTGGTTACTAGGACAACAGAGCCTTAATGGAAGTGGTGCAGTAGGTTGTAAATTAGAATGGAATGTGCCAGGAAAAAGCCCTTTATGTTTATGGCTCATTACTTCTTGTTCGTATTTGTAACTTAATTTTTATTTTTTATCACAGCAAATTTGATTACAAAGTTTTGTGTGTTCTAGGTGTGCAAGATGTGGTTCTTTCATACATATACATATATCTATCCTTCTTCGGATCCTTTTCCCATGTAGGTTATGACACAATGTTGAGTGGTCTTCTCTTGGTATTCCGTAGGCCTTTGGTGATTATATATTTCCCATGTGTTTGTATATCTCTGTTAGCCCCGAAGTTGTAATGTATCTAATCCTCACACCTTTCCGTTTGGTGAGCCATAAGTTTGTTTAATGAATCTGTGATTGCCTTTCTCTCTGGAAATATCTTCATTGGTATCGAATTTTAGGTAACACCTATAAGTGATATGATAGGACATGTGTCTTTCTCTTTCTCATTTACCACAAGTTGCGTGATTACTTCTAGACTCATCTATGGTGCTGCAAATGGCATTGTTTCATTTTTTCGCTAGCTAATATTCCATCTCGACCTGTAGCAGTTTTTCTTTGTCCACCCATCTGTTGGTGGACTTTTTGGTTACTTCCATATCTTGGCCATTGTAATACTGTGCAGTGCACATTTGCCTGCCTGTGTCTTTCCCATTCTGTCTTCTTAGGTTATAGGTCCAGGAATGGGCCTGCTGGGTCATATGGGAGCTCAATGTTTACCTTTGAAAGGCCCCTCCATTCTGTTCTCATTAGTGGCTCTTTCCAGGTTACGTCCCTCTTAAAGTTGAGGGTATGCATTTCTCCACAACACCTTCAGGATTGACTGTTTATAGATTGCTTGCTGATGGTGATTCTGACTGGTGTGAGCTGATACCTCTTTGTGGTTTGAATTTGCATGTGTGTCATATTCCATTGAAATTGACCTTTAAGGCGTGTCCTTTTTATTTTTCAAACTGTGATTACAGCTTAGTTCTTCAAAGTGTTTTCTTAAACTATGTGTCACATTTTAAAATGTTTTGGCCATTACTTCCTTCAAGACATTTTGAGGGCACGTTTCACTTACTGCCCTGCAGTACTTGTTCATATGAAGTGACCATTAGCACAGGCTTTACAGCTGCTTTTGCAGGTAACGGCCAGAGGGCGGCATCCTTTCTACGTTCCCCATTCGGGTAACTAGGGAAACAGACCTCCTGGCCAGCGGTGTTCCTCGCTTATAAATTAGAGTGGAATGTGCCCGGGTCAACCCACAGAAGCTGCTATCTCCTTACTTTTGTTTGTTTTTTAAATTCAATTTATAGTTTTTATTGGAGTAATATTCCATTGTGTACATGGACCACTTCTTCTTGGTGCATTCCTCTGATGATGGACATTTTCAATGCTTCCGAGTGTTGGCTATGGTAAATATTGCTGGAGCGCAGGATTGCCAGCCTGTGACTTTTTGATTCGCATTTTCTCAGGACAAAGGCCCAGCAGTGGGTGTGATTGATGGACTGGTAGCTCAGTGTTTCCCTTTTCAAAGCACCTGCATTGTGTTTTCATTAGTGGCTCCTACCACGTCCCCCTTAGAACCGAGGGTACGCATTTCTCCACAATCACTTCAGCATTTATTGTTTGCAGCGTCTTTGCTAATGACCATTCTGACTGCTGTGAGCTGATAGGTTTTTCTAATTTGGGTTTGCATGTCTTTAAATATTCCTAATATTCATCATTTTTCCATGCCTTTTCCTTTCTGTCAAAAAAAAAAACAGAAAAAAGTATGAGTACAATATACGTCTTGAATTTGTCTTCTTGGAAGGTTGCCCTGTTGTGAATTTATTGGTCGATTTTCGACCCCAGGCCTCTTTT
Source organism: Balaenoptera physalus (assembly GCF_965194825.1). Lineage (NCBI taxonomy): Eukaryota > Metazoa > Chordata > Mammalia > Artiodactyla > Balaenopteridae > Balaenoptera > Balaenoptera physalus. Next base: position 19,561,454 of record NC_138884.1, on the reverse strand, counting down.
GGAGAGCAGGTGTCATTTACAGAACTGCAAGTTTGGTGGATCTATAGGGACATTTAGCAATGGATTTAAAGCTGCTGTTAAGGGTAACGGCCACAAGGAGGCAGCATTTCTCCGTTGTCAAATCTGGGTACTAGGGCAGCAGAGTCTTTCTGGAAGTCATGATCCTAGGTTGTAAATTAGAATGGAATGTGCTAGGAGAAACCTCCATTAGTGTAGGTCTCATTCCTTTTTGTTTTTTTTAAATTTTTTATCGGGGTATAGATTAGAATATTATTTACCCTAGGTTTACAATATCTGGTTCATTTGTACATTATATATGTCTAAGCATGTACAGATCCTCTTCCCATGTAAAATATTACAGAGTGTTCCATAGACCTCCCTTGCTATCTGGTCGGTCTTTTTGATATATGTATATAATATGAATTTGTATCTGTATAGTAACACTGATAATTAATTGATAGTTAATTGATCCAATCCCCCCACCTTTCCTTTTAGATGAGCATAGTTTGTTTTCTAAGTCTGTGAGTGTCTTTCTCTGTGGAAATATGTTCATTTGTGTCAGTTATTAGATAACGCCTCTAAGTGATATCATAGGATATAGGTCTTTTGCTTTCCGACTTACCTCATGTTTTGTGATTATCTCCAGGCTCATCTGTGGTGCCTCAAAGAGCAGTGTTTCATTGTTTTCCGTGGCTCATATTCCATCGTGTACATGGACCACTTCTTTTTATCCATTCTCCTGTTGATGGACATCTTGGTAGCTTCACTCTCTCGGCTATTGTGAATAAGGCTGCAGTGCAGCTTTTGCAGCCTGTGTCTTCACGATTCTGTTCTGCTTAGGTGACAGGGCCAGTGGTTCACCCGCTGGATTGAATGGTACCTCAATTTTTACTTTTCCACCAGCTCCTTTCTGTTCTCATTATTGTCGGTTACCCTTTCACATCTCACCAGCAAGTAGAGGGCAGAAAGTTCTCTAAAACGTCTGCAGCGTTTATTGTTTGTAGACCTTTTCCGGATGGTCAGTTGACTGGAGAGTGTTGAAACCTTTTTGTAGATTCGATTGCATGAGTCTAATACTTCCTGAGGTTGAGCTTTTATCCATTTTCCTTTTCTTTAAAGAGAGTGAGTAAAACTTACCTCCTCATACTATCTTCCTGAAAGATTTGGGTTTTTTGCATTTTTTTGTTCATTCCCGACCTGAGCACAATTTTTGAGGGCAGGTGTCCTTTACAGCCCCGAGTCCTTGTGAATGTTCAGTGACCATTAGCTGTGGGTTTAAAGCCGCTCTTGTGGGAAATGGCCGCAAGGCGGCAGCATTTCTCCTTTACCAAATCTGGTTACTAGGACAACAGAGCCTTAATGGAAGTGGTGCAGTAGGTTTTAAATTAGAATGGAATGTGCCAGGAAAAAGCCCTTTATGTTTATGGCTCATTACTTCTTGTTCGTATTTGTAACTTAATTTTTATTTTTTATCACAGCAAATTTGATTACAAAGTTTTGTGTGTTCTAGGTGTGCAAGATGTGGTTCTTTCATACATATACATATATCTATCCTTCTTCGGATCCTTTTCCCATGTAGGTTATGACACAATGTTGAGTGGTCTTCTCTTGGTATTCCGTAGGCCTTTGGTGATTATATATTTCCCATGTGTTTGTATATCTCTGTTAGCCCCGAAGTTGTAATGTATCTAATCCTCACACCTTTCCGTTTGGTGAGCCATAAGTTTGTTTAATGAATCTGTGATTGCCTTTCTCTCTGGAAATATCTTCATTGGTATCGAATTTTAGGTAACACCTATAAGTGATATGATAGGACATGTGTCTTTCTCTTTCTCATTTACCACAAGTTGCGTGATTACTTCTAGACTCATCTATGGTGCTGCAAATGGCATTGTTTCATTTTTTCGCTAGCTAATATTCCATCTCGACCTGTAGCAGTTTTTCTTTGTCCACCCATCTGTTGGTGGACTTTTTGGTTACTTCCATATCTTGGCCATTGTAATACTGTGCAGTTCACATTTGCCTGCCTGTGTCTTTCCCATTCTGTCTTCTTAGGTTATAGGTCCAGGAATGGGCCTGCTGGGTCATATGGGAGCTCAATGTTTACCTTTGAAAGGCCCCTCCATTCTGTTCTCATTAGTGGCTCTTTCCAGGTTACGTCCCTCTTAAAGTTGAGGGTATGCATTTCTCCACAACACCTTCAGGATTGACTGTTTATAGATTGCTTGCTGATGGTGATTCTGACTGGTGTGAGCTGATACCTCTTTGTGGTTTGAATTTGCATGTGTGTCATATTCCATTGAAATTGACCTTTAAGGCGTGTCCTTTTTATTTTTCAAACTGTGATTACAGCTTAGTTCTTCAAAGTGTTTTCTTAAACTATGTGTCACATTTTAAAATGTTTTGGCCATTACTTCCTTCAAGACATTTTGAGGGCACGTTTCACTTACAGCCCTGCAGTACTTGTTCATATGAAGTGACCATTAGCACAGGCTTTACAGCTGCTTTTGCAGGTAACGGCCAGAGGGCGGCATCCTTTCTACGTTCCCCATTCGGGTAACTAGGGAAACAGACCTCCTGGCCAGCGGTGTTCCTCGCTTATAAATTAGAGTGGAATGTGCCCGGGTCAACCCACAGAAGCTGCTATCTCCTTACTTTTGTTTGTTTTTTAAATTCAATTTATAGTTTTTATTGGAGTAATATTCCATTGTGTACATGGACCACTTCTTCTTGGTGCATTCCTCTGATGATGGACATTTTCAATGCTTCCGAGTGTTGGCTATGGTAAATATTGCTGGAGTGCAGGATTGCCAGCCTGTGACTTTTTGATTCGCATTTTCTCAGGACAAAGGCCCAGCAGTGGGTGTGATTGATGGACTGGTAGCTCAGTGTTTCCCTTTTCAAAGCACCTGCATTGTGTTTTCATTAGTGGCTCCTACCACGTCCCCCTTAGAACCGAGGGTACGCATTTCTCCACAATCACTTCAGCATTTATTGTTTGCAGCGTCTTTGCTAATGACCATTCTGACTGCTGTGAGCTGATAGGTTTTTCTAATTTGGGTTTGCATGTCTTTAAATATTCCTAAAATTCATCATTTTTCCACGCCTTTTCCTTTCTGTCAAAAAAAAAAAACAGAAAAAAGTATGAGTACAATATACGTCTTGAATTTGTCTTCTTGGAAGGTTGCCCTGTTGTGAATTTATTGGTCGATTTTCGACCCCAGGCCTCTTTTGGAGAGCAGGTGTCATTTACAGAACTGCAAGTTTGGTGGATCTATAGGGACATTTAGCAATGGGTTTAAAGCTGCTGTTAAGGGTAACGGCCACAAGGAGGCAGCATTTCTCCGTTGTCAAATCTGGGTACTAGGGCAGCAGAGTCTTTCTGGAAGTCATGATCCTAGGTTGTAAATTAGAATGGAATGTGCTAGGAGAAACCTCCATTAGTGTAGGTCTCATTCCTTTTTGTTTTTTTTAAATTTTTTATCGGGGTATAGATTAGAATATTATTTACCCTAGGTTTACAATATCTGGTTCATTTGTACATTATATATGTCTAAGCATGTACAGATCCTCTTCCCATGTAAAATATTACAGAGTGTTCCATAGACCTCCCTTGCTATCTGGTCGGTCTTTTTGATATATGTATATAATATGAATTTGTATCTGTATAGTAACACTGATGTTAATTGATCCAATCCCCCCACCTTTCCTTTTAGATGAGCATAGTTTGTTTTCTAAGTCTGTGAGTGTCTTTCTCTGTGGAAATATGTTCATTTGTGTCAGTTATTAGATAACGCCTCTAAGTGATATCATAGGATATAGGTCTTTTGCTTTCCGACTTACCTCATGTTTTGTGATTATCTCCAGGCTCATCTGTGGTGCCTCAAAGAGCAGTGTTTCATTGTTTTCCGTGGCTCATATTCCATCGTGTACATGGACCACTTCTTTTTATCCATTCTCCTGTTGATGGACATCTTGGTAGCTTCACTCTCTCGGCTATTGTGAATAAGGCTGCAGTGCAGCTTTTGCAGCCTGTGTCTTCACGATTCTGTTCTGCTTAGGTGACAGGGCCAGTGGTTCACCCGCTGGATTGAATGGTACCTCAATTTTTACTTTTCCACCAGCTCCTTTCTGTTCTCATTATTGTCGGTTACCCTTTCACATCTCACCAGCAAGTAGAGGGCAGAAAGTTCTCTAAAACGTCTGCAGCGTTTATTGTTTATAGACCTTTTCCGGATGGTCAGTTGACTGGAGAGTGTTGAAACCTTTTTGTAGATTCGATTGCATGAGTCTAATACTTCCTGAGGTTGAGCTTTTATCCATTTTCCTTTTCTTTAAAGAGAGTGAGTAAAACTTACCTCCTCATACTATCTTCCTGAAAGATTTGGGTTTTTTGCATTTTTTTGTTCATTCCCGACCTGAGCACAATTTTTGAGGGCAGGTGTCCTTTACAGCCCCGAGTCCTTGTGAATGTTCAGTGACCATTAGCTGTGGGTTTAAAGCCGCTCTTGTGGGAAACGGCCGCAAGGCGGCAGCATTTCTCCTTTACCAAATCTGGTTACTAGGACAACAGAGCCTTAATGGAAGTGGTGCAGTAGGTTGTAAATTAGAATGGAATGTGCCAGGAAAAAGCCCTTTATGTTTATGGCTCATTACTTCTTGTTCGTATTTGTAACTTAATTTTTATTTTTTATCACAGCAAATTTGATTACAAAGTTTTGTGTGTTCTAGGTGTGCAAGATGTGGTTCTTTCATACATATACATATATCTATCCTTCTTCGGATCCTTTTCCCATGTAGGTTATGACACAATGTTGAGTGGTCTTCTCTTGGTATTCCGTAGGCCTTTGGTGATTATATATTTCCCATGTGTTTGTATATCTCTGTTAGCCCCGAAGTTGTAATGTATCTAATCCTCACACCTTTCCGTTTGGTGAGCCATAAGTTTGTTTAATGAATCTGTGATTGCCTTTCTCTCTGGAAATATCTTCATTGGTATCGAATTTTAGGTAACACCTATAAGTGATATGATAGGACATGTGTCTTTCTCTTTCTCATTTACCACAAGTTGCGTGATTACTTCTAGACTCATCTATGGTGCTGCAAATGGCATTGTTTCATTTTTTCGCTAGCTAATATTCCATCTCGACCTGTAGCAGTTTTTCTTTGTCCACCCATCTGTTGGTGGACTTTTTGGTTACTTCCATATCTTGGCCATTGTAATACTGTGCAGTGCACATTTGCCTGCCTGTGTCTTTCCAATTCTATCTTCTTAGGTTATAGGTCCAGGAATGGGCCTGCTGGGTCATATGGGAGCTCAATGTTTACCTTTGAAAGGCCCCTCCATTCTGTTCTCATTAGTGGCTCTTTCCAGGTTACGTCCCTCTTAAAGTTGAGGGTATGCATTTCTCCACAACACCTTCAGGATTGACTGTTTATAGATTGCTTGCTGATGGTGATTCTGACTGGTGTGAGCTGATACCTCTTTGTGGTTTGAATTTGCATGTGTGTCATATTCCATTGAAATTGACCTTTAAGGCGTGTCCTTTTTATTTTTCAAACTGTGATTACAGCTTAGTTCTTCAAAGTGTTTTCTTAAACTATGTGTCACATTTTAAAATGTTTTGGCCATTACTTCCTTCAAGACATTTTGAGGGCACGTTTCACTTACAGCCCTGCAGTACTTGTTCATATGAAGTGACCATTAGCACAGGCTTTACAGCTGCTTTTGCAGGTAACGGCCAGAGGGCGGCATCCTTTCTACGTTCCCCATTCGGGTAACTAGGGAAACAGACCTCCTGGCCAGCGGTGTTCCTCGCTTATAAATTAGAGTGGAATGTGCCCGGGTCAACCCACAGAAGCTGCTATCTCCTTACTTTTGTTTGTTTTTTAAATTCAATTTATAGTTTTTATTGGAGTAATATTCCATTGTGTACATGGACCACTTCTTCTTGGTGCATTCCTCTGATGATGGACATTTTCAATGCTTCCGAGTGTTGGCTATGGTAAATATTGCTGGAGCGCAGGATTGCCAGCCTGTGACTTTTTGATTCGCATTTTCTCAGGACAAAGGCCCAGCAGTGGGTGTGATTGATGGACTGGTAGCTCAGTGTTTCCCTTTTCAAAGCACCTGCATTGTGTTTTCATTAGTGGCTCCTACCACGTCCCCCTTAGAACCGAGGGTACGCATTTCTCCACAATCACTTCAGCATTTATTGTTTGCAGCGTCTTTGCTAATGACCATTCTGACTGCTGTGAGCTGATAGGTTTTTCTAATTTGGGTTTGCATGTCTTTAAATATTCCTAATATTCATCATTTTTCCATGCCTTTTCCTTTCTGTCAAAAAAAAAAACAGAAAAAAGTATGAGTACAATATACGTCTTGAATTTGTCTTCTTGGAAGGTTGCCCTGTTGTGAATTTATTGGTCGATTTTCGACCCCAGGCCTCTTTTGGAGAGCAGGTGTCATTTACAGAACTGCAAGTTTGGTGGATCTATAGGGACATTTAGCAATGGATTTAAAGCTGCTGTTAAGGGTAACGGCCACAAGGAGGCAGCATTTCTCCGTTGTCAAATCTGGGTACTAGGGCAGCAGAGTCTTTCTGGAAGTCATGATCCTAGGTTGTAAATTAGAATGGAATGTGCTAGGAGAAACCTCCATTAGTGTAGGTCTCATTCCTTTTTGTTTTTTTTAAATTTTTTATCGGGGTATAGATTAGAATATTATTTACCCTAGGTTTACAATATCTGGTTCATTTGTACATTATATATGTCTAAGCATGTACAGATCCTCTTCCCATGTAAAATATTACAGAGTGTTCCATAGACCTCCCTTGCTATCTGGTCGGTCTTTTTGATATATGTATATAATATGAATTTGTATCTGTATAGTAACACTGATAATTAATTGATAGTTAATTGATCCAATCCCCCCACCTTTCCTTTTAGATGAGCATAGTTTGTTTTCTAAGTCTGTGAGTGTCTTTCTCTGTGGAAATATGTTCATTTGTGTCAGTTATTAGATAACGCCTCTAAGTGATATCATAGGATATAGGTCTTTTGCTTTCCGACTTACCTCATGTTTTGTGATTATCTCCAGGCTCATCTGTGGTGCCTCAAAGAGCAGTGTTTCATTGTTTTCCGTGGCTCATATTCCATCGTGTACATGGACCACTTCTTTTTATCCATTCTCCTGTTGATGGACATCTTGGTAGCTTCACTCTCTCGGCTATTGTGAATAAGGCTGCAGTGCAGCTTTTGCAGCCTGTGTCTTCACGATTCTGTTCTGCTTAGGTGACAGGGCCAGTGGTTCACCCGCTGGATTGAATGGTACCTCAATTTTTACTTTTCCACCAGCTCCTTTCTGTTCTCATTATTGTCGGTTACCCTTTCACATCTCACCAGCAAGTAGAGGGCAGAAAGTTCTCTAAAACGTCTGCAGCGTTTATTGTTTGTAGACCTTTTCCGGATGGTCAGTTGACTGGAGAGTGTTGAAACCTTTTTGTAGATTCGATTGCATGAGTCTAATACTTCCTGAGGTTGAGCTTTTATCCATTTTCCTTTTCTTTAAAGAGAGTGAGTAAAACTTACCTCCTCATACTATCTTCCTGAAAGATTTGGGTTTTTTGCATTTTTTTGTTCATTCCCGACCTGAGCACAATTTTTGAGGGCAGGTGTCCTTTACAGCCCCGAGTCCTTGTGAATGTTCAGTGACCATTAGCTGTGGGTTTAAAGCCGCTCTTGTGGGAAACGGCCGCAAGGCGGCAGCATTTCTCCTTTACCAAATCTGGTTACTAGGACAACAGAGCCTTAATGGAAGTGGTGCAGTAGGTTGTAAATTAGAATGGAATGTGCCAGGAAAAAGCCCTTTATGTTTATGGCTCATTACTTCTTGTTCGTATTTGTAACTTAATTTTTATTTTTTATCACAGCAAATTTGATTACAAAGTTTTGTGTGTTCTAGGTGTGCAAGATGTGGTTCTTTCATACATATACATATATCTATCCTTCTTCGGATCCTTTTCCCATGTAGGTTATGACACAATGTTGAGTGGTCTTCTCTTGGTATTCCGTAGGCCTTTGGTGATTATATATTTCCCATGTGTTTGTATATCTCTGTTAGCCCCGAAGTTGTAATGTATCTAATCCTCACACCTTTCCGTTTGGTGAGCCATAAGTTTGTTTAATGAATCTGTGATTGCCTTTCTCTCTGGAAATATCTTCAATGGTATCGAATTTTAGGTAACACCTATAAGTGATATGATAGGACATGTGTCTTTCTCTTTCTCATTTACCACAAGTTGCGTGATTACTTCTAGACTCATCTATGGTGCTGCAAATGGCATTGTTTCATTTTTTCGCTAGCTAATATTCCATCTCGACCTGTAGCAGTTTTTCTTTGTCCACCCATCTGTTGGTGGACTTTTTGGTTACTTCCATATCTTGGCCATTGTAATACTGTGCAGTTCACATTTGCCTGCCTGTGTCTTTCCCATTCTGTCTTCTTAGGTTATAGGTCCAGGAATGGGCCTGCTGGGTCATATGGGAGCTCAATGTTTACCTTTGAAAGGCCCCTCCATTCTGTTCTCATTAGTGGCTCTTTCCAGGTTACGTCCCTCTTAAAGTTGAGGGTATGCATTTCTCCACAACACCTTCAGGATTGACTGTTTATAGATTGCTTGCTGATGGTGATTCTGACTGGTGTGAGCTGATACCTCTTTGTGGTTTGAATTTGCATGTGTGTCATATTCCATTGAAATTGACCTTTAAGGCGTGTCCTTTTTATTTTTCAAACTGTGATTACAGCTTAGTTCTTCAAAGTGTTTTCTTAAACTATGTGTCACATTTTAAAATGTTTTGGCCATTACTTCCTTCAAGACATTTTGAGGGCACGTTTCACTTACAGCCCTGCAGTACTTGTTCATATGAAGTGACCATTAGCACAGGCTTTACAGCTGCTTTTGCAGGTAACGGCCAGAGGGCGGCATCCTTTCTACGTTCCCCATTCGGGTAACTAGGGAAACAGACCTCCTGGCCAGCGGTGTTCCTCGCTTATAAATTAGAGTGGAATGTGCCCGGGTCAACCCACAGAAGCTGCTATCTCCTTACTTTTGTTTGTTTTTTAAATTCAATTTATAGTTTTTATTGGAGTAATATTCCATTGTGTACATGGACCACTTCTTCTTGGTGCATTCCTCTGATGATGGACATTTTCAATGCTTCCGAGTGTTGGCTATGGTAAATATTGCTGGAGTGCAGGATTGCCAGCCTGTGACTTTTTGATTCGCATTTTCTCAGGACAAAGGCCCAGCAGTGGGTGTGATTGATGGACTGGTAGCTCAGTGTTTCCCTTTTCAAAGCACCTGCATTGTGTTTTCATTAGTGGCTCCTACCACGTCCCCCTTAGAACCGAGGGTACGCATTTCTCCACAATCACTTCAGCATTTATTGTTTGCAGCGTCTTTGCTAATGACCATTCTGACTGCTGTGAGCTGATAGGTTTTTCTAATTTGGGTTTGCATGTCTTTAAATATTCCTAAAATTCATCATTTTTCCACGCCTTTTCCTTTCTGTCAAAAAAAAAAAACAGAAAAAAGTATGAGTACAATATACGTCTTGAATTTGTCTTCTTGGAAGGTTGCCCTGTTGTGAATTTATTGGTCGATTTTCGACCCCAGGCCTCTTTTGGAGAGCAGGTGTCATTTACAGAACTGCAAGTTTGGTGGATCTATAGGGACATTTAGCAATGGGTTTAAAGCTGCTGTTAAGGGTAACGGCCACAAGGAGGCAGCATTTCTCCGTTGTCAAATCTGGGTACTAGGGCAGCAGAGTCTTTCTGGAAGTCATGATCCTAGGTTGTAAATTAGAATGGAATGTGCTAGGAGAAACCTCCATTAGTGTAGGTCTCATTCCTTTTTGTTTTTTTTAAATTTTTTATCGGGGTATAGATTAGAATATTATTTACCCTAGGTTTACAATATCTGGTTCATTTGTACATTATATATGTCTAAGCATGTACAGATCCTCTTCCCATGTAAAATATTACAGAGTGTTCCATAGACCTCCCTTGCTATCTGGTCGGTCTTTTTGATATATGTATATAATATGAATTTGTATCTGTATAGTAACACTGATGTTAATTGATCCAATCCCCCCACCTTTCCTTTTAGATGAGCATAGTTTGTTTTCTAAGTCTGTGAGTGTCTTTCTCTGTGGAAATATGTTCATTTGTGTCAGTTATTAGATAACGCCTCTAAGTGATATCATAGGATATAGGTCTTTTGCTTTCCGACTTACCTCATGTTTTGTGATTATCTCCAGGCTCATCTGTGGTGCCTCAAAGAGCAGTGTTTCATTGTTTTCCGTGGCTCATATTCCATCGTGTACATGGACCACTTCTTTTTATCCATTCTCCTGTTGATGGACATCTTGGTAGCTTCACTCTCTCGGCTATTGTGAATAAGGCTGCAGTGCAGCTTTTGCAGCCTGTGTCTTCACGATTCTGTTCTGCTTAGGTGACAGGGCCAGTGGTTCACCCGCTGGATTGAATGGTACCTCAATTGTTACTTTTCCACCAGCTCCTTTCTGTTCTCATTATTGTCGGTTACCCTTTCACATCTCACCAGCAAGTAGAGGGCAGAAAGTTCTCTAAAACGTCTGCAGCGTTTAATGTTTGTAGACCTTTTCCGGATGGTCAGTTGACTGGAGAGTGTTGAAACCTTTTTGTAGATTCGATTGCATGAGTCTAATACTTCCTGAGGTTGAGCTTTTATCCATTTTCCTTTTCTTTAAAGAGAGTGAGTAAAACTTACCTCCTCATACTATCTTCCTGAAAGATTTGGGTTTTTTGCATTTTTTTGTTCATTCCCGACCTGAGCACAATTTTTGAGGGCAGGTGTCCTTTACAGCCCCGAGTCCTTGTGAATGTTCAGTGACCATTAGCTGTGGGTTTAAAGCCGCTCTTGTGGGAAACGGCCGCAAGGCGGCAGCATTTCTCCTTTACCAAATCTGGTTACTAGGACAACAGAGCCTTAATGGAAGTGGTGCAGTAGGTTGTAAATTAGAATGGAATGTGCCAGGAAAAAGCCCTTTATGTTTATGGCTCATTACTTCTTGTTCGTATTTGTAACTTAATTTTTATTTTTTATCACAGCAAATTTGATTACAAAGTTTTGTGTGTTCTAGGTGTGCAAGATGTGGTTCTTTCATACATATACATATATCTATCCTTCTTCGGATCCTTTTCCCATGTAGGTTATGACACAATGTTGAGTGGTCTTCTCTTGGTATTCCGTAGGCCTTTGGTGATTATATATTTCCCATGTGTTTGTATATCTCTGTTAGCCCCGAAGTTGTAATGTATCTAATCCTCACACCTTTCCGTTTGGTGAGCCATAAGTTTGTTTAATGAATCTGTGATTGCCTTTCTCTCTGGAAATATCTTCATTGGTATCGAATTTTAGGTAACACCTATAAGTGATATGATAGGACATGTGTCTTTCTCTTTCTCATTTACCACAAGTTGCGTGATTACTTCTAGACTCATCTATGGTGCTGCAAATGGCATTGTTTCATTTTTTCGCTAGCTAATATTCCATCTCGACCTGTAGCAGTTTTTCTTTGTCCACCCATCTGTTGGTGGACTTTTTGGTTACTTCCATATCTTGGCCATTGTAATACTGTGCAGTGCACATTTGCCTGCCTGTGTCTTTCCCATTCTGTCTTCTTAGGTTATAGGTCCAGGAATGGGCCTGCTGGGTCATATGGGAGCTCAATGTTTACCTTTGAAAGGCCCCTCCATTCTGTTCTCATTAGTGGCTCTTTCCAGGTTACGTCCCTCTTAAAGTTGAGGGTATGCATTTCTCCACAACACCTTCAGGATTGACTGTTTATAGATTGCTTGCTGATGGTGATTCTGACTGGTGTGAGCTTATACCTCTTTGTGGTTTGAATTTGCATGTGTGTCATATTCCATTGAAATTGACCTTTAAGGCGTGTCCTTTTTATTTTTCAAACTGTGATTACAGCTTAGTTCTTCAAAGTGTTTTCTTAAACTATGTGTCACATTTTAAAATGTTTTGGCCATTACTTCCTTCAAGACATTTTGAGGGCACGTTTCACTTACAGCCCTGCAGTACTTGTTCATATGAAGTGACCATTAGCACAGGCTTTACAGCTGCTTTTGCAGGTAACGGCCAGAGGGCGGCATCCTTTCTACGTTCCCCATTCGGGTAACTAGGGAAACAGACCTCCTGGCCAGCGGTGTTCCTCGCTTATAAATTAGAGTGGAATGTGCCCGGGTCAACCCACAGAAGCTGCTATCTCCTTACTTTTGTTTGTTTTTTAAATTCAATTTATAGTTTTTATTGGAGTAATATTCCATTGTGTACATGGACCACTTCTTCTTGGTGCATTCCTCTGATGATGGACATTTTCAATGCTTCCGAGTGTTGGCTATGGTAAATATTGCTGGAGTGCAGGATTGCCAGCCTGTGACTTTTTGATTCGCATTTTCTCAGGACAAAGGCCCAGCAGTGGGTGTGATTGATGGACTGGTAGCTCAGTGTTTCCCTTTTCAAAGCACCTGCATTGTGTTTTCATTAGTGGCTCCTACCACGTCCCCCTTAGAACCGAGGGTACGCATTTCTCCACAATCACTTCAGCATTTATTGTTTGCAGCGTCTTTGCTAATGACCATTCTGACTGCTGTGAGCTGATAGGTTTTTCTAATTTGGGTTTGCATGTCTTTAAATATTCCTAAAATTCATCATTTTTCCACGCCTTTTCCTTTCTGTCAAAAAAAAAAACAGAAAAAAGTATGAGTACAATATACGTCTTGAATTTGTCTTCTTGGAAGGTTGCCCTGTTGTGAATTTATTGGTCGATTTTCGACCCCAGGCCTCTTTTGGAGAGCAGGTGTCATTTACAGAACTGCAAGTTTGGTGGATCTATAGGGACATTTAGCAATGGGTTTAAAGCTGCTGTTAAGGGTAACGGCCACAAGGAGGCAGCATTTCTCCGTTGTCAAATCTGGGTACTAGGGCAGCAGAGTCTTTCTGGAAGTCATGATCCTAGGTTGTAAATTAGAATGGAATGTGCTAGGAGAAACCTCCATTAGTGTAGGTCTCATTCCTTTTTGTTTTTTTTAAATTTTTTATCGGGGTATAGATTAGAATATTATTTACCCTAGGTTTACAATATCTGGTTCATTTGTACATTATATATGTCTAAGCATGTACAGATCCTCTTCCCATGTAAAATATTACAGAGTGTTCCATAGACCTCCCTTGCTATCTGGTCGGTCTTTTTGATATATGTATATAATATGAATTTGTATCTGTATAGTAACACTGATGTTAATTGATCCAATCCCCCCACCTTTCCTTTTAGATGAGCATAGTTTGTTTTCTAAGTCTGTGAGTGTCTTTCTCTGTGGAAATATGTTCATTTGTGTCAGTTATTAGAAAACGCCTCTAAGTGATATCATAGGATATAGGTCTTTTGTTTTCCGACTTACGTCATATTTTGTGATTATCTCCAGGCTCATCTGTGGTGCCTCAAAGAGCAGTGTTTCATTGTTTTCCGTGGCTAATATTCCATCGTGTACATGGACCACTTCTTTTTATCCATTCTCCTGTTGATGGACATCTTGGTAGCTTCACTCTCTCGTCTATTGTGAATAAGGCTGCAGTGCAGCTTTTGCAGCCTGTGTCTTCACGATTCTGTTCTTCTCAGGTGACAGGGCCAGTGGTTCACCCGCTGGATTGAATGGTACCTCAATTTTTACTTTTCCACCAGCTCCTTTCTGTTCTCATTATTATCGGTTACCCTTTCACATCTCACCGGCAAGTAGAGGGCAGAAAGTTCTCTAAAAAGTCTGCAGCGTTTATTGTTTGTAGACCTTTTCCTGATGGTCAGTTGACTGGAGAGAGTTGAAACCCTTTTGTAGATTCGATTGCATGAGTCTAATACTTCCTGAGGTTGAGCTTTTATCCATTTTCCTTTTCTTTAAAGAGAGTGAGTAAAACTTACCTCCTCATACTATCTTCCTGAAAGATTTGGGTTTTTTGCATTTTTTTGTTCATTCCCGACCTCAGCACAATTTTTGAGGGCAGGTGTCCTTTACAGCCCCGAGTCCTTGTGAATGTTCAGTGACCATTAGCTGTGGGTTTAAAGCCGCTCTTGTGGGAAACGGCCGCAAGGCGGCAGCATTTCTCCTTTACCAAATCTGGTTACTAGGGCAACAGAGCCTTAATGGAAGTGGTGCAGTAGGTTGTAAATTAGAATGGAATGTGCCAGGAAGAAGCCCTTTATGTTTATGGCTCATTACTTCTTGTTCGTATTTGTAACTTAATTTTTATTTTTTATCACAGCAAATTTGATTACAAAGTTTTGTGTGTTCTAGGTGTGCAAGATGTGGTTCTTTCATACATATACATATATCTATCCTTCTTCGGATCCTTTTCCCATGTAGGTTATGACACAATGTTGAGTGGTCTTCTCTTGGTATTCCGTAGGCCTTTGGTGATTATATATTTCCCATGTGTTTGTATATCTCTGTTAGCCCCGAAGTTGTAATGTATCTAATCCTCACACCTTTCTGTTTGGTGAGCCATAAGTTTGTTTAATGAATCTGTGATTGCCTTTCTCTCTGGAAATATCTTCATTGGTATCGAATTTTAGGTAACACCTATAAGTGATATGATAGGACATGTGTCTTTCTCTTTCTCATTTACCACAAGTTGCGTGATTACTTCTAGACTCATCTATGGTGCTGCAAATGGCATTGTTTCATTTTTTCGCTAGCTAATATTCCATCTCGACCTGTAGCAGTTTTTCTTTGTCCACCCATCTGTTGGTGGACTTTTTGGTTACTTCCATATCTTGGCCATTGTAATACTGTGCAGTGCACATTTGCCTGCCTGTGTCTTTCCAACTCTGTCTTCTTAGGTTATAGGTCCAGGAATGGGCCTGCTGGGTCATATGGGAGCTCAATGTTTACCTTTGAAAGGCCCCTCCATTCTGTTCTCATTAGTGGCTCTTTCCAGGTTACGTCCCTCTTAAAGTTGAGGGTATGCATTTCTCCACAACACCTTCAGGATTGACTGTTTATAGATTGCTTGCTGATGGTGATTCTGACTGGTGTGAGCTGATACCTCTTTGTGGTTTGAATTTGCATGTGTGTCATATTCCGTTGAAATTGACCTTTAAGGCGTGTCCTTTTTATTTTTCAAACTGTGATTACAGCTTAGTTCTTCAAAGTGTTTTCTTAAAGTATGTGTCACATTTTAAAATGTTTTGGCCATTACTTCCCTCAAGACATTTTGAGGGCCCATTTCACTTACTGCCCTGCAGTACATGTTCATGTGAAGTGACCATTAGCACAGGCTTTACAGCTGCTTTTGCAGGTAACGGCCAGAGGGCGGCATCCTTTCTACGTTCCCCACTCGGGTAACTAGGGAAACAGACCTCCCGGCCAGCGGTGTTCCTCGCTTATAAATTAGAGTGGAATGTGCCCCGGTCAAGCCACAGAAGCTGCTATCTCCTTACTTTTGTTTGTTTTTTAAATTCAATTTTTAGTTTTTATTGGAGTAATAGTCCGTTGTGTACATGGAACACTTCTTCTTGGTGCATTCCTCTGATGATGGATATTTTCAATGCTTCCGAGTGTTGGCTATGGTAAATATTGCTGGAGTGAAGGATTGCCAGCCTGTGACTTTTTGATTCTCATTTTCTCAGGAGATAGGCCCAGCAGTGGGTGTGATTGATGGACTGGTAGCTCAGTGTTTCCCTTTGCAAAGCACCTGCATTGTGTTTTCATTAGTGGCTCCTACCACGTACCGCTTAGAACCGAGGGTACGCATTTCTCCACAATCCCTTCAGCATTTATTGTTTGCAGCGTCTTTGCTAATGACCATTCTGACTGCTGTGAGCTGATAGGTTTTTCTAATTTGGGTTTGCATGTCTTTAAAAATTCCTAAAATTCATCATTTTTCCACGCCTTTTCCTTTCTGTCAAAAAAAAAAACAGAAAAAAGTATGAGTACAATACACGTCTTGAATTTGTCTTCTTGGAAGGTTTCCCTGTTGTGAAATTATTGGTCGATTTTCGACCCCAGGCCTTCTTTGGAGGGCAGGTGTCATTTACAGAACTGCAAGTTTGGTGAATGTATAGGGACCTTTAGCAATGGGTTTAAAGCTGCTGTTAAGGGTAACGGCCACAAGGAGGCAGCATTTCTCCGTTGTCAAATCTGGGTACTAGGGCAGCAGAGTCTTTCTGGAAGTCGTGTTCCTAGGTTGTAAATTAGAATGGAATGTGCTAGGAGAAACCCCCATTAGTGTATGTCTCATTCCTTCTTGTTTTTTTTAAATTTTTTAATCTGGGTATAGATTAGAATATTATTTATCCTAGGTTTACAAAATCTGGTTCATTTGTACATTATATATGTCTAAGCATGTACAGATCCTCTTCCCATGTAAAATATTACAGAGTGTTCCATAGACCTCCCTTGCTATCTGGTCGGTCTTTTTGATATATGTATATAATATGAATTTGTATCTGTATAGTAACACTGATGTTAATTGATCCAATCCCCCCACCTTTCCTTTTAGATGAGCATAGTTTGTTTTCTAAGTCTGTGAGTGTCTTTCTCTGTGGAAATATGTTCATTTGTGTCAGTTATTAGAAAACGCCTCTAAGTGATATCATAGGATATAGGTCTTTTGCTTTCCGACTTACCTCATGTTTTGTGATTATCTCCAGGCTCATCTGTGGTGCCTCAAAGAGCAGTGTTTCATTGTTTTCCGTGGCTCATATTCCATCGTGTACATGGACCACTTCTTTTTATCCATTCTCCTGTTGATGGACATCTTGGTAGCTTCACTCTCTCGGCTATTGTGAATAAGGCTGCAGTGCAGCTTTTGCAGCCTGTGTCTTCACGATTCTGTTCTGCTTAGGTGACAGGGCCAGTGGTTCACCCGCTGGATTGAATGGTACCTCAATTTTTACTTTTCCACCAGCTCCTTTCTGTTCTCATTATTGTCGGTTACCCTTTCACATCTCACCAGCAAGTAGAGGGCAGAAAGTTCTCTAAAACGTCTGCAGCGTTTATTGTTTGTAGACCTTTTCCGGATGGTCAGTTGACTGGAGAGTGTTGAAACCTTTTTGTAGATTCGATTGCATGTGTCTAATACTTCCTGAGGTTGAGCTTTTATCCATTTTCCTTTTCTTTAAAGAGAGTGAGTAAAACTTACCTCCTCATACTATCTTCCTGAAAGATTTCGGTTTTTTGCATTTTTTTGTTCATTCCCGACCTGAGCACAATTTTTGAGGGCAGGTGTCCTTTACAGCCCCGAGTCCTTGTGAATGTTCAGTGACCATTAGCTGTGGGTTTAAAGCCGCTCTTGTGGGAAACGGCCGCAAGGCGGCAGCATTTCTCCTTTACCAAATCTGGTTACTAGGACAACAGAGCCTTAATGGAAGTGGTGCAGTAGGTTGTAAATTAGAATGGAATGTGCCAGGAAAAAGCCCTTTATGTTTATGGCTCATTACTTCTTGTTCGTATTTGTAACTTAATTTTTATTTTTTATCACAGCAAATTTGATTACAAAGTTTTGTGTGTTCTAGGTGTGCAAGATGTGGTTCTTTCATACATATACATATATCTATCCTTCTTCGGATCCTTTTCCCATGTAGGTTATGACACAATGTTGAGTGGTCTTCTCTTGGTATTCCGTAGGCCTTTGGTGATTATATATTTCCCATGTGTTTGTATATCTCTGTTAGCCCCGAAGTTGTAATGTATCTAATCCTCACACCTTTCCGTTTGGTGAGCCATAAGTTTGTTTAATGAATCTGGGATTGCCTTTCTCTCTGGAAATATCTTCATTGGTATCGAATTTTAGGTAACACCTATAAGTGATATGATAGGACATGTGTCTTTCTCTTTCTCATTTACCACAAGTTGCGTGATTACTTCTAGACTCATCTATGGTGCTGCAAATGGCATTGTTTCATTTTTTCGCTAGCTAATATTCCATCTCGACCTGTAGCAGTTTTTCTTTGTCCACCCATCTGTTGGTGGACTTTTTGGTTACTTCCATATCTTGGCCATTGTAATACTGTGCAGTGCACATTTGCCTGCCTGTGTCTTTCCAATTCTGTCTTCTTAGGTTATAGGTCCAGGAATGGGCCTGCTGGGTCATATGGGAGCTCAATGTTTACCTTTGAAAGGCCCCTCCATTCTGTTCTCATTAGTGGCTCTTTCCAGGTTACGTCCCTCTTAAAGTTGAGGGTATGCATTTCTCCACAACACCTTCAGGATTGACTGTTTATAGATTGCTTGCTGATGGTGATTCTGACTGGTGTGAGCTGATACCTCTTTGTGGTTTGAATTTGCATGTGTGTCATATTCCATTGAAATTGACCTTTAAGGCGTGTCCTTTTTATTTTTCAAACTGTGATTACAGCTTAGTTCTTCAAAGTGTTTTCTTAAACTATGTGTCACATTTTAAAATGTTTTGGCCATTACTTCCTTCAAGACATTTTGAGGGCACGTTTCACTTACAGCCCTGCAGTACTTGTTCATATGAAGTGACCATTAGCACAGGCTTTACAGCTGCTTTTGCAGGTAACGGCCAGAGGGCGGCATCCTTTCTACGTTCCCCATTCGGGTAACTAGGGAAACAGACCTCCTGGCCAGCGGTGTTCCTCACTTATAAATTAGAGTGGAATGTGCCCGGGTCAACCCACAGAAGCTGCTATCTCCTTACTTTTGTTTGTTTTTTAAATTCAATTTATAGTTTTTATTGGAGTAATATTCCATTGTGTACATGGACCACTTCTTCTTGGTGCATTCCTCTGATGATGGACATTTTCAATGCTTCCGAGTGTTGGCTATGGTAAATATTGCGGGAGTGCAGGATTGCCAGCCTGTGACTTTTTGATTCGCATTTTCTCAGGACAAAGGCCCAGCAGTGGGTGTGATTGATGGACTGGTAGCTCAGTGTTTCCCTTTTCAAAGCACCTGCATTGTGTTTTCATTAGTGGCTCCTACCACGTCCCCCTTAGAACCGAGGGTACGCATTTCTCCACAATCACTTCAGCGTTTATTGTTTGCAGCGTCTTTGCTAATGACCATTCTGACTGTTGTGAGCTGATAGGTTTTTCTAATTTGGGTTTGCATGTCTTTAAATATTCCTAAAATTCATCATTTTTCCACGCCTTTTCCTTTCTGTCAAAAAAAAAAACAGAAAAAAGTATGAGTACAATATACGTCTTGAATTTGTCTTCTTGGAAGGTTGCCCTGTTGTGAATTTATTGGTCGATTTTCGACCCCAGGCCTCTTTTGGAGAGCAGGTGTCATTTACAGAACTGCAAGTTTGGTGGATCTATAGGGACATTTAGCAATGGGTTTAAAGCTGCTGTTAAGGGTAACGGCCACAAGGAGGCAGCATTTCTCCGTTGTCAAATCTGGGTACTAGGGCAGCAGAGTCTTTCTGGAAGTCATGATCCTAGGTTGTAAATTAGAATGGAATGTGCTAGGAGAAACCTCCATTAGTGTAGGTCTCATTCCTTTTTGTTTTTTTTAAATTTTTTATCGGGGTATAGATTAGAATATTATTTACCCTAGGTTTACAATATCTGGTTCATTTGTACATTATATATGTCTAAGCATGTACAGATCCTCTTCCCATGTAAAATATTACAGAGTGTTCCATAGACCTCCCTTGCTATCTGGTCGGTCTTTTTGATATATGTATATAATATGAATTTGTATCTGTATAGTAACACTGATGTTAATTGATCCAATCCCCCCACCTTTCCTTTTAGATGAGCATAGTTTGTTTTCTAAGTCTGTGAGTGTCTTTCTCTGTGGAAATATGTTCATTTGTGTCAGTTATTAGATAACGCCTCTAAGTGATATCATAGGATATAGGTCTTTTGTTTTCCGACTTACCTCATATTTTGTGATTATCTCCAGGCTCATCTGTGGTGCCTCAAAGAGCAGTGTTTCATTGTTTTCCGTGGCTAATATTCCATCGTGTACATGGACCACTTCTTTTTATCCATTCTCCTGTTGATGGACATCTTGGTAGCTTCACTCTCTCGTCTATTGTGAATAAGGCTGCAGTGCAGCTTTTGCAGCCTGTGTCTTCACGATTCTGTTCTTCTCAGGTGACAGGGCCAGTGGTTCACCCGCTGGATTGAATGGTACCTCAATTTTTACTTTTCCACCAGCTCCTTTCTGTTCTCATTATTGTCGGTTACCCTTTCACATCTCGCCAGCAAGTAGAGGGCAGAAAGTTCTCTAAAACGTCTGCAGCGTTTATTGTTTGTAGACCTTTTCCTGATGGTCAGTTGAATGGAGAGAGTTGAAACCTTTTTGTAGATTCGATTGCATGAGTCTAATACTTCCTGAGGTTGAGCTTTTATCCATTTTCCTTTTCTTTAAAGAGAGTGAGTAAAACTTACCTCCTCATACTATCTTCCTAAAAGATTTGTGTGTTTTAAATTTTTTTGTTCATTCCCGACCTGAGCACAATTTTTGAGGGCAGGTGTCCTATACAGCCCCGAGTCCTTGTGAATGTTCAGTGACCATTAGCTGTGGGTTTAAAGCCGCTCTTGTGGGAAACGGCCGCAAGGCGGCAGCATTTCTCCTTTACCAAATCTGGTTACTAGGACAACAGAGCCTTAATGGATGTGGTGCAGTAGGTTGTAAATTAGAATGGAATGTGCCAGGAAAAAGCCCTTTATGTTTATGGCTCATTACTTCTTGTTCGTATTTGTAACTTAATTTTTATTTTTTATCACAGCAAATTTGATTACAAAGTTTTGTGTGTTCTAGGTGTGCAAGATGTGGTTCTTTCATACATATACATATATCTATCCTTCTTCGGATCCTTTTCCCATGTAGGTTATGACACAATGTTGAGTGGTCTTCTCTTGGTATTCCGTAGGCCTTTGGTGATTATATATTTCCCATGTGTTTGTATATCTCTGTTAGCCCCGAAGTTGTAATGTATCTAATCCTCACACCTTTCCGTTTGGTGAGCCATAAGTTTGTTTAATGAATCTGTGATTGCCTTTCTCCCTGGAAATATCTTCATTGGTATCGAATTTTAGGTAACACCTATAAGTGATATGATAGGACATGTGTCTTTCTCTTTCTCATTTACCACAAGTTGCGTGATTACTTCTAGACTCATCTATGGTGCTGCAAATGGCATTGTTTCATTTTTTCGCTAGCTAATATTCCATCTCGACATGTAGCCGTTTTTCTTTGTCCACCCATCTGTTGGTGGACTTTTTGGTTACTTCCATATCTTGGCCATTGTAATACTGTGCAGTGCACATTTGCCTGCCTGTGTCTTTCCAACTCTGTCTTCTTAGGTTATAGGTCCAGGAATGGGCCTGCTGGGTCATATGGGAGCTCAATGTTTACCTTTGAAAGGCCCCTCCATTCTGTTCTCATTAGTGGCTCTTTCCAGGTTACGACCCTCTTAAAGTTGAGGGTATGCATTTCTCCACAACACCTTCAGGATTGACTGTTTATAGATTGCTTGCTGATGGTGATTCTGACTGGTGTGAGCTGATACCTCTTTGTGGTTTGAATTTGCATGTGTGTCATATTCCGTTGAAATTGACCTTTAAGGCGTGTCCTTTTTATCTTTTCAAACTGTGATTACAGCTTAGTTCTTCAAAGTGTTTTCTTAAAGTATGTGTCACATTTTAAAATGTTTTGGCCATTACTTCCCTCAAGACATTTTGAGGGCCCATTTCACTTACTGCCCTGCAGTACATGTTCATGTGAAGTGACCATTAGCACAGGCTTTACAGCTGCTTTTGCAGGTAACGGCCAGAGGGCGGCATCCTTTCTACGTTCCCCACTCGGGTAACTAGGGAAACAGACCTCCCGGCCAGCGGTGTTCCTCGCTTATAAATTAGAGTGGAATGTGCCCCGGTCAAGCCACAGAAGCTGCTATCTCCTTACTTTTGTTTGTTTTTTAAATTCAATTTTTAGTTTTTATTGGAGTAATAGTCCGTTGTGTACATGGAACACTTCTTCTTGGTGCATTCCTCTGATGATGGATATTTTCAATGCTTCCGAGTGTTGGCTATGGTAAATATTGCTGGAGTGAAGGATTGCCAGCCTGTGACTTTTTGATTCTCATTTTCTCAGGAGATAGGCCCAGCAGTGGGTGTGATTGATGGACTGGTAGCTCAGTGTTTCCCTTTGCAAAGCACCTGCATTGTGTTTTCATTAGTGGCTCCTACCACGTACCGCTTAGAACCGAGGGTACGCATTTCTCCACAATCCCTTCAGCATTTATTGTTTGCAGCGTCTTTGCTAATGACCATTCTGACTGCTGTGAGCTGATAGGTTTTTCTAATTTGGGTTTGCATGTCTTTAAAAATTCCTAAAATTCATCATTTTTCCACGCCTTTTCCTTTCTGTCAAAAAAAAAAACAGAAAAAAGTATGAGTACAATACACGTCTTGAATTTGTCTTCTTGGAAGGTTTCCCTGTTGTGAAATTATTGGTCGATTTTCGACCCCAGGCCTTCTTTGGAGGGCAGGTGTCATTTACAGAACTGCAAGTTTGGTGAATGTATAGGGACCTTTAGCAATGGGTTTAAAGCTGCTGTTAAGGGTAACGGCCACAAGGAGGCAGCATTTCTCCGTTGTCAAATCTGGGTACTAGGGCAGCAGAGTCTTTCTGGAAGTCGTGTTCCTAGGTTGTAAATTAGAATGGAATGTGCTAGGAGAAACCCCCATTAGTGTATGTCTCATTCCTTCTTGTTTTTTTTAAATTTTTTAATCTGGGTATAGATTAGAATATTATTTATCCTAGGTTTACAAAATCTGGTTCATTTGTACATTATATATGTCTAAGCATGTACAGATCCTCTTCCCATGTAAAATATTACAGAGTGTTCCATAGACCTCCCTTGCTATCTGGTCGGTCTTTTTGATATATGTATATAATATGAATTTGTATCTGTATAGTAACACTGATGTTAATTGATCCAATCCCCCCACCTTTCCTTTTAGATGAGCATAGTTTGTTTTCTAAGTCTGTGAGTGTCTTTCTCTGTGGAAATATGTTCATTTGTGTCAGTTATTAGATAACGCCTCTAAGTGATATCATAGGATATAGGTCTTTTGCTTTCCGACTTACCTCATGTTTTGTGATTATCTCCAGGCTCATCTGTGGTGCCTCAAAGAGCAGTGTTTCATTGTTTTCCGTGGCTCATATTCCATCGTGTACATGGACCACTTCTTTTTATCCATTCTCCTGTTGATGGACATCTTGGTAGCTTCACTCTCTCGGCTATTGTGAATAAGGCTGCAGTGCAGCTTTTGCAGCCTGTGTCTTCACGATTCTGTTCTGCTTAGGTGACAGGGCCAGTGGTTCACCCGCTGGATTGAATGGTACCTCAATTGTTACTTTTCCACCAGCTCCTTTCTGTTCTCATTATTGTCGGTTACCCTTTCACATCTCACCAGCAAGTAGAGGGCAGAAAGTTCTCTAAAACGTCTGCAGCGTTTAATGTTTGTAGACCTTTTCCGGATGGTCAGTTGACTGGAGAGTGTTGAAACCTTTTTGTAGATTCGATTGCATGAGTCTAATACTTCCTGAGGTTGAGCTTTTATCCATTTTCCTTTTCTTTAAAGAGAGTGAGTAAAACTTACCTCCTCATACTATCTTCCTGAAAGATTTGGGTTTTTTGCATTTTTTGTTCATTCCCGACCTGAGCACAATTTTTGAGGGCAGGTGTCCTTTACAGCCCCGAGTCCTTGTGAATGTTCAGTGACCATTAGCTGTGGGTTTAAAGCCGCTCTTGTGGGAAACGGCCGCAAGGCGGCAGCATTTCTCCTTTACCAAATCTGGTTACTAGGACAACAGAGCCTTAATGGAAGTGGTGCAGTAGGTTGTAAATTAGAATGGAATGTGCCAGGAAAAAGCCCTTTATGTTTATGGCTCATTACTTCTTGTTCGTATTTGTAACTTAATTTTTATTTTTTATCACAGCAAATTTGATTACAAAGTTTTGTGTGTTCTAGGTGTGCAAGATGTGGTTCTTTCATACATATACATATATCTATCCTTCTTCGGATCCTTTTCCCATGTAGGTTATGACACAATGTTGAGTGGTCTTCTCTTGGTATTCCGTAGGCCTTTGGTGATTATATATTTCCCATGTGTTTGTATATCTCTGTTAGCCCCGAAGTTGTAATGTATCTAATCCTCACACCTTTCCGTTTGGTGAGCCATAAGTTTGTTTAATGAATCTGGGATTGCCTTTCTCTCTGGAAATATCTTCATTGGTATCGAATTTTAGGTAACACCTATAAGTGATATGATAGGACATGTGTCTTTCTCTTTCTCATTTACCACAAGTTGCGTGATTACTTCTAGACTCATCTATGGTGCTGCAAATGGCATTGTTTCATTTTTTCGCTAGCTAATATTCCATCTCGACCTGTAGCAGTTTTTCTTTGTCCACCCATCTGTTGGTGGACTTTTTGGTTACTTCCATATCTTGGCCATTGTAATACTGTGCAGTGCACATTTGCCTGCCTGTGTCTTTCCAATTCTGTCTTCTTAGGTTATAGGTCCAGGAATGGGCCTGCTGGGTCATATGGGAGCTCAATGTTTACCTTTGAAAGGCCCCTCCATTCTGTTCTCATTAGTGGCTCTTTCCAGGTTACGTCCCTCTTAAAGTTGAGGGTATGCATTTCTCCACAACACCTTCAGGATTGACTGTTTATAGATTGCTTGCTGATGGTGATTCTGACTGGTGTGAGCTGATACCTCTTTGTGGTTTGAATTTGCATGTGTGTCATATTCCATTGAAATTGACCTTTAAGGCGTGTCCTTTTTATTTTTCAAACTGTGATTACAGCTTAGTTCTTCAAAGTGTTTTCTTAAACTATGTGTCACATTTTAAAATGTTTTGGCCATTACTTCCTTCAAGACATTTTGAGGGCACGTTTCACTTACAGCCCTGCAGTACTTGTTCATATGAAGTGACCATTAGCACAGGCTTTACAGCTGCTTTTGCAGGTAACGGCCAGAGGGCGGCATCCTTTCTACGTTCCCCATTCGGGTAACTAGGGAAACAGACCTCCTGGCCAGCGGTGTTCCTCGCTTATAAATTAGAGTGGAATGTGCCCGGGTCAACCCACAGAAGCTGCTATCTCCTTACTTTTGTTTGTTTTTTAAATTCAATTTATAGTTTTTATTGGAGTAATATTCCATTGTGTACATGGACCACTTCTTCTTGGTGCATTCCTCTGATGATGGACATTTTCAATGCTTCCGAGTGTTGGCTATGGTAAATATTGCTGGAGCGCAGGATTGCCAGCCTGTGACTTTTTGATTCGCATTTTCTCAGGACAAAGGCCCAGCAGTGGGTGTGATTGATGGACTGGTAGCTCAGTGTTTCCCTTTTCAAAGCACCTGCATTGTGTTTTCATTAGTGGCTCCTACCACGTCCCCCTTAGAACCGAGGGTACGCATTTCTCCACAATCACTTCAGCATTTATTGTTTGCAGCGTCTTTGCTAATGACCATTCTGACTGCTGTGAGCTGATAGGTTTTTCTAATTTGGGTTTGCATGTCTTTAAATATTCCTAATATTCATCATTTTTCCATGCCTTTTCCTTTCTGTCAAAAAAAAAACAGAAAAAAGTATGAGTACAATATACGTCTTGAATTTGTCTTCTTGGAAGGTTGCCCTGTTGTGAATTTATTGGTCGATTTTCGACCCCAGGCCTCTTTTGGAGAGCAGGTGTCATTTACAGAACTGCAAGTTTGGTGGATCTATAGGGACATTTAGCAATGGATTTAAAGCTGCTGTTAAGGGTAACGGCCACAAGGAGGCAGCATTTCTCCGTTGTCAAATCTGGGTACTAGGGCAGCAGAGTCTTTCTGGAAGTCATGATCCTAGGTTGTAAATTAGAATGGAATGTGCTAGGAGAAACCTCCATTAGTGTAGGTCTCATTCCTTTTTGTTTTTTTTAAATTTTTTATCGGGGTATAGATTAGAATATTATTTACCCTAGGTTTACAATATCTGGTTCATTTGTACATTATATATGTCTAAGCATGTACAGATCCTCTTCCCATGTAAAATATTACAGAGTGTTCCATAGACCTCCCTTGCTATCTGGTCGGTCTTTTTGATATATGTATATAATATGAATTTGTATCTGTATAGTAACACTGATAATTAATTGATAGTTAATTGATCCAATCCCCCCACCTTTCCTTTTAGATGAGCATAGTTTGTTTTCTAAGTCTGTGAGTGTCTTTCTCTGTGGAAATATGTTCATTTGTGTCAGTTATTAGATAACGCCTCTAAGTGATATCATAGGATATAGGTCTTTTGCTTTCCGACTTACCTCATGTTTTGTGATTATCTCCAGGCTCATCTGTGGTGCCTCAAAGAGCAGTGTTTCATTGTTTTCCGTGGCTCATATTCCATCGTGTACATGGACCACTTCTTTTTATCCATTCTCCTGTTGATGGACATCTTGGTAGCTTCACTCTCTCGGCTATTGTGAATAAGGCTGCAGTGCAGCTTTTGCAGCCTGTGTCTTCACGATTCTGTTCTGCTTAGGTGACAGGGCCAGTGGTTCACCCGCTGGATTGAATGGTACCTCAATTTTTACTTTTCCACCAGCTCCTTTCTGTTCTCATTATTGTCGGTTACCCTTTCACATCTCACCAGCAAGTAGAGGGCAGAAAGTTCTCTAAAACGTCTGCAGCGTTTATTGTTTGTAGACCTTTTCCGGATGGTCAGTTGACTGGAGAGTGTTGAAACCTTTTTGTAGATTCGATTGCATGAGTCTAATACTTCCTGAGGTTGAGCTTTTATCCATTTTCCTTTTCTTTAAAGAGAGTGAGTAAAACTTACCTCCTCATACTATCTTCCTGAAAGATTTGGGTTTTTTGCATTTTTTTGTTCATTCCCGACCTGAGCACAATTTTTGAGGGCAGGTGTCCTTTACAGCCCCGAGTCCTTGTGAATGTTCAGTGACCATTAGCTGTGGGTTTAAAGCCACTCTTGTGGGAAACGGCCGCAAGGCGGCAGCATTTCTCCTTTACCAAATCTGGTTACTAGGACAACAGAGCCTTAATGGAAGTGGTGCAGTAGGTTGTAAATTAGAATGGAATGTGCCAGGAAAAAGCCCTTTATGTTTATGGCTCATTACTTCTTGTTCGTATTTGTAACTTAATTTTTATTTTTTATCACAGCAAATTTGATTACAAAGTTTTGTGTGTTCTAGGTGTGCAAGATGTGGTTCTTTCATACATATACATATATCTATCCTTCTTCGGATCCTTTTCCCATGTAGGTTATGACACAATGTTGAGTGGTCTTCTCTTGGTATTCCGTAGGCCTTTGGTGATTATATATTTCCCATGTGTTTGTATATCTCTGTTAGCCCCGAAGTTGTAATGTATCTAATCCTCACACCTTTCCGTTTGGTGAGCCATAAGTTTGTT
This sequence comes from Balaenoptera physalus, assembly GCF_965194825.1. Taxonomy (NCBI): domain Eukaryota; kingdom Metazoa; phylum Chordata; class Mammalia; order Artiodactyla; family Balaenopteridae; genus Balaenoptera; species Balaenoptera physalus. The sequence continues at coordinate 19,533,937 of NC_138884.1, read as the reverse complement.
TAATGAATCTGTGATTGCCTTTCTCTCTGGAAATATCTTCATTGGTATCGAATTTTAGGTAACACCTATAAGTGATATGATAGGACATGTGTCTTTCTCTTTCTCATTTACCACAAGTTGCGTGATTACTTCTAGACTCATCTATGGTGCTGCAAATGGCATTGTTTCATTTTTTCGCTAGCTAATATTCCATCTCGACCTGTAGCAGTTTTTCTTTGTCCACCCATCTGTTGGTGGACTTTTTGGTTACTTCCATATCTTGGCCATTGTAATACTGTGCAGTGCACATTTGCCTGCCTGTGTCTTTCCCATTCTGTCTTCTTAGGTTATAGGTCCAGGAATGGGCCTGCTGGGTCATATGGGAGCTCAATGTTTACCTTTGAAAGGCCCCTCCATTCTGTTCTCATTAGTGGCTCTTTCCAGGTTACGTCCCTCTTAAAGTTGAGGGTATGCATTTCTCCACAACACCTTCAGGATTGACTGTTTATAGATTGCTTGCTGATGGTGATTCTGACTGGTGTGAGCTGATACCTCTTTGTGGTTTGAATTTGCATGTGTGTCATATTCCATTGAAATTGACCTTTAAGGCGTGTCCTTTTTATTTTTCAAACTGTGATTACAGCTTAGTTCTTCAAAGTGTTTTCTTAAACTATGTGTCACATTTTAAAATGTTTTGGCCATTACTTCCTTCAAGACATTTTGAGGGCACGTTTCACTTACTGCCCTGCAGTACTTGTTCATATGAAGTGACCATTAGCACAGGCTTTACAGCTGCTTTTGCAGGTAACGGCCAGAGGGCGGCATCCTTTCTACGTTCCCCATTCGGGTAACTAGGGAAACAGACCTCCTGGCCAGCGGTGTTCCTCGCTTATAAATTAGAGTGGAATGTGCCCGGGTCAACCCACAGAAGCTGCTATCTCCTTACTTTTGTTTGTTTTTTAAATTCAATTTATAGTTTTTATTGGAGTAATATTCCATTGTGTACATGGACCACTTCTTCTTGGTGCATTCCTCTGATGATGGACATTTTCAATGCTTCCGAGTGTTGGCTATGGTAAATATTGCTGGAGCGCAGGATTGCCAGCCTGTGACTTTTTGATTCGCATTTTCTCAGGACAAAGGCCCAGCAGTGGGTGTGATTGATGGACTGGTAGCTCAGTGTTTCCCTTTTCAAAGCACCTGCATTGTGTTTTCATTAGTGGCTCCTACCACGTCCCCCTTAGAACCGAGGGTACGCATTTCTCCACAATCACTTCAGCATTTATTGTTTGCAGCGTCTTTGCTAATGACCATTCTGACTGCTGTGAGCTGATAGGTTTTTCTAATTTGGGTTTGCATGTCTTTAAATATTCCTAATATTCATCATTTTTCCATGCCTTTTCCTTTCTGTCAAAAAAAAAACAGAAAAAAGTATGAGTACAATATACGTCTTGAATTTGTCTTCTTGGAAGGTTGCCCTGTTGTGAATTTATTGGTCGATTTTCGACCCCAGGCCTCTTTTGGAGAGCAGGTGTCATTTACAGAACTGCAAGTTTGGTGGATCTATAGGGACATTTAGCAATGGATTTAAAGCTGCTGTTAAGGGTAACGGCCACAAGGAGGCAGCATTTCTCCGTTGTCAAATCTGGGTACTAGGGCAGCAGAGTCTTTCTGGAAGTCATGATCCTAGGTTGTAAATTAGAATGGAATGTGCTAGGAGAAACCTCCATTAGTGTAGGTCTCATTCCTTTTTGTTTTTTTTAAATTTTTTATCGGGGTATAGATTAGAATATTATTTACCCTAGGTTTACAATATCTGGTTCATTTGTACATTATATATGTCTAAGCATGTACAGATCCTCTTCCCATGTAAAATATTACAGAGTGTTCCATAGACCTCCCTTGCTATCTGGTCGGTCTTTTTGATATATGTATATAATATGAATTTGTATCTGTATAGTAACACTGATGTTAATTGATCCAATCCCCCCACCTTTCCTTTTAGATGAGCATAGTTTGTTTTCTAAGTCTGTGAGTGTCTTTCTCTGTGGAAATATGTTCATTTGTGTCAGTTATTAGATAACGCCTCTAAGTGATATCATAGGATATAGGTCTTTTGCTTTCCGACTTACCTCATGTTTTGTGATTATCTCCAGGCTCATCTGTGGTGCCTCAAAGAGCAGTGTTTCATTGTTTTCCGTGGCTCATATTCCATCGTGTACATGGACCACTTCTTTTTATCCATTCTCCTGTTGATGGACATCTTGGTAGCTTCACTCTCTCGGCTATTGTGAATAAGGCTGCAGTGCAGCTTTTGCAGCCTGTGTCTTCACGATTCTGTTCTGCTTAGGTGACAGGGCCAGTGGTTCACCCGCTGGATTGAATGGTACCTCAATTTTTACTTTTCCACCAGCTCCTTTCTGTTCTCATTATTGTCGGTTACCCTTTCACATCTCACCAGCAAGTAGAGGGCAGAAAGTTCTCTAAAACGTCTGCAGCGTTTATTGTTTGTAGACCTTTTCCGGATGGTCAGTTGACTGGAGAGTGTTGAAACCTTTTTGTAGATTCGATTGCATGAGTCTAATACTTCCTGAGGTTGAGCTTTTATCCATTTTCCTTTTCTTTAAAGAGAGTGAGTAAAACTTACCTCCTCATACTATCTTCCTGAAAGATTTGGGTTTTTTGCATTTTTTTGTTCATTCCCGACCTGAGCACAATTTTTGAGGGCAGGTGTCCTTTACAGCCCCGAGTCCTTGTGAATGTTCAGTGACCATTAGCTGTGGGTTTAAAGCCGCTCTTGTGGGAAACGGCCGCAAGGCGGCAGCATTTCTCCTTTACCAAATCTGGTTACTAGGACAACAGAGCCTTAATGGAAGTGGTGCAGTAGGTTGTAAATTAGAATGGAATGTGCCAGGAAAAAGCCCTTTATGTTTATGGCTCATTACTTCTTGTTCGTATTTGTAACTTAATTTTTATTTTTTATCACAGCAAATTTGATTACAAAGTTTTGTGTGTTCTAGGTGTGCAAGATGTGGTTCTTTCATACATATACATATATCTATCCTTCTTCGGATCCTTTTCCCATGTAGGTTATGACACAATGTTGAGTGGTCTTCTCTTGGTATTCCGTAGGCCTTTGGTGATTATATATTTCCCATGTGTTTGTATATCTCTGTTAGCCCCGAAGTTGTAATGTATCTAATCCTCACACCTTTCCGTTTGGTGAGCCATAAGTTTGTTTAATGAATCTGTGATTGCCTTTCTCTCTGGAAATATCTTCATTGGTATCGAATTTTAGGTAACACCTATAAGTGATATGATAGGACATGTGTCTTTCTCTTTCTCATTTACCACAAGTTGCGTGATTACTTCTAGACTCATCTATGGTGCTGCAAATGGCATTGTTTCATTTTTTCGCTAGCTAATATTCCATCTCGACCTGTAGCAGTTTTTCTTTGTCCACCCATCTGTTGGTGGACTTTTTGGTTACTTCCATATCTTGGCCATTGTAATACTGTGCAGTGCACATTTGCCTGCCTGTGTCTTTCCAATTCTATCTTCTTAGGTTATAGGTCCAGGAATGGGCCTGCTGGGTCATATGGGAGCTCAATGTTTACCTTTGAAAGGCCCCTCCATTCTGTTCTCATTAGTGGCTCTTTCCAGGTTACGTCCCTCTTAAAGTTGAGGGTATGCATTTCTCCACAACACCTTCAGGATTGACTGTTTATAGATTGCTTGCTGATGGTGATTCTGACTGGTGTGAGCTGATACCTCTTTGTGGTTTGAATTTGCATGTGTGTCATATTCCATTGAAATTGACCTTTAAGGCGTGTCCTTTTTATTTTTCAAACTGTGATTACAGCTTAGTTCTTCAAAGTGTTTTCTTAAACTATGTGTCACATTTTAAAATGTTTTGGCCATTACTTCCTTCAAGACATTTTGAGGGCACGTTTCACTTACAGCCCTGCAGTACTTGTTCATATGAAGTGACCATTAGCACAGGCTTTACAGCTGCTTTTGCAGGTAACGGCCAGAGGGCGGCATCCTTTCTACGTTCCCCATTCGGGTAACTAGGGAAACAGACCTCCTGGCCAGCGGTGTTCCTCGCTTATAAATTAGAGTGGAATGTGCCCGGGTCAACCCAGAGAAGCTGCTATCTCCTTACTTTTGTTTGTTTTTTAAATTCAATTTATAGTTTTTATTGGAGTAATATTCCATTGTGTACATGGACCACTTCTTCTTGGTGCATTCCTCTGATGATGGACATTTTCAATGCTTCCGAGTGTTGGCTATGGTAAATATTGCTGGAGCGCAGGATTGCCAGCCTGTGACTTTTTGATTCGCATTTTCTCAGGACAAAGGCCCAGCAGTGGGTGTGATTGATGGACTGGTAGCTCAGTGTTTCCCTTTTCAAAGCACCTGCATTGTGTTTTCATTAGTGGCTCCTACCACGTCCCCCTTAGAACCGAGGGTACGCATTTCTCCACAATCACTTCAGCATTTATTGTTTGCAGCGTCTTTGCTAATGACCATTCTGACTGCTGTGAGCTGATAGGTTTTTCTAATTTGGGTTTGCATGTCTTTAAATATTCCTAATATTCATCATTTTTCCATGCCTTTTCCTTTCTGTCAAAAAAAAAAACAGAAAAAAGTATGAGTACAATATACGTCTTGAATTTGTCTTCTTGGAAGGTTGCCCTGTTGTGAATTTATTGGTCGATTTTCGACCCCAGGCCTCTTTTGGAGAGCAGGTGTCATTTACAGAACTGCAAGTTTGGTGGATCTATAGGGACATTTAGCAATGGATTTAAAGCTGCTGTTAAGGGTAACGGCCACAAGGAGGCAGCATTTCTCCGTTGTCAAATCTGGGTACTAGGGCAGCAGAGTCTTTCTGGAAGTCATGATCCTAGGTTGTAAATTAGAATGGAATGTGCTAGGAGAAACCTCCATTAGTGTAGGTCTCATTCCTTTTTGTTTTTTTTAAATTTTTTATCGGGGTATAGATTAGAATATTATTTACCCTAGGTTTACAATATCTGGTTCATTTGTACATTATATATGTCTAAGCATGTACAGATCCTCTTCCCATGTAAAATATTACAGAGTGTTCCATAGACCTCCCTTGCTATCTGGTCGGTCTTTTTGATATATGTATATAATATGAATTTGTATCTGTATAGTAACACTGATAATTAATTGATAGTTAATTGATCCAATCCCCCCACCTTTCCTTTTAGATGAGCATAGTTTGTTTTCTAAGTCTGTGAGTGTCTTTCTCTGTGGAAATATGTTCATTTGTGTCAGTTATTAGATAACGCCTCTAAGTGATATCATAGGATATAGGTCTTTTGCTTTCCGACTTACCTCATGTTTTGTGATTATCTCCAGGCTCATCTGTGGTGCCTCAAAGAGCAGTGTTTCATTGTTTTCCGTGGCTCATATTCCATCGTGTACATGGACCACTTCTTTTTATCCATTCTCCTGTTGATGGACATCTTGGTAGCTTCACTCTCTCGGCTATTGTGAATAAGGCTGCAGTGCAGCTTTTGCAGCCTGTGTCTTCACGATTCTGTTCTGCTTAGGTGACAGGGCCAGTGGTTCACCCGCTGGATTGAATGGTACCTCAATTTTTACTTTTCCACCAGCTCCTTTCTGTTCTCATTATTGTCGGTTACCCTTTCACATCTCACCAGCAAGTAGAGGGCAGAAAGTTCTCTAAAACGTCTGCAGCGTTTATTGTTTGTAGACCTTTTCCGGATGGTCAGTTGACTGGAGAGTGTTGAAACCTTTTTGTAGATTCGATTGCATGAGTCTAATACTTCCTGAGGTTGAGCTTTTATCCATTTTCCTTTTCTTTAAAGAGAGTGAGTAAAACTTACCTCCTCATACTATCTTCCTGAAAGATTTGGGTTTTTTGCATTTTTTTGTTCATTCCCGACCTGAGCACAATTTTTGAGGGCAGGTGTCCTTTACAGCCCCGAGTCCTTGTGAATGTTCAGTGACCATTAGCTGTGGGTTTAAAGCCGCTCTTGTGGGAAATGGCCGCAAGGCGGCAGCATTTCTCCTTTACCAAATCTGGTTACTAGGACAACAGAGCCTTAATGGAAGTGGTGCAGTAGGTTGTAAATTAGAATGGAATGTGCCAGGAAAAAGCCCTTTATGTTTATGGCTCATTACTTCTTGTTCGTATTTGTAACTTAATTTTTATTTTTTATCACAGCAAATTTGATTACAAAGTTTTGTGTGTTCTAGGTGTGCAAGATGTGGTTCTTTCATACATATACATATATCTATCCTTCTTCGGATCCTTTTCCCATGTAGGTTATGACACAATGTTGAGTGGTCTTCTCTTGGTATTCCGTAGGCCTTTGGTGATTATATATTTCCCATGTGTTTGTATATCTCTGTTAGCCCCGAAGTTGTAATGTATCTAATCCTCACACCTTTCCGTTTGGTGAGCCATAAGTTTGTTTAATGAATCTGTGATTGCCTTTCTCTCTGGAAATATCTTCATTGGTATCGAATTTTAGGTAACACCTATAAGTGATATGATAGGACATGTGTCTTTCTCTTTCTCATTTACCACAAGTTGCGTGATTACTTCTAGACTCATCTATGGTGCTGCAAATGGCATTGTTTCATTTTTTCGCTAGCTAATATTCCATCTCGACCTGTAGCAGTTTTTCTTTGTCCACCCATCTGTTGGTGGACTTTTTGGTTACTTCCATATCTTGGCCATTGTAATACTGTGCAGTGCACATTTGCCTGCCTGTGTCTTTCCCATTCTGTCTTCTTAGGTTATAGGTCCAGGAATGGGCCTGCTGGGTCATATGGGAGCTCAATGTTTACCTTTGAAAGGCCCCTCCATTCTGTTCTCATTAGTGGCTCTTTCCAGGTTACGTCCCTCTTAAAGTTGAGGGTATGCATTTCTCCACAACACCTTCAGGATTGACTGTTTATAGATTGCTTGCTGATGGTGATTCTGACTGGTGTGAGCTGATACCTCTTTGTGGTTTGAATTTGCATGTGTGTCATATTCCATTGAAATTGACCTTTAAGGCGTGTCCTTTTTATTTTTCAAACTGTGATTACAGCTTAGTTCTTCAAAGTGTTTTCTTAAACTATGTGTCACATTTTAAAATGTTTTGGCCATTACTTCCTTCAAGACATTTTGAGGGCACGTTTCACTTACAGCCCTGCAGTACTTGTTCATATGAAGTGACCATTAGCACAGGCTTTACAGCTGCTTTTGCAGGTAACGGCCAGAGGGCGGCATCCTTTCTACGTTCCCCATTCGGGTAACTAGGGAAACAGACCTCCTGGCCAGCGGTGTTCCTCGCTTATAAATTAGAGTGGAATGTGCCCGGGTCAACCCAGAGAAGCTGCTATCTCCTTACTTTTGTTTGTTTTTTAAATTCAATTTATAGTTTTTATTGGAGTAATATTCCATTGTGTACATGGACCACTTCTTCTTGGTGCATTCCTCTGATGATGGACATTTTCAATGCTTCCGAGTGTTGGCTATGGTAAATATTGCTGGAGTGCAGGATTGCCAGCCTGTGACTTTTTGATTCGCATTTTCTCAGGACAAAGGCCCAGCAGTGGGTGTGATTGATGGACTGGTAGCTCAGTGTTTCCCTTTTCAAAGCACCTGCATTGTGTTTTCATTAGTGGCTCCTACCACGTCCCCCTTAGAACCGAGGGTACGCATTTCTCCACAATCACTTCAGCATTTATTGTTTGCAGCGTCTTTGCTAATGACCATTCTGACTGCTGTGAGCTGATAGGTTTTTCTAATTTGGGTTTGCATGTCTTTAAATATTCCTAAAATTCATCATTTTTCCACGCCTTTTCCTTTCTGTCAAAAAAAAAAACAGAAAAAAGTATGAGTACAATATACGTCTTGAATTTGTCTTCTTGGAAGGTTGCCCTGTTGTGAATTTATTGGTCGATTTTCGACCCCAGGCCTCTTTTGGAGAGCAGGTGTCATTTACAGAACTGCAAGTTTGGTGGATCTATAGGGACATTTAGCAATGGGTTTAAAGCTGCTGTTAAGGGTAACGGCCACAAGGAGGCAGCATTTCTCCGTTGTCAAATCTGGGTACTAGGGCAGCAGAGTCTTTCTGGAAGTCATGATCCTAGGTTGTAAATTAGAATGGAATGTGCTAGGAGAAACCTCCATTAGTGTAGGTCTCATTCCTTTTTGTTTTTTTTAAATTTTTTATCGGGGTATAGATTAGAATATTATTTACCCTAGGTTTACAATATCTGGTTCATTTGTACATTATATATGTCTAAGCATGTACAGATCCTCTTCCCATGTAAAATATTACAGAGTGTTCCATAGACCTCCCTTGCTATCTGGTCGGTCTTTTTGATATATGTATATAATATGAATTTGTATCTGTATAGTAACACTGATGTTAATTGATCCAATCCCCCCACCTTTCCTTTTAGATGAGCATAGTTTGTTTTCTAAGTCTGTGAGTGTCTTTCTCTGTGGAAATATGTTCATTTGTGTCAGTTATTAGATAACGCCTCTAAGTGATATCATAGGATATAGGTCTTTTGCTTTCCGACTTACCTCATGTTTTGTGATTATCTCCAGGCTCATCTGTGGTGCCTCAAAGAGCAGTGTTTCATTGTTTTCCGTGGCTCATATTCCATCGTGTACATGGACCACTTCTTTTTATCCATTCTCCTGTTGATGGACATCTTGGTAGCTTCACTCTCTCGGCTATTGTGAATAAGGCTGCAGTGCAGCTTTTGCAGCCTGTGTCTTCACGATTCTGTTCTGCTTAGGTGACAGGGCCAGTGGTTCACCCGCTGGATTGAATGGTACCTCAATTTTTACTTTTCCACCAGCTCCTTTCTGTTCTCATTATTGTCGGTTACCCTTTCACATCTCACCAGCAAGTAGAGGGCAGAAAGTTCTCTAAAACGTCTGCAGCGTTTATTGTTTGTAGACCTTTTCCGGATGGTCAGTTGACTGGAGAGTGTTGAAACCTTTTTGTAGATTCGATTGCATGAGTCTAATACTTCCTGAGGTTGAGCTTTTATCCATTTTCCTTTTCTTTAAAGAGAGTGAGTAAAACTTACCTCCTCATACTATCTTCCTGAAAGATTTGGGTTTTTTGCATTTTTTTGTTCATTCCCGACCTGAGCACAATTTTTGAGGGCAGGTGTCCTTTACAGCCCCGAGTCCTTGTGAATGTTCAGTGACCATTAGCTGTGGGTTTAAAGCCACTCTTGTGGGAAACGGCCGCAAGGCGGCAGCATTTCTCCTTTACCAAATCTGGTTACTAGGACAACAGAGCCTTAATGGAAGTGGTGCAGTAGGTTGTAAATTAGAATGGAATGTGCCAGGAAAAAGCCCTTTATGTTTATGGCTCATTACTTCTTGTTCGTATTTGTAACTTAATTTTTATTTTTTATCACAGCAAATTTGATTACAAAGTTTTGTGTGTTCTAGGTGTGCAAGATGTGGTTCTTTCATACATATACATATATCTATCCTTCTTCGGATCCTTTTCCCATGTAGGTTATGACACAATGTTGAGTGGTCTTCTCTTGGTATTCCGTAGGCCTTTGGTGATTATATATTTCCCATGTGTTTGTATATCTCTGTTAGCCCCGAAGTTGTAATGTATCTAATCCTCACACCTTTCCGTTTGGTGAGCCATAAGTTTGTTTAATGAATCTGTGATTGCCTTTCTCTCTGGAAATATCTTCATTGGTATCGAATTTTAGGTAACACCTATAAGTGATATGATAGGACATGTGTCTTTCTCTTTCTCATTTACCACAAGTTGCGTGATTACTTCTAGACTCATCTATGGTGCTGCAAATGGCATTGTTTCATTTTTTCGCTAGCTAATATTCCATCTCGACCTGTAGCAGTTTTTCTTTGTCCACCCATCTGTTGGTGGACTTTTTGGTTACTTCCATATCTTGGCCATTGTAATACTGTGCAGTGCACATTTGCCTGCCTGTGTCTTTCCCATTCTGTCTTCTTAGGTTATAGGTCCAGGAATGGGCCTGCTGGGTCATATGGGAGCTCAATGTTTACCTTTGAAAGGCCCCTCCATTCTGTTCTCATTAGTGGCTCTTTCCAGGTTACGTCCCTCTTAAAGTTGAGGGTATGCATTTCTCCACAACACCTTCAGGATTGACTGTTTATAGATTGCTTGCTGATGGTGATTCTGACTGGTGTGAGCTGATACCTCTTTGTGGTTTGAATTTGCATGTGTGTCATATTCCATTGAAATTGACCTTTAAGGCGTGTCCTTTTTATTTTTCAAACTGTGATTACAGCTTAGTTCTTCAAAGTGTTTTCTTAAACTATGTGTCACATTTTAAAATGTTTTGGCCATTACTTCCTTCAAGACATTTTGAGGGCACGTTTCACTTACTGCCCTGCAGTACTTGTTCATATGAAGTGACCATTAGCACAGGCTTTACAGCTGCTTTTGCAGGTAACGGCCAGAGGGCGGCATCCTTTCTACGTTCCCCATTCGGGTAACTAGGGAAACAGACCTCCTGGCCAGCGGTGTTCCTCGCTTATAAATTAGAGTGGAATGTGCCCGGGTCAACCCACAGAAGCTGCTATCTCCTTACTTTTGTTTGTTTTTTAAATTCAATTTATAGTTTTTATTGGAGTAATATTCCATTGTGTACATGGACCACTTCTTCTTGGTGCATTCCTCTGATGATGGACATTTTCAATGCTTCCGAGTGTTGGCTATGGTAAATATTGCTGGAGCGCAGGATTGCCAGCCTGTGACTTTTTGATTCGCATTTTCTCAGGACAAAGGCCCAGCAGTGGGTGTGATTGATGGACTGGTAGCTCAGTGTTTCCCTTTTCAAAGCACCTGCATTGTGTTTTCATTAGTGGCTCCTACCACGTCCCCCTTAGAACCGAGGGTACGCATTTCTCCACAATCACTTCAGCATTTATTGTTTGCAGCGTCTTTGCTAATGACCATTCTGACTGCTGTGAGCTGATAGGTTTTTCTAATTTGGGTTTGCATGTCTTTAAATATTCCTAATATTCATCATTTTTCCATGCCTTTTCCTTTCTGTCAAAAAAAAAACAGAAAAAAGTATGAGTACAATATACGTCTTGAATTTGTCTTCTTGGAAGGTTGCCCTGTTGTGAATTTATTGGTCGATTTTCGACCCCAGGCCTCTTTTGGAGAGCAGGTGTCATTTACAGAACTGCAAGTTTGGTGGATCTATAGGGACATTTAGCAATGGATTTAAAGCTGCTGTTAAGGGTAACGGCCACAAGGAGGCAGCATTTCTCCGTTGTCAAATCTGGGTACTAGGGCAGCAGAGTCTTTCTGGAAGTCATGATCCTAGGTTGTAAATTAGAATGGAATGTGCTAGGAGAAACCTCCATTAGTGTAGGTCTCATTCCTTTTTGTTTTTTTTAAATTTTTTATCGGGGTATAGATTAGAATATTATTTACCCTAGGTTTACAATATCTGGTTCATTTGTACATTATATATGTCTAAGCATGTACAGATCCTCTTCCCATGTAAAATATTACAGAGTGTTCCATAGACCTCCCTTGCTATCTGGTCGGTCTTTTTGATATATGTATATAATATGAATTTGTATCTGTATAGTAACACTGATGTTAATTGATCCAATCCCCCCACCTTTCCTTTTAGATGAGCATAGTTTGTTTTCTAAGTCTGTGAGTGTCTTTCTCTGTGGAAATATGTTCATTTGTGTCAGTTATTAGATAACGCCTCTAAGTGATATCATAGGATATAGGTCTTTTGCTTTCCGACTTACCTCATGTTTTGTGATTATCTCCAGGCTCATCTGTGGTGCCTCAAAGAGCAGTGTTTCATTGTTTTCCGTGGCTCATATTCCATCGTGTACATGGACCACTTCTTTTTATCCATTCTCCTGTTGATGGACATCTTGGTAGCTTCACTCTCTCGGCTATTGTGAATAAGGCTGCAGTGCAGCTTTTGCAGCCTGTGTCTTCACGATTCTGTTCTGCTTAGGTGACAGGGCCAGTGGTTCACCCGCTGGATTGAATGGTACCTCAATTTTTACTTTTCCACCAGCTCCTTTCTGTTCTCATTATTGTCGGTTACCCTTTCACATCTCACCAGCAAGTAGAGGGCAGAAAGTTCTCTAAAACGTCTGCAGCGTTTATTGTTTGTAGACCTTTTCCGGATGGTCAGTTGACTGGAGAGTGTTGAAACCTTTTTGTAGATTCGATTGCATGAGTCTAATACTTCCTGAGGTTGAGCTTTTATCCATTTTCCTTTTCTTTAAAGAGAGTGAGTAAAACTTACCTCCTCATACTATCTTCCTGAAAGATTTGGGTTTTTTGCATTTTTTTGTTCATTCCCGACCTGAGCACAATTTTTGAGGGCAGGTGTCCTTTACAGCCCCGAGTCCTTGTGAATGTTCAGTGACCATTAGCTGTGGGTTTAAAGCCGCTCTTGTGGGAAACGGCCGCAAGGCGGCAGCATTTCTCCTTTACCAAATCTGGTTACTAGGACAACAGAGCCTTAATGGAAGTGGTGCAGTAGGTTGTAAATTAGAATGGAATGTGCCAGGAAAAAGCCCTTTATGTTTATGGCTCATTACTTCTTGTTCGTATTTGTAACTTAATTTTTATTTTTTATCACAGCAAATTTGATTACAAAGTTTTGTGTGTTCTAGGTGTGCAAGATGTGGTTCTTTCATACATATACATATATCTATCCTTCTTCGGATCCTTTTCCCATGTAGGTTATGACACAATGTTGAGTGGTCTTCTCTTGGTATTCCGTAGGCCTTTGGTGATTATATATTTCCCATGTGTTTGTATATCTCTGTTAGCCCCGAAGTTGTAATGTATCTAATCCTCACACCTTTCCGTTTGGTGAGCCATAAGTTTGTTTAATGAATCTGTGATTGCCTTTCTCTCTGGAAATATCTTCATTGGTATCGAATTTTAGGTAACACCTATAAGTGATATGATAGGACATGTGTCTTTCTCTTTCTCATTTACCACAAGTTGCGTGATTACTTCTAGACTCATCTATGGTGCTGCAAATGGCATTGTTTCATTTTTTCGCTAGCTAATATTCCATCTCGACCTGTAGCAGTTTTTCTTTGTCCACCCATCTGTTGGTGGACTTTTTGGTTACTTCCATATCTTGGCCATTGTAATACTGTGCAGTGCACATTTGCCTGCCTGTGTCTTTCCAATTCTATCTTCTTAGGTTATAGGTCCAGGAATGGGCCTGCTGGGTCATATGGGAGCTCAATGTTTACCTTTGAAAGGCCCCTCCATTCTGTTCTCATTAGTGGCTCTTTCCAGGTTACGTCCCTCTTAAAGTTGAGGGTATGCATTTCTCCACAACACCTTCAGGATTGACTGTTTATAGATTGCTTGCTGATGGTGATTCTGACTGGTGTGAGCTGATACCTCTTTGTGGTTTGAATTTGCATGTGTGTCATATTCCATTGAAATTGACCTTTAAGGCGTGTCCTTTTTATTTTTCAAACTGTGATTACAGCTTAGTTCTTCAAAGTGTTTTCTTAAACTATGTGTCACATTTTAAAATGTTTTGGCCATTACTTCCTTCAAGACATTTTGAGGGCACGTTTCACTTACAGCCCTGCAGTACTTGTTCATATGAAGTGACCATTAGCACAGGCTTTACAGCTGCTTTTGCAGGTAACGGCCAGAGGGCGGCATCCTTTCTACGTTCCCCATTCGGGTAACTAGGGAAACAGACCTCCTGGCCAGCGGTGTTCCTCGCTTATAAATTAGAGTGGAATGTGCCCGGGTCAACCCAGAGAAGCTGCTATCTCCTTACTTTTGTTTGTTTTTTAAATTCAATTTATAGTTTTTATTGGAGTAATATTCCATTGTGTACATGGACCACTTCTTCTTGGTGCATTCCTCTGATGATGGACATTTTCAATGCTTCCGAGTGTTGGCTATGGTAAATATTGCTGGAGCGCAGGATTGCCAGCCTGTGACTTTTTGATTCGCATTTTCTCAGGACAAAGGCCCAGCAGTGGGTGTGATTGATGGACTGGTAGCTCAGTGTTTCCCTTTTCAAAGCACCTGCATTGTGTTTTCATTAGTGGCTCCTACCACGTCCCCCTTAGAACCGAGGGTACGCATTTCTCCACAATCACTTCAGCATTTATTGTTTGCAGCGTCTTTGCTAATGACCATTCTGACTGCTGTGAGCTGATAGGTTTTTCTAATTTGGGTTTGCATGTCTTTAAATATTCCTAATATTCATCATTTTTCCATGCCTTTTCCTTTCTGTCAAAAAAAAAAACAGAAAAAAGTATGAGTACAATATACGTCTTGAATTTGTCTTCTTGGAAGGTTGCCCTGTTGTGAATTTATTGGTCGATTTTCGACCCCAGGCCTCTTTTGGAGAGCAGGTGTCATTTACAGAACTGCAAGTTTGGTGGATCTATAGGGACATTTAGCAATGGATTTAAAGCTGCTGTTAAGGGTAACGGCCACAAGGAGGCAGCATTTCTCCGTTGTCAAATCTGGGTACTAGGGCAGCAGAGTCTTTCTGGAAGTCATGATCCTAGGTTGTAAATTAGAATGGAATGTGCTAGGAGAAACCTCCATTAGTGTAGGTCTCATTCCTTTTTGTTTTTTTTAAATTTTTTATCGGGGTATAGATTAGAATATTATTTACCCTAGGTTTACAATATCTGGTTCATTTGTACATTATATATGTCTAAGCATGTACAGATCCTCTTCCCATGTAAAATATTACAGAGTGTTCCATAGACCTCCCTTGCTATCTGGTCGGTCTTTTTGATATATGTATATAATATGAATTTGTATCTGTATAGTAACACTGATAATTAATTGATAGTTAATTGATCCAATCCCCCCACCTTTCCTTTTAGATGAGCATAGTTTGTTTTCTAAGTCTGTGAGTGTCTTTCTCTGTGGAAATATGTTCATTTGTGTCAGTTATTAGATAACGCCTCTAAGTGATATCATAGGATATAGGTCTTTTGCTTTCCGACTTACCTCATGTTTTGTGATTATCTCCAGGCTCATCTGTGGTGCCTCAAAGAGCAGTGTTTCATTGTTTTCCGTGGCTCATATTCCATCGTGTACATGGACCACTTCTTTTTATCCATTCTCCTGTTGATGGACATCTTGGTAGCTTCACTCTCTCGGCTATTGTGAATAAGGCTGCAGTGCAGCTTTTGCAGCCTGTGTCTTCACGATTCTGTTCTGCTTAGGTGACAGGGCCAGTGGTTCACCCGCTGGATTGAATGGTACCTCAATTTTTACTTTTCCACCAGCTCCTTTCTGTTCTCATTATTGTCGGTTACCCTTTCACATCTCACCAGCAAGTAGAGGGCAGAAAGTTCTCTAAAACGTCTGCAGCGTTTATTGTTTGTAGACCTTTTCCGGATGGTCAGTTGACTGGAGAGTGTTGAAACCTTTTTGTAGATTCGATTGCATGAGTCTAATACTTCCTGAGGTTGAGCTTTTATCCATTTTCCTTTTCTTTAAAGAGAGTGAGTAAAACTTACCTCCTCATACTATCTTCCTGAAAGATTTGGGTTTTTTGCATTTTTTTGTTCATTCCCGACCTGAGCACAATTTTTGAGGGCAGGTGTCCTTTACAGCCCCGAGTCCTTGTGAATGTTCAGTGACCATTAGCTGTGGGTTTAAAGCCGCTCTTGTGGGAAATGGCCGCAAGGCGGCAGCATTTCTCCTTTACCAAATCTGGTTACTAGGACAACAGAGCCTTAATGGAAGTGGTGCAGTAGGTTGTAAATTAGAATGGAATGTGCCAGGAAAAAGCCCTTTATGTTTATGGCTCATTACTTCTTGTTCGTATTTGTAACTTAATTTTTATTTTTTATCACAGCAAATTTGATTACAAAGTTTTGTGTGTTCTAGGTGTGCAAGATGTGGTTCTTTCATACATATACATATATCTATCCTTCTTCGGATCCTTTTCCCATGTAGGTTATGACACAATGTTGAGTGGTCTTCTCTTGGTATTCCGTAGGCCTTTGGTGATTATATATTTCCCATGTGTTTGTATATCTCTGTTAGCCCCGAAGTTGTAATGTATCTAATCCTCACACCTTTCCGTTTGGTGAGCCATAAGTTTGTTTAATGAATCTGTGATTGCCTTTCTCTCTGGAAATATCTTCATTGGTATCGAATTTTAGGTAACACCTATAAGTGATATGATAGGACATGTGTCTTTCTCTTTCTCATTTACCACAAGTTGCGTGATTACTTCTAGACTCATCTATGGTGCTGCAAATGGCATTGTTTCATTTTTTCGCTAGCTAATATTCCATCTCGACCTGTAGCAGTTTTTCTTTGTCCACCCATCTGTTGGTGGACTTTTTGGTTACTTCCATATCTTGGCCATTGTAATACTGTGCAGTGCACATTTGCCTGCCTGTGTCTTTCCCATTCTGTCTTCTTAGGTTATAGGTCCAGGAATGGGCCTGCTGGGTCATATGGGAGCTCAATGTTTACCTTTGAAAGGCCCCTCCATTCTGTTCTCATTAGTGGCTCTTTCCAGGTTACGTCCCTCTTAAAGTTGAGGGTATGCATTTCTCCACAACACCTTCAGGATTGACTGTTTATAGATTGCTTGCTGATGGTGATTCTGACTGGTGTGAGCTGATACCTCTTTGTGGTTTGAATTTGCATGTGTGTCATATTCCATTGAAATTGACCTTTAAGGCGTGTCCTTTTTATTTTTCAAACTGTGATTACAGCTTAGTTCTTCAAAGTGTTTTCTTAAACTATGTGTCACATTTTAAAATGTTTTGGCCATTACTTCCTTCAAGACATTTTGAGGGCACGTTTCACTTACAGCCCTGCAGTACTTGTTCATATGAAGTGACCATTAGCACAGGCTTTACAGCTGCTTTTGCAGGTAACGGCCAGAGGGCGGCATCCTTTCTACGTTCCCCATTCGGGTAACTAGGGAAACAGACCTCCTGGCCAGCGGTGTTCCTCGCTTATAAATTAGAGTGGAATGTGCCCGGGTCAACCCAGAGAAGCTGCTATCTCCTTACTTTTGTTTGTTTTTTAAATTCAATTTATAGTTTTTATTGGAGTAATATTCCATTGTGTACATGGACCACTTCTTCTTGGTGCATTCCTCTGATGATGGACATTTTCAATGCTTCCGAGTGTTGGCTATGGTAAATATTGCTGGAGTGCAGGATTGCCAGCCTGTGACTTTTTGATTCGCATTTTCTCAGGACAAAGGCCCAGCAGTGGGTGTGATTGATGGACTGGTAGCTCAGTGTTTCCCTTTTCAAAGCACCTGCATTGTGTTTTCATTAGTGGCTCCTACCACGTCCCCCTTAGAACCGAGGGTACGCATTTCTCCACAATCACTTCAGCATTTATTGTTTGCAGCGTCTTTGCTAATGACCATTCTGACTGCTGTGAGCTGATAGGTTTTTCTAATTTGGGTTTGCATGTCTTTAAATATTCCTAAAATTCATCATTTTTCCACGCCTTTTCCTTTCTGTCAAAAAAAAAAACAGAAAAAAGTATGAGTACAATATACGTCTTGAATTTGTCTTCTTGGAAGGTTGCCCTGTTGTGAATTTATTGGTCGATTTTCGACCCCAGGCCTCTTTTGGAGAGCAGGTGTCATTTACAGAACTGCAAGTTTGGTGGATCTATAGGGACATTTAGCAATGGGTTTAAAGCTGCTGTTAAGGGTAACGGCCACAAGGAGGCAGCATTTCTCCGTTGTCAAATCTGGGTACTAGGGCAGCAGAGTCTTTCTGGAAGTCATGATCCTAGGTTGTAAATTAGAATGGAATGTGCTAGGAGAAACCTCCATTAGTGTAGGTCTCATTCCTTTTTGTTTTTTTTAAATTTTTTATCGGGGTATAGATTAGAATATTATTTACCCTAGGTTTACAATATCTGGTTCATTTGTACATTATATATGTCTAAGCATGTACAGATCCTCTTCCCATGTAAAATATTACAGAGTGTTCCATAGACCTCCCTTGCTATCTGGTCGGTCTTTTTGATATATGTATATAATATGAATTTGTATCTGTATAGTAACACTGATGTTAATTGATCCAATCCCCCCACCTTTCCTTTTAGATGAGCATAGTTTGTTTTCTAAGTCTGTGAGTGTCTTTCTCTGTGGAAATATGTTCATTTGTGTCAGTTATTAGATAACGCCTCTAAGTGATATCATAGGATATAGGTCTTTTGCTTTCCGACTTACCTCATGTTTTGTGATTATCTCCAGGCTCATCTGTGGTGCCTCAAAGAGCAGTGTTTCATTGTTTTCCGTGGCTCATATTCCATCGTGTACATGGACCACTTCTTTTTATCCATTCTCCTGTTGATGGACATCTTGGTAGCTTCACTCTCTCGGCTATTGTGAATAAGGCTGCAGTGCAGCTTTTGCAGCCTGTGTCTTCACGATTCTGTTCTGCTTAGGTGACAGGGCCAGTGGTTCACCCGCTGGATTGAATGGTACCTCAATTTTTACTTTTCCACCAGCTCCTTTCTGTTCTCATTATTGTCGGTTACCCTTTCACATCTCACCAGCAAGTAGAGGGCAGAAAGTTCTCTAAAACGTCTGCAGCGTTTATTGTTTGTAGACCTTTTCCGGATGGTCAGTTGACTGGAGAGTGTTGAAACCTTTTTGTAGATTCGATTGCATGAGTCTAATACTTCCTGAGGTTGAGCTTTTATCCATTTTCCTTTTCTTTAAAGAGAGTGAGTAAAACTTACCTCCTCATACTATCTTCCTGAAAGATTTGGGTTTTTTGCATTTTTTTGTTCATTCCCGACCTGAGCACAATTTTTGAGGGCAGGTGTCCTTTACAGCCCCGAGTCCTTGTGAATGTTCAGTGACCATTAGCTGTGGGTTTAAAGCCGCTCTTGTGGGAAACGGCCGCAAGGCGGCAGCATTTCTCCTTTACCAAATCTGGTTACTAGGACAACAGAGCCTTAATGGAAGTGGTGCAGTAGGTTGTAAATTAGAATGGAATGTGCCAGGAAAAAGCCCTTTATGTTTATGGCTCATTACTTCTTGTTCGTATTTGTAACTTAATTTTTATTTTTTATCACAGCAAATTTGATTACAAAGTTTTGTGTGTTCTAGGTGTGCAAGATGTGGTTCTTTCATACATATACATATATCTATCCTTCTTCGGATCCTTTTCCCATGTAGGTTATGACACAATGTTGAGTGGTCTTCTCTTGGTATTCCGTAGGCCTTTGGTGATTATATATTTCCCATGTGTTTGTATATCTCTGTTAGCCCCGAAGTTGTAATGTATCTAATCCTCACACCTTTCCGTTTGGTGAGCCATAAGTTTGTTTAATGAATCTGTGATTGCCTTTCTCTCTGGAAATATCTTCATTGGTATCGAATTTTAGGTAACACCTATAAGTGATATGATAGGACATGTGTCTTTCTCTTTCTCATTTACCACAAGTTGCGTGATTACTTCTAGACTCATCTATGGTGCTGCAAATGGCATTGTTTCATTTTTTCGCTAGCTAATATTCCATCTCGACCTGTAGCAGTTTTTCTTTGTCCACCCATCTGTTGGTGGACTTTTTGGTTACTTCCATATCTTGGCCATTGTAATACTGTGCAGTGCACATTTGCCTGCCTGTGTCTTTCCCATTCTGTCTTCTTAGGTTATAGGTCCAGGAATGGGCCTGCTGGGTCATATGGGAGCTCAATGTTTACCTTTGAAAGGCCCCTCCATTCTGTTCTCATTAGTGGCTCTTTCCAGGTTACGTCCCTCTTAAAGTTGAGGGTATGCATTTCTCCACAACACCTTCAGGATTGACTGTTTATAGATTGCTTGCTGATGGTGATTCTGACTGGTGTGAGCTGATACCTCTTTGTGGTTTGAATTTGCATGTGTGTCATATTCCATTGAAATTGACCTTTAAGGCGTGTCCTTTTTATTTTTCAAACTGTGATTACAGCTTAGTTCTTCAAAGTGTTTTCTTAAACTATGTGTCACATTTTAAAATGTTTTGGCCATTACTTCCTTCAAGACATTTTGAGGGCACGTTTCACTTACAGCCCTGCAGTACTTGTTCATATGAAGTGACCATTAGCACAGGCTTTACAGCTGCTTTTGCAGGTAACGGCCAGAGGGCGGCATCCTTTCTACGTTCCCCATTCGGGTAACTAGGGAAACAGACCTCCTGGCCAGCGGTGTTCCTCGCTTATAAATTAGAGTGGAATGTGCCCGGGTCAACCCAGAGAAGCTGCTATCTCCTTACTTTTGTTTGTTTTTTAAATTCAATTTATAGTTTTTATTGGAGTAATATTCCATTGTGTACATGGACCACTTCTTCTTGGTGCATTCCTCTGATGATGGACATTTTCAATGCTTCCGAGTGTTGGCTATGGTAAATATTGCTGGAGTGCAGGATTGCCAGCCTGTGACTTTTTGATTCGCATTTTCTCAGGACAAAGGCCCAGCAGTGGGTGTGATTGATGGACTGGTAGCTCAGTGTTTCCCTTTTCAAAGCACCTGCATTGTGTTTTCATTAGTGGCTCCTACCACGTCCCCCTTAGAACCGAGGGTACGCATTTCTCCACAATCACTTCAGCATTTATTGTTTGCAGCGTCTTTGCTAATGACCATTCTGACTGCTGTGAGC
This sequence comes from Balaenoptera physalus, assembly GCF_965194825.1. Lineage (NCBI taxonomy): Eukaryota > Metazoa > Chordata > Mammalia > Artiodactyla > Balaenopteridae > Balaenoptera > Balaenoptera physalus. The sequence continues at coordinate 19,513,286 of NC_138884.1, read as the reverse complement.
TGATAGGTTTTTCTAATTTGGGTTTGCATGTCTTTAAATATTCCTAAAATTCATCATTTTTCCACGCCTTTTCCTTTCTGTCAAAAAAAAAACAGAAAAAAGTATGAGTACAATATACGTCTTGAATTTGTCTTCTTGGAAGGTTGCCCTGTTGTGAATTTATTGGTCGATTTTCGACCCCAGGCCTCTTTTGGAGAGCAGGTGTCATTTACAGAACTGCAAGTTTGGTGGATCTATAGGGACATTTAGCAATGGGTTTAAAGCTGCTGTTAAGGGTAACGGCCACAAGGAGGCAGCATTTCTCCGTTGTCAAATCTGGGTACTAGGGCAGCAGAGTCTTTCTGGAAGTCATGATCCTAGGTTGTAAATTAGAATGGAATGTGCTAGGAGAAACCTCCATTAGTGTAGGTCTCATTCCTTTTTGTTTTTTTTAAATTTTTTATCGGGGTATAGATTAGAATATTATTTACCCTAGGTTTACAATATCTGGTTCATTTGTACATTATATATGTCTAAGCATGTACAGATCCTCTTCCCATGTAAAATATTACAGAGTGTTCCATAGACCTCCCTTGCTATCTGGTCGGTCTTTTTGATATATGTATATAATATGAATTTGTATCTGTATAGTAACACTGATGTTAATTGATCCAATCCCCCCACCTTTCCTTTTAGATGAGCATAGTTTGTTTTCTAAGTCTGTGAGTGTCTTTCTCTGTGGAAATATGTTCATTTGTGTCAGTTATTAGATAACGCCTCTAAGTGATATCATAGGATATAGGTCTTTTGTTTTCCGACTTACCTCATATTTTGTGATTATCTCCAGGCTCATCTGTGGTGCCTCAAAGAGCAGTGTTTCATTGTTTTCCGTGGCTAATATTCCATCGTGTACATGGACCACTTCTTTTTATCCATTCTCCTGTTGATGGACATCTTGGTAGCTTCACTCTCTCGTCTATTGTGAATAAGGCTGCAGTGCAGCTTTTGCAGCCTGTGTCTTCACGATTCTGTTCTTCTCAGGTGACAGGGCCAGTGGTTCACCCGCTGGATTGAATGGTACCTCAATTTTTACTTTTCCACCAGCTCCTTTCTGTTCTCATTATTGTCGGTTACCCTTTCACATCTCGCCAGCAAGTAGAGGGTAGAAAGTTCTCTAAAACGTCTGCAGCGTTTATTGTTTGTAGACCTTTTCCTGATGGTCAGTTGAATGGAGAGAGTTGAAACCTTTTTGTAGATTCGATTGCATGAGTCTAATACTTCCTGAGGTTGAGCTTTTATCCATTTTCCTTTTCTTTAAAGAGAGTGAGTAAAACTTACCTCCTCATACTATCTTCCTAAAAGATTTGTGTGTTTTAAATTTTTTTGTTCATTCCCGACCTGAGCACAATTTTTGAGGGCAGGTGTCCTTTACAGCCCCGAGTCCTTGTGAATGTTCAGTGACCATTAGCTGTGGGTTTAAAGCCGCTCTTGTGGGAAACGGCCGCAAGGCGGCAGCATTTCTCCTTTACCAAATCTGGTTACTAGGACAACAGAGCCTTAATGGAAGTGGTGCAGTAGGTTGTAAATTAGAATGGAATGTGCCAGGAAAAAGCCCTTTATGTTTATGGCTCATTACTTCTTGTTCGTATTTGTAACTTAATTTTTATTTTTTATCACAGCAAATTTGATTACAAAGTTTTGTGTGTTCTAGGTGTGCAAGATGTGGTTCTTTCATACATATACATATATCTATCCTTCTTCGGATCCTTTTCCCATGTAGGTTATGACACAATGTTGAGTGGTCTTCTCTTGGTATTCCGTAGGCCTTTGGTGATTATATATTTCCCATGTGTTTGTATATCTCTGTTAGCCCCGAAGTTGTAATGTATCTAATCCTCACACCTTTCCGTTTGGTGAGCCATAAGTTTGTTTAATGAATCTGTGATTGCCTTTCTCTCTGGAAATATCTTCATTGGTATCGAATTTTAGGTAACACCTATAAGTGATATGATAGGACATGTGTCTTTCTCTTTCTCATTTACCACAAGTTGCGTGATTACTTCTAGACTCATCTATGGTGCTGCAAATGGCATTGTTTCATTTTTTCGCTAGCTAATATTCCATCTCGACCTGTAGCCGTTTTTCTTTGTCCACCCATCTGTTGGTGGACTTTTTGGTTACTTCCATATCTTGGCCATTGTAATACTGTGCAGTGCACATTTGCCTGCCTGTGTCTTTCCAACTCTGTCTTCTTAGGTTATAGGTCCAGGAATGGGCCTGCTGGGTCATATGGGAGCTCAATGTTTACCTTTGAAAGGCCCCTCCATTCTGTTCTCATTAGTGGCTCTTTCCAGGTTACGTCCCTCTTAAAGTTGAGGGTATGCATTTCTCCACAACACCTTCAGGATTGACTGTTTATAGATTGCTTGCTGATGGTGATTCTGACTGGTGTGAGCTGATACCTCTTTGTGGTTTGAATTTGCATGTGTGTCATATTCCATTGAAATTGACCTTTAAGGCGTGTCCTTTTTATTTTTCAAACTGTGATTACAGCTTAGTTCTTCAAAGTGTTTTCTTAAACTATGTGTCACATTTTAAAATGTTTTGGCCATTACTTCCTTCAAGACATTTTGAGGGCACGTTTCACTTACAGCCCTGCAGTACTTGTTCATATGAAGTGACCATTAGCACAGGCTTTACAGCTGCTTTTGCAGGTAACGGCCAGAGGGCGGCATCCTTTCTACGTTCCCCATTCGGGTAACTAGGGAAACAGACCTCCTGGCCAGCGGTGTTCCTCGCTTATAAATTAGAGTGGAATGTGCCCGGGTCAACCCAGAGAAGCTGCTATCTCCTTACTTTTGTTTGTTTTTTAAATTCAATTTATAGTTTTTATTGGAGTAATATTCCATTGTGTACATGGACCACTTCTTCTTGGTGCATTCCTCTGATGATGGACATTTTCAATGCTTCCGAGTGTTGGCTATGGTAAATATTGCTGGAGTGCAGGATTGCCAGCCTGTGACTTTTTGATTCGCATTTTCTCAGGACAAAGGCCCAGCAGTGGGTGTGATTGATGGACTGGTAGCTCAGTGTTTCCCTTTTCAAAGCACCTGCATTGTGTTTTCATTAGTGGCTCCTACCACGTCCCCCTTAGAACCGAGGGTACGCATTTCTCCACAATCACTTCAGCATTTATTGTTTGCAGCGTCTTTGCTAATGACCATTCTGACTGCTGTGAGCTGATAGGTTTTTCTAATTTGGGTTTGCATGTCTTTAAATATTCCTAAAATTCATCATTTTTCCACGCCTTTTCCTTTCTGTCAAAAAAAAAAACAGAAAAAAGTATGAGTACAATATACGTCTTGAATTTGTCTTCTTGGAAGGTTGCCCTGTTGTGAATTTATTGGTCGATTTTCGACCCCAGGCCTCTTTTGGAGAGCAGGTGTCATTTACAGAACTGCAAGTTTGGTGGATCTATAGGGACATTTAGCAATGGGTTTAAAGCTGCTGTTAAGGGTAACGGCCACAAGGAGGCAGCATTTCTCCGTTGTCAAATCTGGGTACTAGGGCAGCAGAGTCTTTCTGGAAGTCATGATCCTAGGTTGTAAATTAGAATGGAATGTGCTAGGAGAAACCTCCATTAGTGTAGGTCTCATTCCTTTTTGTTTTTTTTAAATTTTTTATCGGGGTATAGATTAGAATATTATTTACCCTAGGTTTACAATATCTGGTTCATTTGTACATTATATATGTCTAAGCATGTACAGATCCTCTTCCCATGTAAAATATTACAGAGTGTTCCATAGACCTCCCTTGCTATCTGGTCGGTCTTTTTGATATATGTATATAATATGAATTTGTATCTGTATAGTAACACTGATGTTAATTGATCCAATCCCCCCACCTTTCCTTTTAGATGAGCATAGTTTGTTTTCTAAGTCTGTGAGTGTCTTTCTCTGTGGAAATATGTTCATTTGTGTCAGTTATTAGATAACGCCTCTAAGTGATATCATAGGATATAGGTCTTTTGCTTTCCGACTTACCTCATGTTTTGTGATTATCTCCAGGCTCATCTGTGGTGCCTCAAAGAGCAGTGTTTCATTGTTTTCCGTGGCTCATATTCCATCGTGTACATGGACCACTTCTTTTTATCCATTCTCCTGTTGATGGACATCTTGGTAGCTTCACTCTCTCGGCTATTGTGAATAAGGCTGCAGTGCAGCTTTTGCAGCCTGTGTCTTCACGATTCTGTTCTGCTTAGGTGACAGGGCCAGTGGTTCACCCGCTGGATTGAATGGTACCTCAATTTTTACTTTTCCACCAGCTCCTTTCTGTTCTCATTATTGTCGGTTACCCTTTCACATCTCACCAGCAAGTAGAGGGCAGAAAGTTCTCTAAAACGTCTGCAGCGTTTATTGTTTGTAGACCTTTTCCGGATGGTCAGTTGACTGGAGAGTGTTGAAACCTTTTTGTAGATTCGATTGCATGAGTCTAATACTTCCTGAGGTTGAGCTTTTATCCATTTTCCTTTTCTTTAAAGAGAGTGAGTAAAACTTACCTCCTCATACTATCTTCCTGAAAGATTTGGGTTTTTTGCATTTTTTTGTTCATTCCCGACCTGAGCACAATTTTTGAGGGCAGGTGTCCTTTACAGCCCCGAGTCCTTGTGAATGTTCAGTGACCATTAGCTGTGGGTTTAAAGCCGCTCTTGTGGGAAATGGCCGCAAGGCGGCAGCATTTCTCCTTTACCAAATCTGGTTACTAGGACAACAGAGCCTTAATGGAAGTGGTGCAGTAGGTTGTAAATTAGAATGGAATGTGCCAGGAAAAAGCCCTTTATGTTTATGGCTCATTACTTCTTGTTCGTATTTGTAACTTAATTTTTATTTTTTATCACAGCAAATTTGATTACAAAGTTTTGTGTGTTCTAGGTGTGCAAGATGTGGTTCTTTCATACATATACATATATCTATCCTTCTTCGGATCCTTTTCCCATGTAGGTTATGACACAATGTTGAGTGGTCTTCTCTTGGTATTCCGTAGGCCTTTGGTGATTATATATTTCCCATGTGTTTGTATATCTCTGTTAGCCCCGAAGTTGTAATGTATCTAATCCTCACACCTTTCCGTTTGGTGAGCCATAAGTTTGTTTAATGAATCTGTGATTGCCTTTCTCTCTGGAAATATCTTCATTGGTATCGAATTTTAGGTAACACCTATAAGTGATATGATAGGACATGTGTCTTTCTCTTTCTCATTTACCACAAGTTGCGTGATTACTTCTAGACTCATCTATGGTGCTGCAAATGGCATTGTTTCATTTTTTCGCTAGCTAATATTCCATCTCGACCTGTAGCAGTTTTTCTTTGTCCACCCATCTGTTGGTGGACTTTTTGGTTACTTCCATATCTTGGCCATTGTAATACTGTGCAGTGCACATTTGCCTGCCTGTGTCTTTCCCATTCTGTCTTCTTAGGTTATAGGTCCAGGAATGGGCCTGCTGGGTCATATGGGAGCTCAATGTTTACCTTTGAAAGGCCCCTCCATTCTGTTCTCATTAGTGGCTCTTTCCAGGTTACGTCCCTCTTAAAGTTGAGGGTATGCATTTCTCCACAACACCTTCAGGATTGACTGTTTATAGATTGCTTGCTGATGGTGATTCTGACTGGTGTGAGCTGATACCTCTTTGTGGTTTGAATTTGCATGTGTGTCATATTCCATTGAAATTGACCTTTAAGGCGTGTCCTTTTTATTTTTCAAACTGTGATTACAGCTTAGTTCTTCAAAGTGTTTTCTTAAACTATGTGTCACATTTTAAAATGTTTTGGCCATTACTTCCTTCAAGACATTTTGAGGGCACGTTTCACTTACAGCCCTGCAGTACTTGTTCATATGAAGTGACCATTAGCACAGGCTTTACAGCTGCTTTTGCAGGTAACGGCCAGAGGGCGGCATCCTTTCTACGTTCCCCATTCGGGTAACTAGGGAAACAGACCTCCTGGCCAGCGGTGTTCCTCGCTTATAAATTAGAGTGGAATGTGCCCGGGTCAACCCAGAGAAGCTGCTATCTCCTTACTTTTGTTTGTTTTTTAAATTCAATTTATAGTTTTTATTGGAGTAATATTCCATTGTGTACATGGACCACTTCTTCTTGGTGCATTCCTCTGATGATGGACATTTTCAATGCTTCCGAGTGTTGGCTATGGTAAATATTGCTGGAGTGCAGGATTGCCAGCCTGTGACTTTTTGATTCGCATTTTCTCAGGACAAAGGCCCAGCAGTGGGTGTGATTGATGGACTGGTAGCTCAGTGTTTCCCTTTTCAAAGCACCTGCATTGTGTTTTCATTAGTGGCTCCTACCACGTCCCCCTTAGAACCGAGGGTACGCATTTCTCCACAATCACTTCAGCATTTATTGTTTGCAGCGTCTTTGCTAATGACCATTCTGACTGCTGTGAGCTGATAGGTTTTTCTAATTTGGGTTTGCATGTCTTTAAATATTCCTAAAATTCATCATTTTTCCACGCCTTTTCCTTTCTGTCAAAAAAAAAAACAGAAAAAAGTATGAGTACAATATACGTCTTGAATTTGTCTTCTTGGAAGGTTGCCCTGTTGTGAATTTATTGGTCGATTTTCGACCCCAGGCCTCTTTTGGAGAGCAGGTGTCATTTACAGAACTGCAAGTTTGGTGGATCTATAGGGACATTTAGCAATGGGTTTAAAGCTGCTGTTAAGGGTAACGGCCACAAGGAGGCAGCATTTCTCCGTTGTCAAATCTGGGTACTAGGGCAGCAGAGTCTTTCTGGAAGTCATGATCCTAGGTTGTAAATTAGAATGGAATGTGCTAGGAGAAACCTCCATTAGTGTAGGTCTCATTCCTTTTTGTTTTTTTTAAATTTTTTATCGGGGTATAGATTAGAATATTATTTACCCTAGGTTTACAATATCTGGTTCATTTGTACATTATATATGTCTAAGCATGTACAGATCCTCTTCCCATGTAAAATATTACAGAGTGTTCCATAGACCTCCCTTGCTATCTGGTCGGTCTTTTTGATATATGTATATAATATGAATTTGTATCTGTATAGTAACACTGATGTTAATTGATCCAATCCCCCCACCTTTCCTTTTAGATGAGCATAGTTTGTTTTCTAAGTCTGTGAGTGTCTTTCTCTGTGGAAATATGTTCATTTGTGTCAGTTATTAGATAACGCCTCTAAGTGATATCATAGGATATAGGTCTTTTGCTTTCCGACTTACCTCATGTTTTGTGATTATCTCCAGGCTCATCTGTGGTGCCTCAAAGAGCAGTGTTTCATTGTTTTCCGTGGCTCATATTCCATCGTGTACATGGACCACTTCTTTTTATCCATTCTCCTGTTGATGGACATCTTGGTAGCTTCACTCTCTCGGCTATTGTGAATAAGGCTGCAGTGCAGCTTTTGCAGCCTGTGTCTTCACGATTCTGTTCTGCTTAGGTGACAGGGCCAGTGGTTCACCCGCTGGATTGAATGGTACCTCAATTTTTACTTTTCCACCAGCTCCTTTCTGTTCTCATTATTGTCGGTTACCCTTTCACATCTCACCAGCAAGTAGAGGGCAGAAAGTTCTCTAAAACGTCTGCAGCGTTTATTGTTTGTAGACCTTTTCCGGATGGTCAGTTGACTGGAGAGTGTTGAAACCTTTTTGTAGATTCGATTGCATGAGTCTAATACTTCCTGAGGTTGAGCTTTTATCCATTTTCCTTTTCTTTAAAGAGAGTGAGTAAAACTTACCTCCTCATACTATCTTCCTGAAAGATTTGGGTTTTTTGCATTTTTTTGTTCATTCCCGACCTGAGCACAATTTTTGAGGGCAGGTGTCCTTTACAGCCCCGAGTCCTTGTGAATGTTCAGTGACCATTAGCTGTGGGTTTAAAGCCGCTCTTGTGGGAAACGGCCGCAAGGCGGCAGCATTTCTCCTTTACCAAATCTGGTTACTAGGACAACAGAGCCTTAATGGAAGTGGTGCAGTAGGTTGTAAATTAGAATGGAATGTGCCAGGAAAAAGCCCTTTATGTTTATGGCTCATTACTTCTTGTTCGTATTTGTAACTTAATTTTTATTTTTTATCACAGCAAATTTGATTACAAAGTTTTGTGTGTTCTAGGTGTGCAAGATGTGGTTCTTTCATACATATACATATATCTATCCTTCTTCGGATCCTTTTCCCATGTAGGTTATGACACAATGTTGAGTGGTCTTCTCTTGGTATTCCGTAGGCCTTTGGTGATTATATATTTCCCATGTGTTTGTATATCTCTGTTAGCCCCGAAGTTGTAATGTATCTAATCCTCACACCTTTCCGTTTGGTGAGCCATAAGTTTGTTTAATGAATCTGTGATTGCCTTTCTCTCTGGAAATATCTTCATTGGTATCGAATTTTAGGTAACACCTATAAGTGATATGATAGGACATGTGTCTTTCTCTTTCTCATTTACCACAAGTTGCGTGATTACTTCTAGACTCATCTATGGTGCTGCAAATGGCATTGTTTCATTTTTTCGCTAGCTAATATTCCATCTCGACCTGTAGCAGTTTTTCTTTGTCCACCCATCTGTTGGTGGACTTTTTGGTTACTTCCATATCTTGGCCATTGTAATACTGTGCAGTGCACATTTGCCTGCCTGTGTCTTTCCCATTCTGTCTTCTTAGGTTATAGGTCCAGGAATGGGCCTGCTGGGTCATATGGGAGCTCAATGTTTACCTTTGAAAGGCCCCTCCATTCTGTTCTCATTAGTGGCTCTTTCCAGGTTACGTCCCTCTTAAAGTTGAGGGTATGCATTTCTCCACAACACCTTCAGGATTGACTGTTTATAGATTGCTTGCTGATGGTGATTCTGACTGGTGTGAGCTGATACCTCTTTGTGGTTTGAATTTGCATGTGTGTCATATTCCATTGAAATTGACCTTTAAGGCGTGTCCTTTTTATTTTTCAAACTGTGATTACAGCTTAGTTCTTCAAAGTGTTTTCTTAAACTATGTGTCACATTTTAAAATGTTTTGGCCATTACTTCCTTCAAGACATTTTGAGGGCACGTTTCACTTACAGCCCTGCAGTACTTGTTCATATGAAGTGACCATTAGCACAGGCTTTACAGCTGCTTTTGCAGGTAACGGCCAGAGGGCGGCATCCTTTCTACGTTCCCCATTCGGGTAACTAGGGAAACAGACCTCCTGGCCAGCGGTGTTCCTCGCTTATAAATTAGAGTGGAATGTGCCCGGGTCAACCCAGAGAAGCTGCTATCTCCTTACTTTTGTTTGTTTTTTAAATTCAATTTATAGTTTTTATTGGAGTAATATTCCATTGTGTACATGGACCACTTCTTCTTGGTGCATTCCTCTGATGATGGACATTTTCAATGCTTCCGAGTGTTGGCTATGGTAAATATTGCTGGAGTGCAGGATTGCCAGCCTGTGACTTTTTGATTCGCATTTTCTCAGGACAAAGGCCCAGCAGTGGGTGTGATTGATGGACTGGTAGCTCAGTGTTTCCCTTTTCAAAGCACCTGCATTGTGTTTTCATTAGTGGCTCCTACCACGTCCCCCTTAGAACCGAGGGTACGCATTTCTCCACAATCACTTCAGCATTTATTGTTTGCAGCGTCTTTGCTAATGACCATTCTGACTGCTGTGAGCTGATAGGTTTTTCTAATTTGGGTTTGCATGTCTTTAAATATTCCTAAAATTCATCATTTTTCCACGCCTTTTCCTTTCTGTCAAAAAAAAAAACAGAAAAAAGTATGAGTACAATATACGTCTTGAATTTGTCTTCTTGGAAGGTTGCCCTGTTGTGAATTTATTGGTCGATTTTCGACCCCAGGCCTCTTTTGGAGAGCAGGTGTCATTTACAGAACTGCAAGTTTGGTGGATCTATAGGGACATTTAGCAATGGGTTTAAAGCTGCTGTTAAGGGTAACGGCCACAAGGAGGCAGCATTTCTCCGTTGTCAAATCTGGGTACTAGGGCAGCAGAGTCTTTCTGGAAGTCATGATCCTAGGTTGTAAATTAGAATGGAATGTGCTAGGAGAAACCTCCATTAGTGTAGGTCTCATTCCTTTTTGTTTTTTTTAAATTTTTTATCGGGGTATAGATTAGAATATTATTTACCCTAGGTTTACAATATCTGGTTCATTTGTACATTATATATGTCTAAGCATGTACAGATCCTCTTCCCATGTAAAATATTACAGAGTGTTCCATAGACCTCCCTTGCTATCTGGTCGGTCTTTTTGATATATGTATATAATATGAATTTGTATCTGTATAGTAACACTGATGTTAATTGATCCAATCCCCCCACCTTTCCTTTTAGATGAGCATAGTTTGTTTTCTAAGTCTGTGAGTGTCTTTCTCTGTGGAAATATGTTCATTTGTGTCAGTTATTAGATAACGCCTCTAAGTGATATCATAGGATATAGGTCTTTTGTTTTCCGACTTACCTCATATTTTGTGATTATCTCCAGGCTCATCTGTGGTGCCTCAAAGAGCAGTGTTTCATTGTTTTCCGTGGCTAATATTCCATCGTGTACATGGACCACTTCTTTTTATCCGTTCTCCTGTTGATGGACATCTTGGTAGCTTCACTCTCTCGTCTATTGTGAATAAGGCTGCAGTGCAGCTTTTGCAGCCTGTGTCTTCACGATTCTGTTCTTCTCAGGTGACAGGGCCAGTGGTTCACCCGCTGGATTGAATGGTACCTCAATTTTTACTTTTCCACCAGCTCCTTTCTGTTCTCATTATTGTCGGTTACCCTTTCACATCTCGCCAGCAAGTAGAGGGTAGAAAGTTCTCTAAAACGTCTGCAGCGTTTATTGTTTGTAGACCTTTTCCTGATGGTCAGTTGAATGGAGAGAGTTGAAACCTTTTTGTAGATTCGATTGCATGAGTCTAATACTTCCTGAGGTTGAGCTTTTATCCATTTTCCTTTTCTTTAAAGAGAGTGAGTAAAACTTACCTCCTCATACTATCTTCCTAAAAGATTTGTGTGTTTTAAATTTTTTTGTTCATTCCCGACCTGAGCACAATTTTTGAGGGCAGGTGTCCTTTACAGCCCCGAGTCCTTGTGAATGTTCAGTGACCATTAGCTGTGGGTTTAAAGCCGCTCTTGTGGGAAACGGCCGCAAGGCGGCAGCATTTCTCCTTTACCAAATCTGGTTACTAGGACAACAGAGCCTTAATGGAAGTGGTGCAGTAGGTTGTAAATTAGAATGGAATGTGCCAGGAAAAAGCCCTTTATGTTTATGGCTCATTACTTCTTGTTCGTATTTGTAACTTAATTTTTATTTTTTATCACAGCAAATTTGATTACAAAGTTTTGTGTGTTCTAGGTGTGCAAGATGTGGTTCTTTCATACATATACATATATCTATCCTTCTTCGGATCCTTTTCCCATGTAGGTTATGACACAATGTTGAGTGGTCTTCTCTTGGTATTCCGTAGGCCTTTGGTGATTATATATTTCCCATGTGTTTGTATATCTCTGTTAGCCCCGAAGTTGTAATGTATCTAATCCTCACACCTTTCCGTTTGGTGAGCCATAAGTTTGTTTAATGAATCTGTGATTGCCTTTCTCTCTGGAAATATCTTCATTGGTATCGAATTTTAGGTAACACCTATAAGTGATATGATAGGACATGTGTCTTTCTCTTTCTCATTTACCACAAGTTGCGTGATTACTTCTAGACTCATCTATGGTGCTGCAAATGGCATTGTTTCATTTTTTCGCTAGCTAATATTCCATCTCGACCTGTAGCCGTTTTTCTTTGTCCACCCATCTGTTGGTGGACTTTTTGGTTACTTCCATATCTTGGCCATTGTAATACTGTGCAGTGCACATTTGCCTGCCTGTGTCTTTCCAACTCTGTCTTCTTAGGTTATAGGTCCAGGAATGGGCCTGCTGGGTCATATGGGAGCTCAATGTTTACCTTTGAAAGGCCCCTCCATTCTGTTCTCATTAGTGGCTCTTTCCAGGTTACGTCCCTCTTAAAGTTGAGGGTATGCATTTCTCCACAACACCTTCAGGATTGACTGTTTATAGATTGCTTGCTGATGGTGATTCTGACTGGTGTGAGCTGATACCTCTTTGTGGTTTGAATTTGCATGTGTGTCATATTCCATTGAAATTGACCTTTAAGGCGTGTCCTTTTTATTTTTCAAACTGTGATTACAGCTTAGTTCTTCAAAGTGTTTTCTTAAACTATGTGTCACATTTTAAAATGTTTTGGCCATTACTTCCTTCAAGACATTTTGAGGGCACGTTTCACTTACAGCCCTGCAGTACTTGTTCATATGAAGTGACCATTAGCACAGGCTTTACAGCTGCTTTTGCAGGTAACGGCCAGAGGGCGGCATCCTTTCTACGTTCCCCATTCGGGTAACTAGGGAAACAGACCTCCTGGCCAGCGGTGTTCCTCGCTTATAAATTAGAGTGGAATGTGCCCGGGTCAACCCAGAGAAGCTGCTATCTCCTTACTTTTGTTTGTTTTTTAAATTCAATTTATAGTTTTTATTGGAGTAATATTCCATTGTGTACATGGACCACTTCTTCTTGGTGCATTCCTCTGATGATGGACATTTTCAATGCTTCCGAGTGTTGGCTATGGTAAATATTGCTGGAGTGCAGGATTGCCAGCCTGTGACTTTTTGATTCGCATTTTCTCAGGACAAAGGCCCAGCAGTGGGTGTGATTGATGGACTGGTAGCTCAGTGTTTCCCTTTTCAAAGCACCTGCATTGTGTTTTCATTAGTGGCTCCTACCACGTCCCCCTTAGAACCGAGGGTACGCATTTCTCCACAATCACTTCAGCATTTATTGTTTGCAGCGTCTTTGCTAATGACCATTCTGACTGCTGTGAGCTGATAGGTTTTTCTAATTTGGGTTTGCATGTCTTTAAATATTCCTAAAATTCATCATTTTTCCACGCCTTTTCCTTTCTGTCAAAAAAAAAAACAGAAAAAAGTATGAGTACAATATACGTCTTGAATTTGTCTTCTTGGAAGGTTGCCCTGTTGTGAATTTATTGGTCGATTTTCGACCCCAGGCCTCTTTTGGAGAGCAGGTGTCATTTACAGAACTGCAAGTTTGGTGGATCTATAGGGACATTTAGCAATGGGTTTAAAGCTGCTGTTAAGGGTAACGGCCACAAGGAGGCAGCATTTCTCCGTTGTCAAATCTGGGTACTAGGGCAGCAGAGTCTTTCTGGAAGTCATGATCCTAGGTTGTAAATTAGAATGGAATGTGCTAGGAGAAACCTCCATTAGTGTAGGTCTCATTCCTTTTTGTTTTTTTTAAATTTTTTATCGGGGTATAGATTAGAATATTATTTACCCTAGGTTTACAATATCTGGTTCATTTGTACATTATATATGTCTAAGCATGTACAGATCCTCTTCCCATGTAAAATATTACAGAGTGTTCCATAGACCTCCCTTGCTATCTGGTCGGTCTTTTTGATATATGTATATAATATGAATTTGTATCTGTATAGTAACACTGATGTTAATTGATCCAATCCCCCCACCTTTCCTTTTAGATGAGCATAGTTTGTTTTCTAAGTCTGTGAGTGTCTTTCTCTGTGGAAATATGTTCATTTGTGTCAGTTATTAGATAACGCCTCTAAGTGATATCATAGGATATAGGTCTTTTGCTTTCCGACTTACCTCATGTTTTGTGATTATCTCCAGGCTCATCTGTGGTGCCTCAAAGAGCAGTGTTTCATTGTTTTCCGTGGCTCATATTCCATCGTGTACATGGACCACTTCTTTTTATCCATTCTCCTGTTGATGGACATCTTGGTAGCTTCACTCTCTCGGCTATTGTGAATAAGGCTGCAGTGCAGCTTTTGCAGCCTGTGTCTTCACGATTCTGTTCTGCTTAGGTGACAGGGCCAGTGGTTCACCCGCTGGATTGAATGGTACCTCAATTTTTACTTTTCCACCAGCTCCTTTCTGTTCTCATTATTGTCGGTTACCCTTTCACATCTCACCAGCAAGTAGAGGGCAGAAAGTTCTCTAAAACGTCTGCAGCGTTTATTGTTTGTAGACCTTTTCCGGATGGTCAGTTGACTGGAGAGTGTTGAAACCTTTTTGTAGATTCGATTGCATGAGTCTAATACTTCCTGAGGTTGAGCTTTTATCCATTTTCCTTTTCTTTAAAGAGAGTGAGTAAAACTTACCTCCTCATACTATCTTCCTGAAAGATTTGGGTTTTTTGCATTTTTTTGTTCATTCCCGACCTGAGCACAATTTTTGAGGGCAGGTGTCCTTTACAGCCCCGAGTCCTTGTGAATGTTCAGTGACCATTAGCTGTGGGTTTAAAGCCGCTCTTGTGGGAAATGGCCGCAAGGCGGCAGCATTTCTCCTTTACCAAATCTGGTTACTAGGACAACAGAGCCTTAATGGAAGTGGTGCAGTAGGTTGTAAATTAGAATGGAATGTGCCAGGAAAAAGCCCTTTATGTTTATGGCTCATTACTTCTTGTTCGTATTTGTAACTTAATTTTTATTTTTTATCACAGCAAATTTGATTACAAAGTTTTGTGTGTTCTAGGTGTGCAAGATGTGGTTCTTTCATACATATACATATATCTATCCTTCTTCGGATCCTTTTCCCATGTAGGTTATGACACAATGTTGAGTGGTCTTCTCTTGGTATTCCGTAGGCCTTTGGTGATTATATATTTCCCATGTGTTTGTATATCTCTGTTAGCCCCGAAGTTGTAATGTATCTAATCCTCACACCTTTCCGTTTGGTGAGCCATAAGTTTGTTTAATGAATCTGTGATTGCCTTTCTCTCTGGAAATATCTTCATTGGTATCGAATTTTAGGTAACACCTATAAGTGATATGATAGGACATGTGTCTTTCTCTTTCTCATTTACCACAAGTTGCGTGATTACTTCTAGACTCATCTATGGTGCTGCAAATGGCATTGTTTCATTTTTTCGCTAGCTAATATTCCATCTCGACCTGTAGCAGTTTTTCTTTGTCCACCCATCTGTTGGTGGACTTTTTGGTTACTTCCATATCTTGGCCATTGTAATACTGTGCAGTGCACATTTGCCTGCCTGTGTCTTTCCCATTCTGTCTTCTTAGGTTATAGGTCCAGGAATGGGCCTGCTGGGTCATATGGGAGCTCAATGTTTACCTTTGAAAGGCCCCTCCATTCTGTTCTCATTAGTGGCTCTTTCCAGGTTACGTCCCTCTTAAAGTTGAGGGTATGCATTTCTCCACAACACCTTCAGGATTGACTGTTTATAGATTGCTTGCTGATGGTGATTCTGACTGGTGTGAGCTGATACCTCTTTGTGGTTTGAATTTGCATGTGTGTCATATTCCATTGAAATTGACCTTTAAGGCGTGTCCTTTTTATTTTTCAAACTGTGATTACAGCTTAGTTCTTCAAAGTGTTTTCTTAAACTATGTGTCACATTTTAAAATGTTTTGGCCATTACTTCCTTCAAGACATTTTGAGGGCACGTTTCACTTACAGCCCTGCAGTACTTGTTCATATGAAGTGACCATTAGCACAGGCTTTACAGCTGCTTTTGCAGGTAACGGCCAGAGGGCGGCATCCTTTCTACGTTCCCCATTCGGGTAACTAGGGAAACAGACCTCCTGGCCAGCGGTGTTCCTCGCTTATAAATTAGAGTGGAATGTGCCCGGGTCAACCCAGAGAAGCTGCTATCTCCTTACTTTTGTTTGTTTTTTAAATTCAATTTATAGTTTTTATTGGAGTAATATTCCATTGTGTACATGGACCACTTCTTCTTGGTGCATTCCTCTGATGATGGACATTTTCAATGCTTCCGAGTGTTGGCTATGGTAAATATTGCTGGAGTGCAGGATTGCCAGCCTGTGACTTTTTGATTCGCATTTTCTCAGGACAAAGGCCCAGCAGTGGGTGTGATTGATGGACTGGTAGCTCAGTGTTTCCCTTTTCAAAGCACCTGCATTGTGTTTTCATTAGTGGCTCCTACCACGTCCCCCTTAGAACCGAGGGTACGCATTTCTCCACAATCACTTCAGCATTTATTGTTTGCAGCGTCTTTGCTAATGACCATTCTGACTGCTGTGAGCTGATAGGTTTTTCTAATTTGGGTTTGCATGTCTTTAAATATTCCTAAAATTCATCATTTTTCCACGCCTTTTCCTTTCTGTCAAAAAAAAAAACAGAAAAAAGTATGAGTACAATATACGTCTTGAATTTGTCTTCTTGGAAGGTTGCCCTGTTGTGAATTTATTGGTCGATTTTCGACCCCAGGCCTCTTTTGGAGAGCAGGTGTCATTTACAGAACTGCAAGTTTGGTGGATCTATAGGGACATTTAGCAATGGGTTTAAAGCTGCTGTTAAGGGTAACGGCCACAAGGAGGCAGCATTTCTCCGTTGTCAAATCTGGGTACTAGGGCAGCAGAGTCTTTCTGGAAGTCATGATCCTAGGTTGTAAATTAGAATGGAATGTGCTAGGAGAAACCTCCATTAGTGTAGGTCTCATTCCTTTTTGTTTTTTTTAAATTTTTTATCGGGGTATAGATTAGAATATTATTTACCCTAGGTTTACAATATCTGGTTCATTTGTACATTATATATGTCTAAGCATGTACAGATCCTCTTCCCATGTAAAATATTACAGAGTGTTCCATAGACCTCCCTTGCTATCTGGTCGGTCTTTTTGATATATGTATATAATATGAATTTGTATCTGTATAGTAACACTGATGTTAATTGATCCAATCCCCCCACCTTTCCTTTTAGATGAGCATAGTTTGTTTTCTAAGTCTGTGAGTGTCTTTCTCTGTGGAAATATGTTCATTTGTGTCAGTTATTAGATAACGCCTCTAAGTGATATCATAGGATATAGGTCTTTTGCTTTCCGACTTACCTCATGTTTTGTGATTATCTCCAGGCTCATCTGTGGTGCCTCAAAGAGCAGTGTTTCATTGTTTTCCGTGGCTCATATTCCATCGTGTACATGGACCACTTCTTTTTATCCATTCTCCTGTTGATGGACATCTTGGTAGCTTCACTCTCTCGGCTATTGTGAATAAGGCTGCAGTGCAGCTTTTGCAGCCTGTGTCTTCACGATTCTGTTCTGCTTAGGTGACAGGGCCAGTGGTTCACCCGCTGGATTGAATGGTACCTCAATTTTTACTTTTCCACCAGCTCCTTTCTGTTCTCATTATTGTCGGTTACCCTTTCACATCTCACCAGCAAGTAGAGGGCAGAAAGTTCTCTAAAACGTCTGCAGCGTTTATTGTTTGTAGACCTTTTCCGGATGGTCAGTTGACTGGAGAGTGTTGAAACCTTTTTGTAGATTCGATTGCATGAGTCTAATACTTCCTGAGGTTGAGCTTTTATCCATTTTCCTTTTCTTTAAAGAGAGTGAGTAAAACTTACCTCCTCATACTATCTTCCTGAAAGATTTGGGTTTTTTGCATTTTTTTGTTCATTCCCGACCTGAGCACAATTTTTGAGGGCAGGTGTCCTTTACAGCCCCGAGTCCTTGTGAATGTTCAGTGACCATTAGCTGTGGGTTTAAAGCCGCTCTTGTGGGAAACGGCCGCAAGGCGGCAGCATTTCTCCTTTACCAAATCTGGTTACTAGGACAACAGAGCCTTAATGGAAGTGGTGCAGTAGGTTGTAAATTAGAATGGAATGTGCCAGGAAAAAGCCCTTTATGTTTATGGCTCATTACTTCTTGTTCGTATTTGTAACTTAATTTTTATTTTTTATCACAGCAAATTTGATTACAAAGTTTTGTGTGTTCTAGGTGTGCAAGATGTGGTTCTTTCATACATATACATATATCTATCCTTCTTCGGATCCTTTTCCCATGTAGGTTATGACACAATGTTGAGTGGTCTTCTCTTGGTATTCCGTAGGCCTTTGGTGATTATATATTTCCCATGTGTTTGTATATCTCTGTTAGCCCCGAAGTTGTAATGTATCTAATCCTCACACCTTTCCGTTTGGTGAGCCATAAGTTTGTTTAATGAATCTGTGATTGCCTTTCTCTCTGGAAATATCTTCATTGGTATCGAATTTTAGGTAACACCTATAAGTGATATGATAGGACATGTGTCTTTCTCTTTCTCATTTACCACAAGTTGCGTGATTACTTCTAGACTCATCTATGGTGCTGCAAATGGCATTGTTTCATTTTTTCGCTAGCTAATATTCCATCTCGACCTGTAGCAGTTTTTCTTTGTCCACCCATCTGTTGGTGGACTTTTTGGTTACTTCCATATCTTGGCCATTGTAATACTGTGCAGTGCACATTTGCCTGCCTGTGTCTTTCCCATTCTGTCTTCTTAGGTTATAGGTCCAGGAATGGGCCTGCTGGGTCATATGGGAGCTCAATGTTTACCTTTGAAAGGCCCCTCCATTCTGTTCTCATTAGTGGCTCTTTCCAGGTTACGTCCCTCTTAAAGTTGAGGGTATGCATTTCTCCACAACACCTTCAGGATTGACTGTTTATAGATTGCTTGCTGATGGTGATTCTGACTGGTGTGAGCTGATACCTCTTTGTGGTTTGAATTTGCATGTGTGTCATATTCCATTGAAATTGACCTTTAAGGCGTGTCCTTTTTATTTTTCAAACTGTGATTACAGCTTAGTTCTTCAAAGTGTTTTCTTAAACTATGTGTCACATTTTAAAATGTTTTGGCCATTACTTCCTTCAAGACATTTTGAGGGCACGTTTCACTTACAGCCCTGCAGTACTTGTTCATATGAAGTGACCATTAGCACAGGCTTTACAGCTGCTTTTGCAGGTAACGGCCAGAGGGCGGCATCCTTTCTACGTTCCCCATTCGGGTAACTAGGGAAACAGACCTCCTGGCCAGCGGTGTTCCTCGCTTATAAATTAGAGTGGAATGTGCCCGGGTCAACCCAGAGAAGCTGCTATCTCCTTACTTTTGTTTGTTTTTTAAATTCAATTTATAGTTTTTATTGGAGTAATATTCCATTGTGTACATGGACCACTTCTTCTTGGTGCATTCCTCTGATGATGGACATTTTCAATGCTTCCGAGTGTTGGCTATGGTAAATATTGCTGGAGTGCAGGATTGCCAGCCTGTGACTTTTTGATTCGCATTTTCTCAGGACAAAGGCCCAGCAGTGGGTGTGATTGATGGACTGGTAGCTCAGTGTTTCCCTTTTCAAAGCACCTGCATTGTGTTTTCATTAGTGGCTCCTACCACGTCCCCCTTAGAACCGAGGGTACGCATTTCTCCACAATCACTTCAGCATTTATTGTTTGCAGCGTCTTTGCTAATGACCATTCTGACTGCTGTGAGCTGATAGGTTTTTCTAATTTGGGTTTGCATGTCTTTAAATATTCCTAAAATTCATCATTTTTCCACGCCTTTTCCTTTCTGTCAAAAAAAAAAACAGAAAAAAGTATGAGTACAATATACGTCTTGAATTTGTCTTCTTGGAAGGTTGCCCTGTTGTGAATTTATTGGTCGATTTTCGACCCCAGGCCTCTTTTGGAGAGCAGGTGTCATTTACAGAACTGCAAGTTTGGTGGATCTATAGGGACATTTAGCAATGGGTTTAAAGCTGCTGTTAAGGGTAACGGCCACAAGGAGGCAGCATTTCTCCGTTGTCAAATCTGGGTACTAGGGCAGCAGAGTCTTTCTGGAAGTCATGATCCTAGGTTGTAAATTAGAATGGAATGTGCTAGGAGAAACCTCCATTAGTGTAGGTCTCATTCCTTTTTGTTTTTTTTAAATTTTTTATCGGGGTATAGATTAGAATATTATTTACCCTAGGTTTACAATATCTGGTTCATTTGTACATTATATATGTCTAAGCATGTACAGATCCTCTTCCCATGTAAAATATTACAGAGTGTTCCATAGACCTCCCTTGCTATCTGGTCGGTCTTTTTGATATATGTATATAATATGAATTTGTATCTGTATAGTAACACTGATGTTAATTGATCCAATCCCCCCACCTTTCCTTTTAGATGAGCATAGTTTGTTTTCTAAGTCTGTGAGTGTCTTTCTCTGTGGAAATATGTTCATTTGTGTCAGTTATTAGATAACGCCTCTAAGTGATATCATAGGATATAGGTCTTTTGTTTTCCGACTTACCTCATATTTTGTGATTATCTCCAGGCTCATCTGTGGTGCCTCAAAGAGCAGTGTTTCATTGTTTTCCGTGGCTAATATTCCATCGTGTACATGGACCACTTCTTTTTATCCATTCTCCTGTTGATGGACATCTTGGTAGCTTCACTCTCTCGTCTATTGTGAATAAGGCTGCAGTGCAGCTTTTGCAGCCTGTGTCTTCACGATTCTGTTCTTCTCAGGTGACAGGGCCAGTGGTTCACCCGCTGGATTGAATGGTACCTCAAATTTTACTTTTCCACCAGCTCCTTTCTGTTCTCATTATTGTCGGTTACCCTTTCACATCTCGCCAGCAAGTAGAGGGTAGAAAGTTCTCTAAAACGTCTGCAGCGTTTATTGTTTGTAGACCTTTTCCTGATGGTCAGTTGAATGGAGAGAGTTGAAACCTTTTTGTAGATTCGATTGCATGAGTCTAATACTTCCTGAGGTTGAGCTTTTATCCATTTTCCTTTTCTTTAAAGAGAGTGAGTAAAACTTACCTCCTCATACTATCTTCCTAAAAGATTTGTGTGTTTTAAATTTTTTTGTTCATTCCCGACCTGAGCACAATTTTTGAGGGCAGGTGTCCTTTACAGCCCCGAGTCCTTGTGAATGTTCAGTGACCATTAGCTGTGGGTTTAAAGCCGCTCTTGTGGGAAACGGCCGCAAGGCGGCAGCATTTCTCCTTTACCAAATCTGGTTACTAGGACAACAGAGCCTTAATGGAAGTGGTGCAGTAGGTTGTAAATTAGAATGGAATGTGCCAGGAAAAAGCCCTTTATGTTTATGGCTCATTACTTCTTGTTCGTATTTGTAACTTAATTTTTATTTTTTATCACAGCAAATTTGATTACAAAGTTTTGTGTGTTCTAGGTGTGCAAGATGTGGTTCTTTCATACATATACATATATCTATCCTTCTTCGGATCCTTTTCCCATGTAGGTTATGACACAATGTTGAGTGGTCTTCTCTTGGTATTCCGTAGGCCTTTGGTGATTATATATTTCCCATGTGTTTGTATATCTCTGTTAGCCCCGAAGTTGTAATGTATCTAATCCTCACACCTTTCCGTTTGGTGAGCCATAAGTTTGTTTAATGAATCTGTGATTGCCTTTCTCTCTGGAAATATCTTCATTGGTATCGAATTTTAGGTAACACCTATAAGTGATATGATAGGACATGTGTCTTTCTCTTTCTCATTTACCACAAGTTGCGTGATTACTTCTAGACTCATCTATGGTGCTGCAAATGGCATTGTTTCATTTTTTCGCTAGCTAATATTCCATCTCGACATGTAGCCGTTTTTCTTTGTCCACCCATCTGTTGGTGGACTTTTTGGTTACTTCCATATCTTGGCCATTGTAATACTGTGCAGTGCACATTTGCCTGCCTGTGTCTTTCCAACTCTGTCTTCTTAGGTTATAGGTCCAGGAATGGGCCTGCTGGGTCATATGGGAGCTCAATGTTTACCTTTGAAAGGCCCCTCCATTCTGTTCTCATTAGTGGCTCTTTCCAGGTTACGTCCCTCTTAAAGTTGAGGGTATGCATTTCTCCACAACACCTTCAGGATTGACTGTTTATAGATTGCTTGCTGATGGTGATTCTGACTGGTGTGAGCTGATACCTCTTTGTGGTTTGAATTTGCATGTGTGTCATATTCCGTTGAAATTGACCTTTAAGGCGTGTCCTTTTTATTTTTCAAACTGTGATTACAGCTTAGTTCTTCAAAGTGTTTTCTTAAAGTATGTGTCACATTTTAAAATGTTTTGGCCATTACTTCCCTCAAGACATTTTGAGGGCCCATTTCACTTACTGCCCTGCAGTACATGTTCATGTGAAGTGACCATTAGCACAGGCTTTACAGCTGCTTTTGCAGGTAACGGCCAGAGGGCGGCATCCTTTCTACGTTCCCCACTCGGGTAACTAGGGAAACAGACCTCCCGGCCAGCGGTGTTCCTCGCTTATAAATTAGAGTGGAATGTGCCCCGGTCAACCCACAGAAGCTGCTATCTCCTTACTTTTGTTTGTTTTTTAAATTCAATTTATAGTTTTTATTGGAGTAATATTCCATTGTGTACATGGACCACTTCTTCTTGGTGCATTCCTCTGATGATGGACATTTTCAATGCTTCCGAGTGTTGGCTATGGTAAATATTGCTGGAGTGCAGGATTGCCAGCCTGTGACTTTTTGATTCGCATTTTCTCAGGACAAAGGCCCAGCAGTGGGTGTGATTGATGGACTGGTAGCTCAGTGTTTCCCTTTTCAAAGCACCTGCATTGTGTTTTCATTAGTGGCTCCTACCACGTCCCCCTTAGAACCGAGGGTACGCATTTCTCCACAATCACTTCAGCATTTATTGTTTGCAGCGTCTTTGCTAATGACCATTCTGACTGCTGTGAGCTGATAGGTTTTTCTAATTTGGGTTTGCATGTCTTTAAATATTCCTAAAATTCATCATTTTTCCACGCCTTTTCCTTTCTGTCAAAAAAAAAAACAGAAAAAAGTATGAGTACAATATACGTCTTGAATTTGTCTTCTTGGAAGGTTGCCCTGTTGTGAATTTATTGGTCGATTTTCGACCCCAGGCCTCTTTTGGAGAGCAGGTGTCATTTACAGAACTGCAAGTTTGGTGGATCTATAGGGACATTTAGCAATGGGTTTAAAGCTGCTGTTAAGGGTAACGGCCACAAGGAGGCAGCATTTCTCCGTTGTCAAATCTGGGTACTAGGGCAGCAGAGTCTTTCTGGAAGTCATGATCCTAGGTTGTAAATTAGAATGGAATGTGCTAGGAGAAACCTCCATTAGTGTAGGTCTCATTCCTTTTTGTTTTTTTTAAATTTTTTATCGGGGTATAGATTAGAATATTATTTACCCTAGGTTTACAATATCTGGTTCATTTGTACATTATATATGTCTAAGCATGTACAGATCCTCTTCCCATGTAAAATATTACAGAGTGTTCCATAGACCTCCCTTGCTATCTGGTCGGTCTTTTTGATATATGTATATAATATGAATTTGTATCTGTATAGTAACACTGATGTTAATTGATCCAATCCCCCCACCTTTCCTTTTAGATGAGCATAGTTTGTTTTCTAAGTCTGTGAGTGTCTTTCTCTGTGGAAATATGTTCATTTGTGTCAGTTATTAGATAACGCCTCTAAGTGATATCATAGGATATAGGTCTTTTGCTTTCCGACTTACCTCATGTTTTGTGATTATCTCCAGGCTCATCTGTGGTGCCTCAAAGAGCAGTGTTTCATTGTTTTCCGTGGCTCATATTCCATCGTGTACATGGACCACTTCTTTTTATCCATTCTCCTGTTGATGGACATCTTGGTAGCTTCACTCTCTCGGCTATTGTGAATAAGGCTGCAGTGCAGCTTTTGCAGCCTGTGTCTTCACGATTCTGTTCTGCTTAGGTGACAGGGCCAGTGGTTCACCCGCTGGATTGAATGGTACCTCAATTTTTACTTTTCCACCAGCTCCTTTCTGTTCTCATTATTGTCGGTTACCCTTTCACATCTCACCAGCAAGTAGAGGGCAGAAAGTTCTCTAAAACGTCTGCAGCGTTTATTGTTTGTAGACCTTTTCCGGATGGTCAGTTGACTGGAGAGTGTTGAAACCTTTTTGTAGATTCGATTGCATGAGTCTAATACTTCCTGAGGTTGAGCTTTTATCCATTTTCCTTTTCTTTAAAGAGAGTGAGTAAAACTTACCTCCTCATACTATCTTCCTGAAAGATTTGGGTTTTTTGCATTTTTTTGTTCATTCCCGACCTGAGCACAATTTTTGAGGGCAGGTGTCCTTTACAGCCCCGAGTCCTTGTGAATGTTCAGTGACCATTAGCTGTGGGTTTAAAGCCGCTCTTGTGGGAAACGGCCGCAAGGCGGCAGCATTTCTCCTTTACCAAATCTGGTTACTAGGACAACAGAGCCTTAATGGAAGTGGTGCAGTAGGTTGTAAATTAGAATGGAATGTGCCAGGAAAAAGCCCTTTATGTTTATGGCTCATTACTTCTTGTTCGTATTTGTAACTTAATTTTTATTTTTTATCACAGCAAATTTGATTACAAAGTTTTGTGTGTTCTAGGTGTGCAAGATGTGGTTCTTTCATACATATACATATATCTATCCTTCTTCGGATCCTTTTCCCATGTAGGTTATGACACAATGTTGAGTGGTCTTCTCTTGGTATTCCGTAGGCCTTTGGTGATTATATATTTCCCATGTGTTTGTATATCTCTGTTAGCCCCGAAGTTGTAATGTATCTAATCCTCACACCTTTCCGTTTGGTGAGCCATAAGTTTGTTTAATGAATCTGTGATTGCCTTTCTCTCTGGAAATATCTTCATTGGTATCGAATTTTAGGTAACACCTATAAGTGATATGATAGGACATGTGTCTTTCTCTTTCTCATTTACCACAAGTTGCGTGATTACTTCTAGACTCATCTATGGTGCTGCAAATGGCATTGTTTCATTTTTTCGCTAGCTAATATTCCATCTCGACCTGTAGCAGTTTTTCTTTGTCCACCCATCTGTTGGTGGACTTTTTGGTTACTTCCATATCTTGGCCATTGTAATACTGTGCAGTGCACATTTGCCTGCCTGTGTCTTTCCCATTCTGTCTTCTTAGGTTATAGGTCCAGGAATGGGCCTGCTGGGTCATATGGGAGCTCAATGTTTACCTTTGAAAGGCCCCTCCATTCTGTTCTCATTAGTGGCTCTTTCCAGGTTACGTCCCTCTTAAAGTTGAGGGTATGCATTTCTCCACAACACCTTCAGGATTGACTGTTTATAGATTGCTTGCTGATGGTGATTCTGACTGGTGTGAGCTGATACCTCTTTGTGGTTTGAATTTGCATGTGTGTCATATTCCATTGAAATTGACCTTTAAGGCGTGTCCTTTTTATTTTTCAAACTGTGATTACAGCTTAGTTCTTCAAAGTGTTTTCTTAAACTATGTGTCACATTTTAAAATGTTTTGGCCATTACTTCCTTCAAGACATTTTGAGGGCACGTTTCACTTACAGCCCTGCAGTACTTGTTCATATGAAGTGACCATTAGCACAGGCTTTACAGCTGCTTTTGCAGGTAACGGCCAGAGGGCGGCATCCTTTCTACGTTCCCCATTCGGGTAACTAGGGAAACAGACCTCCTGGCCAGCGGTGTTCCTCGCTTATAAATTAGAGTGGAATGTGCCCGGGTCAACCCAGAGAAGCTGCTATCTCCTTACTTTTGTTTGTTTTTTAAATTCAATTTATAGTTTTTATTGGAGTAATATTCCATTGTGTACATGGACCACTTCTTCTTGGTGCATTCCTCTGATGATGGACATTTTCAATGCTTCCGAGTGTTGGCTATGGTAAATATTGCTGGAGTGCAGGATTGCCAGCCTGTGACTTTTTGATTCGCATTTTCTCAGGACAAAGGCCCAGCAGTGGGTGTGATTGATGGACTGGTAGCTCAGTGTTTCCCTTTTCAAAGCACCTGCATTGTGTTTTCATTAGTGGCTCCTACCACGTCCCCCTTAGAACCGAGGGTACGCATTTCTCCACAATCACTTCAGCATTTATTGTTTGCAGCGTCTTTGCTAATGACCATTCTGACTGCTGTGAGCTGATAGGTTTTTCTAATTTGGGTTTGCATGTCTTTAAATATTCCTAAAATTCATCATTTTTCCACGCCTTTTCCTTTCTGTCAAAAAAAAAAACAGAAAAAAGTATGAGTACAATATACGTCTTGAATTTGTCTTCTTGGAAGGTTGCCCTGTTGTGAATTTATTGGTCGATTTTCGACCCCAGGCCTCTTTTGGAGAGCAGGTGTCATTTACAGAACTGCAAGTTTGGTGGATCTATAGGGACATTTAGCAATGGGTTTAAAGCTGCTGTTAAGGGTAACGGCCACAAGGAGGCAGCATTTCTCCGTTGTCAAATCTGGGTACTAGGGCAGCAGAGTCTTTCTGGAAGTCATGATCCTAGGTTGTAAATTAGAATGGAATGTGCTAGGAGAAACCTCCATTAGTGTAGGTCTCATTCCTTTTTGTTTTTTTTAAATTTTTTATCGGGTTATAGATTAGAATATTATTTACCCTAGGTTTACAATATCTGGTTCATTTGTACATTATATATGTCTAAGCATGTACAGATCCTCTTCCCATGTAAAATATTACAGAGTGTTCCATAGACCTCCCTTGCTATCTGGTCGGTCTTTTTGATATATGTATATAATATGAATTTGTATCTGTATAGTAACACTGATGTTAATTGATCCAATCCCCCCACCTTTCCTTTTAGATGAGCATAGTTTGTTTTCTAAGTCTGTGAGTGTCTTTCTCTGTGGAAATATGTTCATTTGTGTCAGTTATTAGATAACGCCTCTAAGTGATATCATAGGATATAGGTCTTTTGTTTTCCGACTTACCTCATATTTTGTGATTATCTCCAGGCTCATCTGTGGTGCCTCAAAGAGCAGTGTTTCATTGTTTTCCGTGGCTAATATTCCATCGTGTACATGGACCACTTCTTTTTATCCATTCTCCTGTTGATGGACATCTTGGTAGCTTCACTCTCTCGTCTATTGTGAATAAGGCTGCAGTGCAGCTTTTGCAGCCTGTGTCTTCACGATTCTGTTCTTCTCAGGTGACAGGGCCAGTGGTTCACCCGCTGGATTGAATGGTACCTCAATTTTTACTTTTCCACCAGCTCCTTTCTGTTCTCATTATTGTCGGTTACCCTTTCACATCTCGCCAGCAAGTAGAGGGTAGAAAGTTCTCTAAAACGTCTGCAGCGTTTATTGTTTGTAGACCTTTTCCTGATGGTCAGTTGAATGGAGAGAGTTGAAACCTTTTTGTAGATTCGATTGCATGAGTCTAATACTTCCTGAGGTTGAGCTTTTATCCATTTTCCTTTTCTTTAAAGAGAGTGAGTAAAACTTACCTCCTCATACTATCTTCCTAAAAGATTTGTGTGTTTTAAATTTTTTTGTTCATTCCCGACCTGAGCACAATTTTTGAGGGCAGGTGTCCTTTACAGCCCCGAGTCCTTGTGAATGTTCAGTGACCATTAGCTGTGGGTTTAAAGCCGCTCTTGTGGGAAACGGCCGCAAGGCGGCAGCATTTCTCCTTTACCAAATCTGGTTACTAGGACAACAGAGCCTTAATGGAAGTGGTGCAGTAGGTTGTAAATTAGAATGGAATGTGCCAGGAAAAAGCCCTTTATGTTTATGGCTCATTACTTCTTGTTCGTATTTGTAACTTAATTTTTATTTTTTATCACAGCAAATTTGATTACAAAGTTTTGTGTGTTCTAGGTGTGCAAGATGTGGTTCTTTCATACATATACATATATCTATCCTTCTTCGGATCCTTTTCCCATGTAGGTTATGACACAATGTTGAGTGGTCTTCTCTTGGTATTCCGTAGGCCTTTGGTGATTATATATTTCCCATGTGTTTGTATATCTCTGTTAGCCCCGAAGTTGTAATGTATCTAATCCTCACACCTTTCCGTTTGGTGAGCCATAAGTTTGTTTAATGAATCTGTGATTGCCTTTCTCTCTGGAAATATCTTCATTGGTATCGAATTTTAGGTAACACCTATAAGTGATATGATAGGACATGTGTCTTTCTCTTTCTCATTTACCACAAGTTGCGTGATTACTTCTAGACTCATCTATGGTGCTGCAAATGGCATTGTTTCATTTTTTCGCTAGCTAATATTCCATCTCGACATGTAGCCGTTTTTCTTTGTCCACCCATCTGTTGGTGGACTTTTTGGTTACTTCCATATCTTGGCCATTGTAATACTGTGCAGTGCACATTTGCCTGCCTGTGTCTTTCCAACTCTGTCTTCTTAGGTTATAGGTCCAGGAATGGGCCTGCTGGGTCATATGGGAGCTCAATGTTTACCTTTGAAAGGCCCCTCCATTCTGTTCTCATTAGTGGCTCTTTCCAGGTTACGTCCCTCTTAAAGTTGAGGGTATGCATTTCTCCACAACACCTTCAGGATTGACTGTTTATAGATTGCTTGCTGATGGTGATTCTGACTGGTGTGAGCTGATACCTCTTTGTGGTTTGA
Organism: Balaenoptera physalus; assembly: GCF_965194825.1. NCBI lineage: Eukaryota > Metazoa > Chordata > Mammalia > Artiodactyla > Balaenopteridae > Balaenoptera > Balaenoptera physalus. Next base: position 19,485,070 of record NC_138884.1, on the reverse strand, counting down.
ATTTGCATGTGTGTCATATTCCGTTGAAATTGACCTTTAAGGCGTGTCCTTTTTATTTTTCAAACTGTGATTACAGCTTAGTTCTTCAAAGTGTTTTCTTAAAGTATGTGTCACATTTTAAAATGTTTTGGCCATTACTTCCCTCAAGACATTTTGAGGGCCCATTTCACTTACTGCCCTGCAGTACATGTTCATGTGAAGTGACCATTAGCACAGGCTTTACAGCTGCTTTTGCAGGTAACGGCCAGAGGGCGGCATCCTTTCTACGTTCCCCACTCGGGTAACTAGGGAAACAGACCTCCCGGCCAGCGGTGTTCCTCGCTTATAAATTAGAGTGGAATGTGCCCCGGTCAACCCACAGAAGCTGCTATCTCCTTACTTTTGTTTGTTTTTTAAATTCAATTTATAGTTTTTATTGGAGTAATATTCCATTGTGTACATGGACCACTTCTTCTTGGTGCATTCCTCTGATGATGGACATTTTCAATGCTTCCGAGTGTTGGCTATGGTAAATATTGCTGGAGTGCAGGATTGCCAGCCTGTGACTTTTTGATTCGCATTTTCTCAGGACAAAGGCCCAGCAGTGGGTGTGATTGATGGACTGGTAGCTCAGTGTTTCCCTTTTCAAAGCACCTGCATTGTGTTTTCATTAGTGGCTCCTACCACGTCCCCCTTAGAACCGAGGGTACGCATTTCTCCACAATCACTTCAGCATTTATTGTTTGCAGCGTCTTTGCTAATGACCATTCTGACTGCTGTGAGCTGATAGGTTTTTCTAATTTGGGTTTGCATGTCTTTAAATATTCCTAAAATTCATCATTTTTCCACGCCTTTTCCTTTCTGTCAAAAAAAAAACAGAAAAAAGTATGAGTACAATATACGTCTTGAATTTGTCTTCTTGGAAGGTTGCCCTGTTGTGAATTTATTGGTCGATTTTCGACCCCAGGCCTCTTTTGGAGAGCAGGTGTCATTTACAGAACTGCAAGTTTGGTGGATCTATAGGGACATTTAGCAATGGGTTTAAAGCTGCTGTTAAGGGTAACGGCCACAAGGAGGCAGCATTTCTCCGTTGTCAAATCTGGGTACTAGGGCAGCAGAGTCTTTCTGGAAGTCATGATCCTAGGTTGTAAATTAGAATGGAATGTGCTAGGAGAAACCTCCATTAGTGTAGGTCTCATTCCTTTTTGTTTTTTTTAAATTTTTTATCGGGGTATAGATTAGAATATTATTTACCCTAGGTTTACAATATCTGGTTCATTTGTACATTATATATGTCTAAGCATGTACAGATCCTCTTCCCATGTAAAATATTACAGAGTGTTCCATAGACCTCCCTTGCTATCTGGTCGGTCTTTTTGATATATGTATATAATATGAATTTGTATCTGTATAGTAACACTGATGTTAATTGATCCAATCCCCCCACCTTTCCTTTTAGATGAGCATAGTTTGTTTTCTAAGTCTGTGAGTGTCTTTCTCTGTGGAAATATGTTCATTTGTGTCAGTTATTAGATAACGCCTCTAAGTGATATCATAGGATATAGGTCTTTTGTTTTCCGACTTACCTCATATTTTGTGATTATCTCCAGGCTCATCTGTGGTGCCTCAAAGAGCAGTGTTTCATTGTTTTCCGTGGCTAATATTCCATCGTGTACATGGACCACTTCTTTTTATCCATTCTCCTGTTGATGGACATCTTGGTAGCTTCACTCTCTCGTCTATTGTGAATAAGGCTGCAGTGCAGCTTTTGCAGCCTGTGTCTTCACGATTCTGTTCTTCTCAGGTGACAGGGCCAGTGGTTCACCCGCTGGATTGAATGGTACCTCAATTTTTACTTTTCCACCAGCTCCTTTCTGTTCTCATTATTGTCGGTTACCCTTTCACATCTCACCAGCAAGTAGAGGGCAGAAAGTTCTCTAAAACGTCTGCAGCGTTTATTGTTTGTAGACCTTTTCCGGATGGTCAGTTGACTGGAGAGTGTTGAAACCTTTTTGTAGATTCGATTGCATGAGTCTAATACTTCCTGAGGTTGAGCTTTTATCCATTTTCCTTTTCTTTAAAGAGAGTGAGTAAAACTTACCTCCTCATACTATCTTCCTGAAAGATTTGGGTTTTTTGCATTTTTTTGTTCATTCCCGACCTGAGCACAATTTTTGAGGGCAGGTGTCCTTTACAGCCCCGAGTCCTTGTGAATGTTCAGTGACCATTAGCTGTGGGTTTAAAGCCGCTCTTGTGGGAAACGGCCGCAAGGCGGCAGCATTTCTCCTTTACCAAATCTGGTTACTAGGACAACAGAGCCTTAATGGAAGTGGTGCAGTAGGTTGTAAATTAGAATGGAATGTGCCAGGAAAAAGCCCTTTATGTTTATGGCTCATTACTTCTTGTTCGTATTTGTAACTTAATTTTTATTTTTTATCACAGCAAATTTGATTACAAAGTTTTGTGTGTTCTAGGTGTGCAAGATGTGGTTCTTTCATACATATACATATATCTATCCTTCTTCGGATCCTTTTCCCATGTAGGTTATGACACAATGTTGAGTGGTCTTCTCTTGGTATTCCGTAGGCCTTTGGTGATTATATATTTCCCATGTGTTTGTATATCTCTGTTAGCCCCGAAGTTGTAATGTATCTAATCCTCACACCTTTCCGTTTGGTGAGCCATAAGTTTGTTTAATGAATCTGTGATTGCCTTTCTCTCTGGAAATATCTTCATTGGTATCGAATTTTAGGTAACACCTATAAGTGATATGATAGGACATGTGTCTTTCTCTTTCTCATTTACCACAAGTTGCGTGATTACTTCTAGACTCATCTATGGTGCTGCAAATGGCATTGTTTCATTTTTTCGCTAGCTAATATTCCATCTCGACCTGTAGCAGTTTTTCTTTGTCCACCCATCTGTTGGTGGACTTTTTGGTTACTTCCATATCTTGGCCATTGTAATACTGTGCAGTGCACATTTGCCTGCCTGTGTCTTTCCAATTCTGTCTTCTTAGGTTATAGGTCCAGGAATGGGCCTGCTGGGTCATATGGGAGCTCAATGTTTACCTTTGAAAGGCCCCTCCATTCTGTTCTCATTAGTGGCTCTTTCCAGGTTACGTCCCTCTTAAAGTTGAGGGTATGCATTTCTCCACAACACCTTCAGGATTGACTGTTTATAGATTGCTTGCTGATGGTGATTCTGACTGGTGTGAGCTGATACCTCTTTGTGGTTTGAATTTGCATGTGTGTCATATTCCATTGAAATTGACCTTTAAGGCGTGTCCTTTTTATTTTTCAAACTGTGATTACAGCTTAGTTCTTCAAAGTGTTTTCTTAAACTATGTGTCACATTTTAAAATGTTTTGGCCATTACTTCCTTCAAGACATTTTGAGGGCACGTTTCACTTACAGCCCTGCAGTACTTGTTCATATGAAGTGACCATTAGCACAGGCTTTACAGCTGCTTTTGCAGGTAACGGCCAGAGGGCGGCATCCTTTCTACGTTCCCCATTCGGGTAACTAGGGAAACAGACCTCCTGGCCAGCGGTGTTCCTCACTTATAAATTAGAGTGGAATGTGCCCGGGTCAACCCACAGAAGCTGCTATCTCCTTACTTTTGTTTGTTTTTTAAATTCAATTTATAGTTTTTATTGGAGTAATATTCCATTGTGTACATGGACCACTTCTTCTTGGTGCATTCCTCTGATGATGGACATTTTCAATGCTTCCGAGTGTTGGCTATGGTAAATATTGCTGGAGTGCAGGATTGCCAGCCTGTGACTTTTTGATTCGCATTTTCTCAGGACAAAGGCCCAGCAGTGGGTGTGATTGATGGACTGGTAGCTCAGTGTTTCCCTTTTCAAAGCACCTGCATTGTGTTTTCATTAGTGGCTCCTACCACGTCCCCCTTAGAACCGAGGGTACGCATTTCTCCACAATCACTTCAGCATTTATTGTTTGCAGCGTCTTTGCTAATGACCATTCTGACTGCTGTGAGCTGATAGGTTTTTCTAATTTGGGTTTGCATGTCTTTAAATATTCCTAAAATTCATCATTTTTCCACGCCTTTTCCTTTCTGTCAAAAAAAAAAACAGAAAAAAGTATGAGTACAATATACGTCTTGAATTTGTCTTCTTGGAAGGTTGCCCTGTTGTGAATTTATTGGTCGATTTTCGACCCCAGGCCTCTTTTGGAGAGCAGGTGTCATTTACAGAACTGCAAGTTTGGTGGATCTATAGGGACATTTAGCAATGGGTTTAAAGCTGCTGTTAAGGGTAACGGCCACAAGGAGGCAGCATTTCTCCGTTGTCAAATCTGGGTACTAGGGCAGCAGAGTCTTTCTGGAAGTCATGATCCTAGGTTGTAAATTAGAATGGAATGTGCTAGGAGAAACCTCCATTAGTGTAGGTCTCATTCCTTTTTGTTTTTTTTAAATTTTTTATCGGGGTATAGATTAGAATATTATTTACCCTAGGTTTACAATATCTGGTTCATTTGTACATTATATATGTCTAAGCATGTACAGATCCTCTTCCCATGTAAAATATTACAGAGTGTTCCATAGACCTCCCTTGCTATCTGGTCGGTCTTTTTGATATATGTATATAATATGAATTTGTATCTGTATAGTAACACTGATGTTAATTGATCCAATCCCCCCACCTTTCCTTTTAGATGAGCATAGTTTGTTTTCTAAGTCTGTGAGTGTCTTTCTCTGTGGAAATATGTTCATTTGTGTCAGTTATTAGATAACGCCTCTAAGTGATATCATAGGATATAGGTCTTTTGTTTTCCGACTTACCTCATATTTTGTGATTATCTCCAGGCTCATCTGTGGTGCCTCAAAGAGCAGTGTTTCATTGTTTTCCGTGGCTAATATTCCATCGTGTACATGGACCACTTCTTTTTATCCGTTCTCCTGTTGATGGACATCTTGGTAGCTTCACTCTCTCGTCTATTGTGAATAAGGCTGCAGTGCAGCTTTTGCAGCCTGTGTCTTCACGATTCTGTTCTTCTCAGGTGACAGGGCCAGTGGTTCACCCGCTGGATTGAATGGTACCTCAATTTTTACTTTTCCACCAGCTCCTTTCTGTTCTCATTATTGTCGGTTACCCTTTCACATCTCGCCAGCAAGTAGAGGGTAGAAAGTTCTCTAAAACGTCTGCAGCGTTTATTGTTTGTAGACCTTTTCCTGATGGTCAGTTGAATGGAGAGAGTTGAAACCTTTTTGTAGATTCGATTGCATGAGTCTAATACTTCCTGAGGTTGAGCTTTTATCCATTTTCCTTTTCTTTAAAGAGAGTGAGTAAAACTTACCTCCTCATACTATCTTCCTAAAAGATTTGTGTGTTTTAAATTTTTTTGTTCATTCCCGACCTGAGCACAATTTTTGAGGGCAGGTGTCCTTTACAGCCCCGAGTCCTTGTGAATGTTCAGTGACCATTAGCTGTGGGTTTAAAGCCGCTCTTGTGGGAAACGGCCGCAAGGCGGCAGCATTTCTCCTTTACCAAATCTGGTTACTAGGACAACAGAGCCTTAATGGAAGTGGTGCAGTAGGTTGTAAATTAGAATGGAATGTGCCAGGAAAAAGCCCTTTATGTTTATGGCTCATTACTTCTTGTTCGTATTTGTAACTTAATTTTTATTTTTTATCACAGCAAATTTGATTACAAAGTTTTGTGTGTTCTAGGTGTGCAAGATGTGGTTCTTTCATACATATACATATATCTATCCTTCTTCGGATCCTTTTCCCATGTAGGTTATGACACAATGTTGAGTGGTCTTCTCTTGGTATTCCGTAGGCCTTTGGTGATTATATATTTCCCATGTGTTTGTATATCTCTGTTAGCCCCGAAGTTGTAATGTATCTAATCCTCACACCTTTCCGTTTGGTGAGCCATAAGTTTGTTTAATGAATCTGTGATTGCCTTTCTCTCTGGAAATATCTTCATTGGTATCGAATTTTAGGTAACACCTATAAGTGATATGATAGGACATGTGTCTTTCTCTTTCTCATTTACCACAAGTTGCGTGATTACTTCTAGACTCATCTATGGTGCTGCAAATGGCATTGTTTCATTTTTTCGCTAGCTAATATTCCATCTCGACATGTAGCCGTTTTTCTTTGTCCACCCATCTGTTGGTGGACTTTTTGGTTACTTCCATATCTTGGCCATTGTAATACTGTGCAGTGCACATTTGCCTGCCTGTGTCTTTCCAACTCTGTCTTCTTAGGTTATAGGTCCAGGAATGGGCCTGCTGGGTCATATGGGAGCTCAATGTTTACCTTTGAAAGGCCCCTCCATTCTGTTCTCATTAGTGGCTCTTTCCAGGTTACATCCCTCTTAAAGTTGAGGGTATGCATTTCTCCACAACACCTTCAGGATTGACTGTTTATAGATTGCTTGCTGATGGTGATTCTGACTGGTGTGAGCTGATACCTCTTTGTGGTTTGAATTTGCATGTGTGTCATATTCCGTTGAAATTGACCTTTAAGGCGTGTCCTTTTTATTTTTCAAACTGTGATTACAGCTTAGTTCTTCAAAGTGTTTTCTTAAAGTATGTGTCACATTTTAAAATGTTTTGGCCATTACTTCCCTCAAGACATTTTGAGGGCCCATTTCACTTACTGCCCTGCAGTACATGTTCATGTGAAGTGACCATTAGCACAGGCTTTACAGCTGCTTTTGCAGGTAACGGCCAGAGGGCGGCATCCTTTCTACGTTCCCCACTCGGGTAACTAGGGAAACAGACCTCCCGGCCAGCGGTGTTCCTCGCTTATAAATTAGAGTGGAATGTGCCCCGGTCAACCCACAGAAGCTGCTATCTCCTTACTTTTGTTTGTTTTTTAAATTCAATTTTTAGTTTTTATTGGAGTAATAGTCCGTTGTGTACATGGAACACTTCTTCTTGGTGCATTCCTCTGATGATGGATATTTTCAATGCTTCCGAGTGTTGGCTATGGTAAATATTGCTGGAGTGCAGGATTGCCAGCCTGTGACTTTTTGATTCTCATTTTCTCAGGACATAGGCCCAGCAGTGGCTGTCATTGATGGACTGGTAGCTCAGTGTTTCCCTTTTCAAAGCACCTGCATTGTGTTTTCATTAGTGGCTCCTACCACGTCCCCCTTAGAACCGAGGGTACGCATTTCTCCACAATCACTTCAGCATTTATTGTTTGCAGCGTCTTTGCTAATGACCATTCTGACTGCTGTGAGCTGATAGGTTTTTCTAATTTGGGTTTGCATGTCTTTAAAAATTCCTAAAATTCATCATTTTTCCACGCCTTTTCCTTTCTGTCAAAAAAAAAAACAGAAAAAAGTATGAGTACAATACACGTCTTGAATTTGTCTTCTTGGAAGGTTTCCCTGTTGTGAAATTATTGGTCGATTTTCGACCCCAGGCCTTCTTTGGAGGGCAGGTGTCATTTACAGAACTGCAAGTTTGGTGAATGTATAGGGACCTTTAGCAATGGGTTTAAAGCTGCTGTTAAGGGTAACGGCCACAAGGAGGCAGCATTTCTCCGTTGTCAAATCTGGGTACTAGGGCAGCAGAGTCTTTCTGGAAGTCGTGTTCCTAGGTTGTAAATTAGAATGGAATGTGCTAGGAGAAACCCCCATTAGTGTATGTCTCATTCCTTCTTGTTTTTTTTAAATTTTTTAATCTGGGTATAGATTAGAATATTATTTATCCTAGGTTTACAAAATCTGGTTCATTTGTACATTATATATGTCTAAGCATGTACAGATCCTCTTCCCATGTAAAATATTACAGAGTGTTCCATAGACCTCCCTTGCTATCTGGTCGGTCTTTTTGATATATGTATATAATATGAATTTGTATCTGTATAGTAACACTGATGTTAATTGATCCAATCCCCCCACCTTTCCTTTTAGATGAGCATAGTTTGTTTTCTAAGTCTGTGAGTGTCTTTCTCTGTGGAAATATGTTCATTTGTGTCAGTTATTAGATAACGCCTCTAAGTGATATCATAGGATATAGATCTTTTGCTTTCCGACTTACCTCATGTTTTGTGATTATCTCCAGGCTCATCTGTGGTGCCTCAAAGAGCAGTGTTTCATTGTTTTCCGTGGCTCATATTCCATCGTGTACATGGACCACTTCTTTTTATCCATTCTCCTGTTGATGGACATCTTGGTAGCTTCACTCTCTCGGCTATTGTGAATAAGGCTGCAGTGCAGCTTTTGCAGCCTGTGTCTTCACGATTCTGTTCTGCTTAGGTGACAGGGCCAGTGGTTCACCCGCTGGATTGAATGGTACCTCAATTTTTACTTTTCCACCAGCTCCTTTCTGTTCTCATTATTGTCGGTTACCCTTTCACATCTCACCAGCAAGTAGAGGGCAGAAAGTTCTCTAAAACGTCTGCAGCGTTTATTGTTTGTAGACCTTTTCCGGATGGTCAGTTGACTGGAGAGTGTTGAAACCTTTTTGTAGATTCGATTGCATGAGTCTAATACTTCCTGAGGTTGAGCTTTTATCCATTTTCCTTTTCTTTAAAGAGAGTGAGTAAAACTTACCTCCTCATACTATCTTCCTGAAAGATTTGGGTTTTTTGCATTTTTTTGTTCATTCCCGACCTGAGCACAATTTTTGAGGGCAGGTGTCCTTTACAGCCCCGAGTCCTTGTGAATGTTCAGTGACCATTAGCTGTGGGTTTAAAGCCGCTCTTGTGGGAAACGGCCGCAAGGCGGCAGCATTTCTCCTTTACCAAATCTGGTTACTAGGGCAACAGAGCCTTAATGGAAGTGGTGCAGTAGGTTGTAAATTAGAATGGAATGTGCCAGGAAAAAGCCCTTTATGTTTATGGCTCATTACTTCTTGTTCGTATTTGTAACTTAATTTTTATTTTTTATCACAGCAAATTTGATTACAAAGTTTTGTGTGTTCTAGGTGTGCAAGATGTGGTTCTTTCATACATATACATATATCTATCCTTCTTCGGATCCTTTTCCCATGTAGGTTATGACACAATGTTGAGTGGTCTTCTCTTGGTATTCCGTAGGCCTTTGGTGATTATATATTTCCCATGTGTTTGTATATCTCTGTTAGCTCCGAAGTTGTAATGTATCTAATCCTCACACCTTTCCGTTTGGTGAGCCATAAGTTTGTTTAATGAATCTGTGATTGCCTTTCTCTCTGGAAATATCTTCATTGGTATCGAATTTTAGGTAACACCTATAAGTGATATGATAGGACATGTGTCTTTCTCTTTCTCATTTACCACAAGTTGCGTGATTACTTCTAGACTCATCTATGGTGCTGCAAATGGCATTGTTTCATTTTTTCGCTAGCTAATATTCTATCTCGACATGTAGCAGTTTTTCTTTGTCCACCCATCTGTTGGTGGACTTTTTGGTTATTTCCATATCTTGGCCATTGTAATACTGTGCAGTGCACATTTGCCTGCCTGTGTCTTTCCAACTCTGTCTTCTTAGGTTATAGGTCCAGGAATGGGCCTGCTGGGTCATATGGGAGCTCAATGTTGACCTTTGAAAGGCCCCTCCATTCTGTTCTCATTAGTGGCTCTTTCCAGGTTACGTCCCTCTTAAAGTTGAGGGTATGCATTTCTCCACAACACCTTCAGGATTGACTGTTTATTGATTGCTTGCTGATGGTGATTCTGACTGGTGAGAGCTGATACCTCTTTGTGGTTTGAATTTGCATGTGTATCATATTCCGTTGAAATTGACCTTTAAGGCGTGTCCTTTTTATTTTTCAAACTGTGATTACAGCTTAGTTCTTCAAAGTGTTTTCTTAAAGTATGTGTCACATTTTAAAATGTTTTGGCCATTACTTCCCTCAAGACATTTTGAGGGCCCGTTTCACTTACCGCCCTGCAGTACTTGTTCATATGATGTGACCATTAGCACAGGCTTTACAGCTGCTTTTGCAGGTAACGGCCAGAGGGCGGCATCCTTTCTACGTTCCCCACTCGGGTAACTAGGGAAACAGACCTCACGGCCAGCGGTGTTCCTCGCTTATAAATTAGAGTGGAATGTGCCCGGGTCAACCCACAGAAGCTGCTATCTCCTTATTTTTGTTTGTTTTTTAAATTCAATTTATAGTTTTTATTGGAGTAATATTCCGTTGTGTACATGGACAACTTCTTCTTGGTGCATTCCTCTGATGATGGATATTTTCAATGCTTCCGAGTGTTGGCTATGGTAAATATTGCTGGAGTGCAGGATTGCCAGCCTGTGACTTTTTGATTCTCATTTTCTCAGGACATAGGCCCAGCAGTGGCTGTCATTGATGGACTGGTAGCTCAGTGTTTCCCTTTTCAAAGCACCTGCATTGTGTTTTCATTAGTGGCTCCTACCACGTCCCCCTTAGAACCGAGGGTACGCATTTCTCCACAATCCCTTCAGCATTTATTGTTTGCAGCGTCTTTGCTAATGACCATTCTGACTGCTGTGAGCTGATAGGTTTTTCTAATTTCGGTTTGCATGTCTTTAAATATTCCTAAAATTCATCATTTTTCCACGCCTTTTCCTTTCTGTCAAAAAAAAAACAGAAAAAAGTATGAGTACAATATACGTCTTGAATTTGTCTTCTTGAAAGGTTGCCCTGTTGTGAATTTATTGGTCGATTTTCGACCCCAGGCCTCTTTTGGAGAGCAGGTGTGATTTACAGAACTGCAAGTTTGGTGAATGTATAGGGACATTTAGCAATGGGTTTAAAGCTGCTGTTAAGGGTAACGGCCACAAGGAGGCAGCATTTCTCCGTTGTCAAATCTGGGTACTAGGGCAGCAGAGTCTTTCTGGAAGTCATGATCCTAGATTGTAAATTAGAATGGAATGTGCTAGGAGAAACCTCCATTAGTGTATGTCTCATTTCTTTTTGTTTTTTTTAAATTTTTTATCGGGGTATAGATTAGAATATTATTTACCCTAGGTTTACAATATCTGGTTCATTTGTACATTATATATGTCTAAGCATGTACAGATCCTCTTCCCATGTAAAATATTACAGAGTGTTCCATAGCCCTCCCTTGCTATCTGGTCGGTCTTTTTGATATATGTATATAATATGAATTTGTATCTGTTTAGTAACACTGATGTTAATTGATCCAATCCCCCCACCTTTCCTTTTAGATGAGCATAGTTTGTTTTCTAAGTCTGTGAGTGTCTTTCTCTGTGGAAATATGTTCATTTGTGTCAGTTATTAGATAACGCCTCTAAGTGATATCATAGGATATAGGTCTTTTGTTTTCCGACTTACCTCATATTTTGTGATTATCTCCAGGCTCATCTGTGGTGCCTCAAAGAGCAGTGTTTCATTGTTTTCCGTGGCTAATATTCCATCGTGTACATGGACCACTTCTTTTTATCCATTCTCCTGTTGATGGACATCTTGGTAGCTTCACTCTCTCGTCTATTGTGAATAAGGCTGCAGTGCAGCTTTTGCAGCCTGTGTCTTCACGATTCTTTTCTTCTCAGGTGACAGGGCCAGTGGTTCACCCGCTGGATTGAATGGTACCTCAATTTTTACTTTTCCACCAGCTCCTTTCTGTTCTCATTATTGTCGGTTACCCTTTCACATCTCGCCAGCAAGTAGAGGGTAGAAAGTTCTCTAAAACGTCTGCAGCGTTTATTGTTTGTAGACCTTTTCCTGATGGTCAGTTGAATGGAGAGAGTTGAAACCTTTTTGTAGATTCGATTGCATGAGTCTAATACTTCCTGAGGTTGAGCTTTTATCCATTTTCCTTTTCTTTAAAGAGAGTGAGTAAAACTTACCTCCTCATACTATCTTCCTAAAAGATTTGTGTGTTTTAAATTTTTTTGTTCATTCCCGACCTGAGCACAATTTTTGAGGGCAGGTGTCCTTTACAGCCCCGAGTCCTTGTGAATGTTCAGTGACCATTAGCTGTGGGTTTAAAGCCGCTCTTGTGGGAAACGGCCGCAAGGCGGCAGCATTTCTCCTTTACCAAATCTGGTTACTAGGACAACAGAGCCTTAATGGAAGTGGTGCAGTAGGTTGTAAATTAGAATGGAATGTGCCAGGAAAAAGCCCTTTATGTTTATGGCTCATTACTTCTTGTTCGTATTTGTAACTTAATTTTTATTTTTTATCACAGCAAATTTGATTACAAAGTTTTGTGTGTTCTAGGTGTGCAAGATGTGGTTCTTTCATACATATACATATATCTATCCTTCTTCGGATCCTTTTCCCATGTAGGTTATGACACAATGTTGAGTGGTCTTCTCTTGGTATTCCGTAGGCCTTTGGTGATTATATATTTCCCATGTGTTTGTATATCTCTGTTAGCCCCGAAGTTGTAATGTATCTAATCCTCACACCTTTCCGTTTGGTGAGCCATAAGTTTGTTTAATGAATCTGTGATTGCCTTTCTCTCTGGAAATATCTTCATTGGTATCGAATTTTAGGTAACACCTATAAGTGATATGATAGGACATGTGTCTTTCTCTTTCTCATTTACCACAAGTTGCGTGATTACTTCTAGACTCATCTATGGTGCTGCAAATGGCATTGTTTCATTTTTTCGCTAGCTAATATTCCATCTCGACCTGTAGCAGTTTTTCTTTGTCCACCCATCTGTTGGTGGACTTTTTGGTTACTTCCATATCTTGGCCATTGTAATACTGTGCAGTGCACATTTGCCTGCCTGTGTCTTTCCCATTCTGTCTTCTTAGGTTATAGGTCCAGGAATGGGCCTGCTGGGTCATATGGGAGCTCAATGTTTACCTTTGAAAGGCCCCTCCATTCTGTTCTCATTAGTGGCTCTTTCCAGGTTACGTCCCTCTTAAAGTTGAGGGTATGCATTTCTCCACAACACCTTCAGGATTGACTGTTTATAGATTGCTTGCTGATGGTGATTCTGACTGGTGTGAGCTGATACCTCTTTGTGGTTTGAATTTGCATGTGTGTCATATTCCATTGAAATTGACCTTTAAGGCGTGTCCTTTTTATTTTTCAAACTGTGATTACAGCTTAGTTCTTCAAAGTGTTTTCTTAAACTATGTGTCACATTTTAAAATGTTTTGGCCATTACTTCCTTCAAGACATTTTGAGGGCACGTTTCACTTACAGCCCTGCAGTACTTGTTCATATGAAGTGACCATTAGCACAGGCTTTACAGCTGCTTTTGCAGGTAACGGCCAGAGGGCGGCATCCTTTCTACGTTCCCCATTCGGGTAACTAGGGAAACAGACCTCCTGGCCAGCGGTGTTCCTCGCTTATAAATTAGAGTGGAATGTGCCCGGGTCAACCCACAGAAGCTGCTATCTCCTTACTTTTGTTTGTTTTTTAAATTCAATTTTTAGTTTTTATTGGAGTAATAGTCCGTTGTGTACATGGAACACTTCTTCTTGGTGCATTCCTCTGATGATGGATATTTTCAATGCTTCCGAGTGTTGGCTATGGTAAATATTGCTGGAGTGCAGGATTGCCAGCCTGTGACTTTTTGATTCTCATTTTCTCAGGACATAGGCCCAGCAGTGGCTGTCATTGATGGACTGGTAGCTCAGTGTTTCCCTTTTCAAAGCACCTGCATTGTGTTTTCATTAGTGGCTCCTACCACGTCCCCCTTAGAACCGAGGGTACGCATTTCTCCACAATCACTTCAGCATTTATTGTTTGCAGCGTCTTTGCTAATGACCATTCTGACTGCTGTGAGCTGATAGGTTTTTCTAATTTGGGTTTGCATGTCTTTAAAAATTCCTAAAATTCATGTTTTTCCACGCCTTTTCCTTTCTGTCAAAAAAAAAAACAGAAAAAAGTATGAGTACAATACACGTCTTGAATTTGTCTTCTTGGAAGGTTTCCCTGTTGTGAAATTATTGGTCGATTTTCGACCCCAGGCCTTCTTTGGAGGGCAGGTGTCATTTACAGAACTGCAAGTTTGGTGAATGTATAGGGACCTTTAGCAATGGGTTTAAAGCTGCTGTTAAGGGTAACGGCCACAAGGAGGCAGCATTTCTCCGTTGTCAAATCTGGGTACTAGGGCAGCAGAGTCTTTCTGGAAGTCGTGTTCCTAGGTTGTAAATTAGAATGGAATGTGCTAGGAGAAACCCCCATTAGTGTATGTCTCATTCCTTCTTGTTTTTTTAAATTTTTTAATCTGGGTATAGATTAGAATATTATTTATCCTAGGTTTACAAAATCTGGTTCATTTGTACATTATATATGTCTAAGCATGTACAGATCCTCTTCCCATGTAAAATATTACAGAGTGTTCCATAGACCTCCCTTGCTATCTGGTCGGTCTTTTTGATATATGTATATAATATGAATTTGTATCTGTATAGTAACACTGATGTTAATTGATCCAATCCCCCCACCTTTCCTTTTAGATGAGCATAGTTTGTTTTCTAAGTCTGTGAGTGTCTTTCTCTGTGGAAATATGTTCATTTGTGTCAGTTATTAGATAACGCCTCTAAGTGATATCATAGGATATAGATCTTTTGCTTTCCGACTTACCTCATGTTTTGTGATTATCTCCAGGCTCATCTGTGGTGCCTCAAAGAGCAGTGTTTCATTGTTTTCCGTGGCTCATATTCCATCGTGTACATGGACCACTTCTTTTTATCCATTCTCCTGTTGATGGACATCTTGGTAGCTTCACTCTCTCGGCTATTGTGAATAAGGCTGCAGTGCAGCTTTTGCAGCCTGTGTCTTCACGATTCTGTTCTGCTTAGGTGACAGGGCCAGTGGTTCACCCGCTGGATTGAATGGTACCTCAATTTTTACTTTTCCACCAGCTCCTTTCTGTTCTCATTATTGTCGGTTACCCTTTCACATCTCACCAGCAAGTAGAGGGCAGAAAGTTCTCTAAAACGTCTGCAGCGTTTATTGTTTGTAGACCTTTTCCGGATGGTCAGTTGACTGGAGAGTGTTGAAACCTTTTTGTAGATTCGATTGCATGAGTCTAATACTTCCTGAGGTTGAGCTTTTATCCATTTTCCTTTTCTTTAAAGAGAGTGAGTAAAACTTACCTCCTCATACTATCTTCCTGAAAGATTTGGGTTTTTTGCATTTTTTTGTTCATTCCCGACCTGAGCACAATTTTTGAGGGCAGGTGTCCTTTACAGCCCCGAGTCCTTGTGAATGTTCAGTGACCATTAGCTGTGGGTTTAAAGCCGCTCTTGTGGGAAACGGCCGCAAGGCGGCAGCATTTCTCCTTTACCAAATCTGGTTACTAGGGCAACAGAGCCTTAATGGAAGTGGTGCAGTAGGTTGTAAATTAGAATGGAATGTGCCAGGAAAAAGCCCTTTATGTTTATGGCTCATTACTTCTTGTTCGTATTTGTAACTTAATTTTTATTTTTTATCACAGCAAATTTGATTACAAAGTTTTGTGTGTTCTAGGTGTGCAAGATGTGGTTCTTTCATACATATACATATATCTATCCTTCTTCGGATCCTTTTCCCATGTAGGTTATGACACAATGTTGAGTGGTCTTCTCTTGGTATTCCGTAGGCCTTTGGTGATTATATATTTCCCATGTGTTTGTATATCTCTGTTAGCTCCGAAGTTGTAATGTATCTAATCCTCACACCTTTCCGTTTGGTGAGCCATAAGTTTGTTTAATGAATCTGTGATTGCCTTTCTCTCTGGAAATATCTTCATTGGTATCGAATTTTAGGTAACACCTATAAGTGATATGATAGGACATGTGTCTTTCTCTTTCTCATTTACCACAAGTTGCGTGATTACTTCTAGACTCATCTATGGTGCTGCAAATGGCATTGTTTCATTTTTTCGCTAGCTAATATTCTATCTCGACATGTAGCAGTTTTTCTTTGTCCACCCATCTGTTGGTGGACTTTTTGGTTACTTCCATATCTTGGCCATTGTAATACTGTGCAGTGCACATTTGCCTGCCTGTGTCTTTCCAACTCTGTCTTCTTAGGTTATAGGTCCAGGAATGGGCCTGCTGGGTCATATGGGAGCTCAATGTTGACCTTTTAAAGGCCCCTCCATTCTGTTCTCATTAGTGGCTCTTTCCAGGTTACGTCCCTCTTAAAGTTGAGGGTATGCATTTCTCCACAACACCTTCAGGATTGACTGTTTATTGATTGCTTGCTGAGGGTGATTCTGACTGGTGAGAGCTGATACCTCTTTGTGGTTTGAATTTGCATGTGTATCATATTCCGTTGAAATTGACCTTTAAGGCGTGTCCTTTTTATTTTTCAAACTGTGATTACAGCTTAGTTCTTCAAAGTGTTTTCTTAAAGTATGTGTCACATTTTAAAATGTTTTGGCCATTACTTCCCTCAAGACATTTTGAGGGCCCGTTTCACTTACCGCCCTGCAGTACTTGTTCATATGATGTGACCATTAGCACAGGCTTTACAGCTGCTTTTGCAGGTAACGGCCAGAGGGCGGCATCCTTTCTACGTTCCCCACTCGGGTAACTAGGGAAACAGACCTCACGGCCAGCGGTGTTCCTTGCTTATAAATTAGAGTGGAATGTGCCCGGGTCAACCCACAGAAGCTGCTATCTCCTTATTTTTGTTTGTTTTTTAAATTCAATTTATAGTTTTTATTGGAGTAATATTCCGTTGTGTACATGGACAACTTCTTCTTGGTGCATTCCTCTGATGATGGATATTTTCAATGCTTCCGAGTGTTGGCTATGGTAAATATTGCTGGAGTGCAGGATTGCCAGCCTGTGACTTTTTGATTCTCATTTTCTCAGGACATAGGCCCAGCAGTGGCTGTCATTGATGGACTGGTAGCTCAGTGTTTCCCTTTTCAAAGCACCTGCATTGTGTTTTCATTAGTGGCTCCTACCACGTCCCCCTTAGAACCGAGGGTATGCATTTCTCCACAATCCCTTCAGCATTTATTGTTTGCAGCGTCTTTGCTAATGACCATTCTGACTGCTGTGAGCTGATAGGTTTTTCTAATTTGGGTTTGCATGTCTTTAAATATTCCTAAAATTCATCATTTTTCCACGCCTTTTCCTTTCTGTCAAAAAAAAAACAGAAAAAAGTATGAGTACAATATACGTCTTGAATTTGTCTTCTTGAAAGGTTGCCCTGTTGTGAATTTATTGGTCGATTTTCGACCCCAGGCCTCTTTTGGAGAGCAGGTGTCATTTACAGAACTGCAAGTTTGGTGAATGTATAGGGACATTTAGCAATGGGTTTAAAGCTGCTGTTAAGGGTAACGGCCACAAGGAGGCAGCATTTCTCCGTTGTCAAATCTGGGTACTAGGGCAGCAGAGTCTTTCTGGAAGTCATGATCCTAGATTGTAAATTAGAATGGAATGTGCTAGGAGAAACCTCCATTAGTGTATGTCTCATTTCTTTTTGTTTTTTTTAAATTTTTTATCGGGGTATAGATTAGAATATTATTTACCCTAGGTTTACAATATCTGGTTCATTTGTACATTATATATGTCTAAGCATGTACAGATCCTCTTCCCATGTAAAATATTACAGAGTGTTCCATAGCCCTCCCTTGCTATCTGGTCGGTCTTTTTGATATATGTATATAATATGAATTTGTATCTGTTTAGTAACACTGATGTTAATTGATCCAATCCCCCCACCTTTCCTTTTAGATGAGCATAGTTTGTTTTCTAAGTCTGTGAGTGTCTTTCTCTGTGGAAATATGTTCATTTGTGTCAGTTATTAGATAACGCCTCTAAGTGATATCATAGGATATAGGTCTTTTGTTTTCCGACTTACCTCATATTTTGTGATTATCTCCAGGCTCATCTGTGGTGCCTCAAAGAGCAGTGTTTCATTGTTTTCCGTGGCTAATATTCCATCGTGTACATGGACCACTTCTTTTTATCCATTCTCCTGTTGATGGACATCTTGGTAGCTTCACTCTCTCGTCTATTGTGAATAAGGCTGCAGTGCAGCTTTTGCAGCCTGTGTCTTCACGATTCTGTTCTTCTCAGGTGACAGGGCCAGTGGTTCACCCGCTGGATTGAATGGTACCTCAATTTTTACTTTTCCACCAGCTCCTTTCTGTTCTCATTATTGTCGGTTACCCTTTCACATCTCGCCAGCAAGTAGAGGGTAGAAAGTTCTCTAAAACGTCTGCAGCGTTTATTGTTTGTAGACCTTTTCCTGATGGTCAGTTGAATGGAGAGAGTTGAAACCTTTTTGTAGATTCGATTGCATGAGTCTAATACTTCCTGAGGTTGAGCTTTTATCCATTTTCCTTTTCTTTAAAGAGAGTGAGTAAAACTTACCTCCTCATACTATCTTCCTGAAAGATTTGTGTATTTTGAATTTTTTTGTTCATTCCCGACCTCAGCACAATTTTTGAGGGCAGGTGTCCTTTACAGCCCCGAGTCCTTGTGAATGTTCAGTGACCATTAGCTGTGGGTTTAAAGCCGCTCTTGTGGGAAACGGCCGCAAGGCGGCAGCATTTCTCCTTTACCAAATCTGGTTACTAGGGCAACAGAGCCTTAATGGAAGTGGTGCAGTAGGCTGTAAATTAGAAGGGAATGTGCCAGGAAAAAGCCATTTATGTTTATGGCTCATTACTTCTTGTTCATATTTGTAACTTAATTTTTATTTTTTATCACAGCAAATTTGATTACAATGTTTTGTGTGTTCTAGGTGTGCAAGATGTGGTTCTTTCATACATATACATATATCTATTCTTCTTCGGATCCTTTTCCCATGTAGGTTATGACACAATGTTGAGTGGTCTTCTCTTGGTATTCCGTAGGCCTTTGGTGATTATATATTTCCCATGTGTTTGTATATCTCTGTTAGCCCCGAAGTTGTAATGTATCTAATCCTCACACCTTTCCGTTTGGTGAGCCATAAGTTTGTTTAATGAATCTGTGATTGCCTTTCTCTCTGGAAATATCTTCATTGGTATCGAATTTTAGGTAACACCTATAAGTGATATGATAGGACATGTGTCTTTCTCTTTCTCATTTACCACAAGTTGCGTGATTACTTCTAGACTCATCTATGGTGCTGCAAATGGCATTGTTTCATTTTTTCGCTAGCTAATATTCCATCTCGACCTGTAGCAGTTTTTCTTTGTCCACCCATCTGTTGGTGGACTTTTTGGTTACTTCCATATCTTGGCCATTGTAATACTGTGCAGTGCACATTTGCCTGCCTGTGTCTTTCCAATTCTGTCTTCTTAGGTTATAGGTCCAGGAATGGGCCTGCTGGGTCATATGGGAGCTCAATGTTTACCTTTGAAAGGCCCCTCCATTCTGTTCTCATTAGTGGCTCTTTCCAGGTTACGTCCCTCTTAAAGTTGAGGGTATGCATTTCTCCACAACACCTTCAGGATTGACTGTTTATAGATTGCTTGCTGATGGTGATTCTGACTGGTGTGAGCTGATACCTCTTTGTGGTTTGAATTTGCATGTGTGTCATATTCCATTGAAATTGACCTTTAAGGCGTGTCCTTTTTATTTTTCAAACTGTGATTACAGCTTAGTTCTTCAAAGTGTTTTCTTAAACTATGTGTCACATTTTAAAATGTTTTGGCCATTACTTCCTTCAAGACATTTTGAGGGCACGTTTCACTTACAGCCCTGCAGTACTTGTTCATATGAAGTGACCATTAGCACAGGCTTTACAGCTGCTTTTGCAGGTAACGGCCAGAGGGCGGCATCCTTTCTACGTTCCCCATTCGGGTAACTAGGGAAACAGACCTCCTGGCCAGCGGTGTTCCTCGCTTATAAATTAGAGTGGAATGTGCCCGGGTCAACCCACAGAAGCTGCTATCTCCTTACTTTTGTTTGTTTTTTAAATTCAATTTATAGTTTTTATTGGAGTAATATTCCATTGTGTACATGGACCACTTCTTCTTGGTGCATTCCTCTGATGATGGACATTTTCAATGCTTCCGAGTGTTGGCTATGGTAAATATTGCTGGAGTGCAGGATTGCCAGCCTGTGACTTTTTGATTCGCATTTTCTCAGGACAAAGGCCCAGCAGTGGGTGTGATTGATGGACTGGTAGCTCAGTGTTTCCCTTTCCAAAGCACCTGCATTGTGTTTTCATTAGTGGCTCCTACCACGTCCCCCTTAGAACCGAGGGTACGCATTTCTCCACAATCACTTCAGCATTTATTGTTTGCAGCGTCTTTGCTAATGACCATTCTGACTGCTGTGAGCTGATAGGTTTTTCTAATTTGGGTTTGCATGTCTTTAAATATTCCTAAAATTCATCATTTTTCCACGCCTTTTCCTTTCTGTCAAAAAAAAAAACAGAAAAAAGTATGAGTACAATATACGTCTTGAATTTGTCTTCTTGGAAGGTTGCCCTGTTGTGAATTTATTGGTCGATTTTCGACCCCAGGCCTCTTTTGGAGAGCAGGTGTCATTTACAGAACTGCAAGTTTGGTGGATCTATAGGGACATTTAGCAATGGGTTTAAAGCTGCTGTTAAGGGTAACGGCCACAAGGAGGCAGCATTTCTCCGTTGTCAAATCTGGGTACTAGGGCAGCAGAGTCTTTCTGGAAGTCATGATCCTAGGTTGTAAATTAGAATGGAATGTGCTAGGAGAAACCTCCATTAGTGTAGGTCTCATTCCTTTTTGTTTTTTTTAAATTTTTTATCGGGGTATAGATTAGAATATTATTTACCCTAGGTTTACAATATCTGGTTCATTTGTACATTATATATGTCTAAGCATGTACAGATCCTCTTCCCATGTAAAATATTACAGAGTGTTCCATAGACCTCCCTTGCTATCTGGTCGGTCTTTTTGATATATGTATATAATATGAATTTGTATCTGTATAGTAACACTGATGTTAATTGATCCAATCCCCCCACCTTTCCTTTTAGATGAGCATAGTTTGTTTTCTAAGTCTGTGAGTGTCTTTCTCTGTGGAAATATGTTCATTTGTGTCAGTTATTAGATAACGCCTCTAAGTGATATCATAGGATATAGGTCTTTTGCTTTCCGACTTACCTCATGTTTTGTGATTATCTCCAGGCTCATCTGTGGTGCCTCAATGAGCAGTGTTTCATTGTTTTCCGTGGCTCATATTCCATCGTGTACATGGACCACTTCTTTTTATCCATTCTCCTGTTGATGGACATCTTGGTAGCTTCACTCTCTCGGCTATTGTGAATAAGGCTGCAGTGCAGCTTTTGCAGCCTGTGTCTTCACGATTCTGTTCTGCTTAGGTGACAGGGCCAGTGGTTCACCCGCTGGATTGAATGGTACCTCAATTTTTACTTTTCCACCAGCTCCTTTCTGTTCTCATTATTGTCGGTTACCCTTTCACATCTCACCAGCAAGTAGAGGGCAGAAAGTTCTCTAAAACGTCTGCAGCGTTTATTGTTTGTAGACCTTTTCCGGATGGTCAGTTGACTGGAGAGTGTTGAAACCTTTTTGTAGATTCGATTGCATGAGTCTAATACTTCCTGAGGTTGAGCTTTTATCCATTTTCCTTTTCTTTAAAGAGAGTGAGTAAAACTTACCTCCTCATACTATCTTCCTGAAAGATTTGGGTTTTTTGCATTTTTTTGTTCATTCCCGACCTGAGCACAATTTTTGAGGGCAGGTGTCCTTTACAGCCCCGAGTCCTTGTGAATGTTCAGTGACCATTAGCTGTGGGTTTAAAGCCGCTCTTGTGGGAAACGGCCGCAAGGCGGCAGCATTTCTCCTTTACCAAATCTGGTTACTAGGGCAACAGAGCCTTAATGGAAGTGGTGCAGTAGGTTGTAAATTAGAATGGAATGTGCCAGGAAAAAGCCCTTTATGTTTATGGCTCATTACTTCTTGTTCGTATTTGTAACTTAATTTTTATTTTTTATCACAGCAAATTTGATTACAAAGTTTTGTGTGTTCTAGGTGTGCAAGATGTGGTTCTTTCATACATATACATATATCTATCCTTCTTCGGATCCTTTTCCCATGTAGGTTATGACACAATGTTGAGTGGTCTTCTCTTGGTATTCCGTAGGCCTTTGGTGATTATATATTTCCCATGTGTTTGTATATCTCTGTTAGCTCCGAAGTTGTAATGTATCTAATCCTCACACCTTTCCGTTTGGTGAGCCATAAGTTTGTTTAATGAATCTGTGATTGCCTTTCTCTCTGGAAATATCTTCATTGGTATCGAATTTTAGGTAACACCTATAAGTGATATGATAGGACATGTGTCTTTCTCTTTCTCATTTACCACAAGTTGCGTGATTACTTCTAGACTCATCTATGGTGCTGCAAATGGCATTGTTTCATTTTTTCGCTAGCTAATATTCTATCTCGACATGTAGCAGTTTTTCTTTGTCCACCCATCTGTTGGTGGACTTTTTGGTTACTTCCATATCTTGGCCATTGTAATACTGTGCAGTGCACATTTGCCTGCCTGTGTCTTTCCAACTCTGTCTTCTTAGGTTATAGGTCCAGGAATGGGCCTGCTGGGTCATATGGGAGCTCAATGTTGACCTTTTAAAGGCCCCTCCATTCTGTTCTCATTAGTGGCTCTTTCCAGGTTACGTCCCTCTTAAAGTTGAGGGTATGCATTTCTCCACAACACCTTCAGGATTGACTGTTTATTGATTGCTTGCTGAGGGTGATTCTGACTGGTGAGAGCTGATACCTCTTTGTGGTTTGAATTTGCATGTGTATCATATTCCGTTGAAATTGACCTTTAAGGCGTGTCCTTTTTATTTTTCAAACTGTGATTACAGCTTAGTTCTTCAAAGTGTTTTCTTAAAGTATGTGTCACATTTTAAAATGTTTTGGCCATTACTTCCCTCAAGACATTTTGAGGGCCCGTTTCACTTACCGCCCTGCAGTACTTGTTCATATGATGTGACCATTAGCACAGGCTTTACAGCTGCTTTTGCAGGTAACGGCCAGAGGGCGGCATCCTTTCTACGTTCCCCACTCGGGTAACTAGGGAAACAGACCTCACGGCCAGCGGTGTTCCTTGCTTATAAATTAGAGTGGAATGTGCCCGGGTCAACCCACAGAAGCTGCTATCTCCTTATTTTTGTTTGTTTTTTAAATTCAATTTATAGTTTTTATTGGAGTAATATTCCGTTGTGTACATGGACAACTTCTTCTTGGTGCATTCCTCTGATGATGGATATTTTCAATGCTTCCGAGTGTTGGCTATGGTAAATATTGCTGGAGTGCAGGATTGCCAGCCTGTGACTTTTTGATTCTCATTTTCTCAGGACATAGGCCCAGCAGTGGCTGTCATTGATGGACTGGTAGCTCAGTGTTTCCCTTTTCAAAGCACCTGCATTGTGTTTTCATTAGTGGCTCCTACCACGTCCCCCTTAGAACCGAGGGTATGCATTTCTCCACAATCCCTTCAGCATTTATTGTTTGCAGCGTCTTTGCTAATGACCATTCTGACTGCTGTGAGCTGATAGGTTTTTCTAATTTGGGTTTGCATGTCTTTAAATATTCCTAAAATTCATCATTTTTCCACGCCTTTTCCTTTCTGTCAAAAAAAAAAACAGAAAAAAGTATGAGTACAATATACGTCTTGAATTTGTCTTCTTGAAAGGTTGCCCTGTTGTGAATTTATTGGTCGATTTTCGACCCCAGGCCTCTTTTGGAGAGCAGGTGTCATTTACAGAACTGCAAGTTTGGTGAATGTATAGGGACATTTAGCAATGGGTTTAAAGCTGCTGTTAAGGGTAACGGCCACAAGGAGGCAGCATTTCTCCGTTGTCAAATCTGGGTACTAGGGCAGCAGAGTCTTTCTGGAAGTCATGATCCTAGATTGTAAATTAGAATGGAATGTGCTAGGAGAAACCTCCATTAGTGTATGTCTCATTTCTTTTTGTTTTTTTTAAATTTTTTATCGGGGTATAGATTAGAATATTATTTACCCTAGGTTTACAATATCTGGTTCATTTGTACATTATATATGTCTAAGCATGTACAGATCCTCTTCCCATGTAAAATATTACAGAGTGTTCCATAGCCCACCCTTGCTATCTGGTCGGTCTTTTTGATATATGTATATAATATGAATTTGTATCTGTTTAGTAACACTGATGTTAATTGATCCAATCCCCCCACCTTTCCTTTTAGATGAGCATACTTTGTTTTCTAAGTCTGTGAGTGTCTTTCTCTGTGGAAATATGTTCATTTGTGTCAGTTATTAGATAACGCCTCTAAGTGATATCATAGGATATAGGTCTTTTGTTTTCCGACTTACCTCATATTTTGTGATTATCTCCAGGCTCATCTGTGGTGCCTCAAAGAGCAGTGTTTCATTGTTTTCCGTGGCTAATATTCCATCGTGTACATGGACCACTTCTTTTTATCCATTCTCCTGTTGATGGACATCTTGGTAGCTTCACTCTCTCGTCTATTGTGAATAAGGCTGCAGTGCAGCTTTTGCAGCCTGTGTCTTCACGATTCTGTTCTTCTCAGGTGACAGGGCCAGTGGTTCACCCGCTGGATTGAATGGTACCTCAATTTTTACTTTTCCACCAGCTCCTTTCTGTTCTCATTATTGTCGGTTACCCTTTCACATCTCGCCAGCAAGTAGAGGGTAGAAAGTTCTCTAAAACGTCTGCAGCGTTTATTGTTTGTAGACCTTTTCCTGATGGTCAGTTGAATGGAGAGAGTTGAAACCTTTTTGTAGATTCGATTGCATGAGTCTAATACTTCCTGAGGTTGAGCTTTTATCCATTTTCCTTTTCTTTAAAGAGAGTGAGTAAAACTTACCTCCTCATACTATCTTCCTGAAAGATTTGTGTATTTTGAATTTTTTTGTTCATTCCCGACCTCAGCACAATTTTTGAGGGCAGGTGTCCTTTACAGCCCCGAGTCCTTGTGAATGTTCAGTGACCATTAGCTGTGGGTTTAAAGCCGCTCTTGTGGGAAACGGCCGCAAGGCGGCAGCATTTCTCCTTTACCAAATCTGGTTACTAGGGCAACAGAGCCTTAATGGAAGTGGTGCAGTAGGCTGTAAATTAGAAGGGAATGTGCCAGGAAAAAGCCATTTATGTTTATGGCTCATTACTTCTTGTTCATATTTGTAACTTAATTTTTATTTTTTATCACAGCAAATTTGATTACAATGTTTTGTGTGTTCTAGGTGTGCAAGATGTGGTTCTTTCATACATATACATATATCTATTCTTCTTCGGATCCTTTTCCCATGTAGGTTATGACACAATGTTGAGTGGTCTTCTCTTGGTATTCCGTAGGCCTTTGGTGATTATATATTTCCCATGTGTTTGTATATCTCTGTTAGCCCCGAAGTTGTAATGTATCTAATCCTCACACCTTTCCGTTTGGTGAGCCATAAGTTTGTTTAATGAATCTGTGATTGCCTTTCTCTCTGGAAATATCTTCATTGGTATCGAATTTTAGGTAACACCTATAAGTGATATGATAGGACATGTGTCTTTCTCTTTCTCATTTACCACAAGTTGCGTGATTACTTCTAGACTCATCTATGGTGCTGCAAATGGCATTGTTTCATTTTTTCGCTAGCTAATATTCCATCTCGACCTGTAGCAGTTTTTCTTTGTCCACCCATCTGTTGGTGGACTTTTTGGTTACTTCCATATCTTGGCCATTGTAATACTGTGCAGTGCACATTTGCCTGCCTGTGTCTTTCCAATTCTGTCTTCTTAGGTTATAGGTCCAGGAATGGGCCTGCTGGGTCATATGGGAGCTCAATGTTTACCTTTGAAAGGCCCCTCCATTCTGTTCTCATTAGTGGCTCTTTCCAGGTTACGTCCCTCTTAAAGTTGAGGGTATGCATTTCTCCACAACACCTTCAGGATTGACTGTTTATAGATTGCTTGCTGATGGTGATTCTGACTGGTGTGAGCTGATACCTCTTTGTGGTTTGAATTTGCATGTGTGTCATATTCCATTGAAATTGACCTTTAAGGCGTGTCCTTTTTATTTTTCAAACTGTGATTACAGCTTAGTTCTTCAAAGTGTTTTCTTAAACTATGTGTCACATTTTAAAATGTTTTGGCCATTACTTCCTTCAAGACATTTTGAGGGCACGTTTCACTTACAGCCCTGCAGTACTTGTTCATATGAAGTGACCATTAGCACAGGCTTTACAGCTGCTTTTGCAGGTAACGGCCAGAGGGCGGCATCCTTTCTACGTTCCCCATTCGGGTAACTAGGGAAACAGACCTCCTGGCCAGCGGTGTTCCTCGCTTATAAATTAGAGTGGAATGTGCCTGGGTCAACCCACAGAAGCTGCTATCTCCTTACTTTTGTTTGTTTTTTAAATTCAATTTATAGTTTTTATTGGAGTAATATTCCATTGTGTACATGGACCACTTCTTCTTGGTGCATTCCTCTGATGATGGACATTTTCAATGCTTCCGAGTGTTGGCTATGGTAAATATTGCTGGAGTGCAGGATTGCCAGCCTGTGACTTTTTGATTCGCATTTTCTCAGGACAAAGGCCCAGCAGTGGGTGTGATTGATGGACTGGTAGCTCAGTGTTTCCCTTTCCAAAGCACCTGCATTGTGTTTTCATTAGTGGCTCCTACCACGTCCCCCTTAGAACCGAGGGTACGCATTTCTCCACAATCACTTCAGCATTTATTGTTTGCAGCGTCTTTGCTAATGACCATTCTGACTGCTGTGAGCTGATAGGTTTTTCTAATTTGGGTTTGCATGTCTTTAAATATTCCTAAAATTCATCATTTTTCCACGCCTTTTCCTTTCTGTCAAAAAAAAAAGAGAAAAAAGTATGAGTACAATATACGTCTTGAATTTGTCTTCTTGGAAGGTTGCCCTGTTGTGAATTTATTGGTCGATTTTCGACCCCAGGCCTCTTTTGGAGAGCAGGTGTCATTTACAGAACTGCAAGTTTGGTGGATCTATAGGGACATTTAGCAATGGGTTTAAAGCTGCTGTTAAGGGTAACGGCCACAAGGAGGCAGCATTTCTCCGTTGTCAAATCTGGGTACTAGGGCAGCAGAGTCTTTCTGGAAGTCATGATCCTAGGTTGTAAATTAGAATGGAATGTGCTAGGAGAAACCTCCATTAGTGTAGGTCTCATTCCTTTTTGTTTTTTTTAAATTTTTTATCGGGGTATAGATTAGAATATTATTTACCCTAGGTTTACAATATCTGGTTCATTTGTACATTATATATGTCTAAGCATGTACAGATCCTCTTCCCATGTAAAATATTACAGAGTGTTCCATAGACCTCCCTTGCTATCTGGTCGGTCTTTTTGATATATGTATATAATATGAATTTGTATCTGTATAGTAACACTGATGTTAATTGATCCAATCCCCCCACCTTTCCTTTTAGATGAGCATAGTTTGTTTTCTAAGTCTGTGAGTGTCTTTCTCTGTGGAAATATGTTCATTTGTGTCAGTTATTAGATAACGCTTCTAAGTGATATCATAGGATATAGGTCTTTTGTTTTCCGACTTACCTCATATTTTGTGATTATCTCCAGGCTCATCTGTGGTGCCTCAAAGAGCAGTGTTTCATTGTTTTCCGTGGCTAATATTCCATCGTGTACATGGACCACTTCTTTTTATCCATTCTCCTGTTGATGGACATCTTGGTAGCTTCACTCTCTCGTCTATTGTGAATAAGGCTGCAGTGCAGCTTTTGCAGCCTGTGTCTTCACGATTCTGTTCTTCTCAGGTGACAGGGCCAGTGGTTCACCCGCTGGATTGAATGGTACCTCAATTTTTACTTTTCCACCAGCTCCTTTCTGTTCTCATTATTGTCGGTTACCCTTTCACATCTCGCCAGCAAGTAGAGGGTAGAAAGTTCTCTAAAACGTCTGCAGCGTTTATTGTTTGTAGACCTTTTCCTGATGGTCAGTTGAATGGAGAGAGTTGAAACCTTTTTGTAGATTCGATTGCATGAGTCTAATACTTCCTGAGGTTGAGCTTTTATCCATTTTCCTTTTCTTTAAAGAGAGTGAGTAAAACTTACCTCCTCATACTATCTTCCTGAAAGATTTGGGTTTTTTGCATTTTTTTGTTCATTCCCGACCTCAGCACAATTTTTGAGGGCAGGTGTCCTTTACAGCCCCGAGTCCTTGTGAATGTTCAGTGACCATTAGCTGTGGGTTTAAAGCCGCTCTT
The DNA here is from genome assembly GCF_965194825.1 of Balaenoptera physalus. Taxonomy (NCBI): domain Eukaryota; kingdom Metazoa; phylum Chordata; class Mammalia; order Artiodactyla; family Balaenopteridae; genus Balaenoptera; species Balaenoptera physalus. The sequence goes on along the minus strand of NC_138884.1, from coordinate 19,457,081 downwards.
GTGGGAAACGGCCGCAAGGCGGCAGCATTTCTCCTTTACCAAATCTGGTTACTAGGGCAACAGAGCCTTAATGGAAGTGGTGCAGTAGGCTGTAAATTAGAAGGGAATGTGCCAGGAAAAAGCCATTTATGTTTATGGCTCATTACTTCTTGTTCGTATTTGTAACTTAATTTTTATTTTTTATCACAGCAAATTTGATTACAATGTTTTGTGTGTTCTAGGTGTGCAAGATGTGGTTCTTTCATACATATACATATATCTATTCTTCTTCGGATCCTTTTCCCATGTAGGTTATGACACAATGTTGAGTGGTCTTCTCTTGGTATTCCGTAGGCCTTTGGTGATTATATATTTCCCATGTGTTTGTATATCTCTGTTAACCCCGAAGTCGTAATGTATCTAATCCTCACACCTTTCCGTTTGGTAAGCCATAAGTTTGTTTAATGAATCTGTGATTTCCTTTCTCTCTGGAAATATCTTCATTGGTATCGAATTTTAGGTAACACCTATAAGTGATATGATAGGACATGTGTCTTTCTCTTTCTCATTTACCACAAGTTGCGTGATTACTTCTAGACTCATCTATGGTGCTGCAAATGGCATTGTTTCATTTTTTCGCTAGCTAATATTCCATCTCGACATGTAGCCGTTTTTCTTTGTCCACCCATCTGTTGGTGGACTTTTTGGTTACTTCCATATCTTGGCCATTGTAATACTGTGCAGTGCACATTTGCCTGCCTGTGTCTTTCCAACTCTGTCTTCTTAGGTTATAGGTCCAGGAATGGGCCTGCTGGGTCATATGGGAGCTCAATGTTTACCTTTGAAAGGCCCCTCCATTCTGTTCTCATTAGTGGCTCTTTCCAGGTTACGTCCCTCTTAAAGTTGAGGGTATGCATTTCTCCACAACACCTTCAGGATTGACTGTTTATAGATTGCTTGCTGATGGTGATTCTGACTGGTGTGAGCTGATACCTCTTTGTGGTTTGAATTTGCATGTGTGTCATATTCCGTTGAAATTGACCTTTAAGGCGTGTCCTTTTTATTTTTCAAACTGTGATTACAGCTTAGTTCTTCAAAGTGTTTTCTTAAAGTATGTGTCACATTTTAAAATGTTTTGGCCATTACTTCCCTCAAGACATTTTGAGGGCCCATTTCACTTACTGCCCTGCAGTACATGTTCATGTGAAGTGACCATTAGCACAGGCTTTACAGCTGCTTTTGCAGGTAACGGCCAGAGGGCGGCATCCTTTCTACGTTCCCCACTCGGGTAACTAGGGAAACAGACCTCCCGGCCAGCGGTGTTCCTCGCTTATAAATTAGAGTGGAATGTGCCCCGGTCAACCCACAGAAGCTGCTATCTCCTTACTTTTGTTTGTTTTTTAAATTCAATTTTTAGTTTTTATTGGAGTAATAGTCCGTTGTGTACATGGAACACTTCTTCTTGGTGCATTCCTCTGATGATGGATATTTTCAATGCTTCCGAGTGTTGGCTATGGTAAATATTGCTGGAGTGAAGGATTGCCAGCCTGTGACTTTTTGATTCTCATTTTCTCAGGAGATAGGCCCAGCAGTGGGTGTGATTGATGGACTGGTAGCTCAGTGTTTCCCTTTTCAAAGCACCTGCATTGTGTTTTCATTAGTGGCTCCTACCACGTACCGCTTAGAACCGAGGGTACGCATTTCTCCACAATCCCTTCAGCATTTATTGTTTGCAGCGTCTTTGCTAATGACCATTCTGACTGCTGTGAGCTGATAGGTTTTTCTAATTTGGGTTTGCATGTCTTTAAAAATTCCTAAAATTCATCATTTTTCCACGCCTTTTCCTTTCTGTCAAAAAAAAAACAGAAAAAAGTATGAGTACAATACACGTCTTCAATTTGTCTTCTTGGAAGGTTTCCCTGTTGTGAAATTATTGGTCGATTTTCGACCCCAGGCCTTCTTTGGAGGGCAGGTGTCATTTACAGAACTGCAAGTTTGGTGAATGTATAGGGACCTTTAGCAATGGGTTTAAAGCTGCTGTTAAGGGTAACGGCCACAAGGAGGCAGCATTTCTCCGTTGTCAAATCTGGGTACTAGGGCAGCAGAGTCTTTCTGGAAGTCGTGTTCCTAGGTTGTAAATTAGAATGGAATGTGCTAGGAGAAACCCCCATTAGTGTATGTCTCATTCCTTCTTGTTTTTTTTAAATTTTTTAATCTGGGTATAGATTAGAATATTATTTATCCTAGGTTTACAAAATCTGGTTCATTTGTACATTATATATGTCTAAGCATGTACAGATCCTCTTCCCATGTAAAATATTACAGAGTGTTCCATAGACCTCCCTTGCTATCTGGTCGGTCTTTTTGATATATGTATATAATATGAATTTGTATCTGTATAGTAACACTGATGTTAATTGATGCAATCCCCCCACCTTTCCTTTTAGATGAGCATAGTTTGTTTTCTAAGTCTGTGAGTGTCTTTCTCTGTGGAAATATGTTCATTTGTGTCAGTTATTAGATAACGCCTCTAAGTGATATCATAGGATATAGGTCTTTTGCTTTCCGACTTACCTCATGTTTTGTGATTATCTCCAGGCTCATCTGTGGTGCCTCAAAGAGCAGTGTTTCATTGTTTTCCGTGGCTCATATTCCATCGTGTACATGGACCACTTCTTTTTATCCATTCTCCTGTTGATGGACATCTTGGTAGCTTCACTCTCTCGGCTATTGTGAATAAGGCTGCAGTGCAGCTTTTGCAGCCTGTGTCTTCACGATTCTGTTCTGCTTAGGTGACAGGGCCAGTGGTTCACCCGCTGGATTGAATGGTACCTCAATTTTTACTTTTCCACCAGCTCCTTTCTGTTCTCATTATTGTCGGTTACCCTTTCACATCTCACCAGCAAGTAGAGGGCAGAAAGTTCTCTAAAACGTCTGCAGCGTTTATTGTTTGTAGACCTTTTCCGGATGGTCAGTTGACTGGAGAGTGTTGAAACCTTTTTGTAGATTCGATTGCATGAGTCTAATACTTCCTGAGGTTGAGCTTTTATCCATTTTCCCTTTCTTTAAAGAGAGTGAGTAAAACTTACCTCCTCATACTATCTTCCTGAAAGATTTGGGTTTTTTGCATTTTTTTGTTCATTCCCGACCTGAGCACAATTTTTGAGGGCAGGTGTCCTTTACAGCCCCGAGTCCTTGTGAATGTTCAGTGACCATTAGCTGTGGGTTTAAAGCCGCTCTTGTGGGAAACGGCCGCAAGGCGGCAGCATTTCTCCTTTACCAAATCTGGTTACTAGGGCAACAGAGCCTTAATGGAAGTGGTGCAGTAGGTTGTAAATTAGAATGGAATGTGCCAGGAAAAAGCCCTTTATGTTTATGGCTCATTACTTCTTGTTCGTATTTGTAACTTAATTTTTATTTTTTATCACAGCAAATTTGATTACAAAGTTTTGTGTGTTCTAGGTGTGCAAGATGTGGTTCTTTCATACATATACATATATCTATCCTTCTTCGGATCCTTTTCCCATGTAGGTTATGACACAATGTTGAGTGGTCTTCTCTTGGTATTCCGTAGGCCTTTGGTGATTATATATTTCCCATGTGTTTGTATATCTCTGTTAGCTCCGAAGTTGTAATGTATCTAATCCTCACACCTTTCCGTTTGGTGAGCCATAAGTTTGTTTAATGAATCTGTGATTGCCTTTCTCTCTGGAAATATCTTCATTGGTATCGAATTTTAGGTAACACCTATAAGTGATATGATAGGACATGTGTCTTTCTCTTTCTCATTTACCACAAGTTGCGTGATTACTTCTAGACTCATCTATGGTGCTGCAAATGGCATTGTTTCATTTTTTCGCTAGCTAATATTCTATCTCGACATGTAGCAGTTTTTCTTTGTCCACCCATCTGTTGGTGGACTTTTTGGTTACTTCCATATCTTGGCCATTGTAATACTGTGCAGTGCACATTTGCCTGTCTGTGTCTTTCCAACTCTGTCTTCTTAGGTTATAGGTCCAGGAATGGGCCTGCTGGGTCATATGGGAGCTCAATGTTGACCTTTGAAAGGCCCCTCCATTCTGTTCTCATTAGTGGCTCTTTCCAGGTTACGTCCCTCTTAAAGTTGAGGGTATGCATTTCTCCACAACACCTTCAGGATTGACTGTTTATTGATTGCTTGCTGATGGTGATTCTGACTGGTGAGAGCTGATACCTCTTTGTGGTTTGAATTTGCATGTGTATCATATTCCGTTGAAATTGACCTTTAAGGCGTGTCCTTTTTATTTTTCAAACTGTGATTACAGCTTAGTTCTTCAAAGTGTTTTCTTAAAGTATGTGTCACATTTTAAAATGTTTTGGCCATTACTTCCCTCAAGACATTTTGAGGGCCCGTTTCACTTACCGCCCTGCAGTACTTGTTCATATGATGTGACCATTAGCACAGGCTTTACAGCTGCTTTTGCAGGTAACGGCCAGAGGGCGGCATCCTTTCTACGTTCCCCACTCGGGTAACTAGGGAAACAGACCTCACGGCCAGCGGTGTTCCTCGCTTATAAATTAGAGTGGAATGTGCCCGGGTCAACCCACAGAAGCTGCTATCTCCTTATTTTTGTTTGTTTTTTAAATTCAATTTATAGTTTTTATTGGAGTAATATTCCGTTGTGTACATGGACAACTTCTTCTTGGTGCATTCCTCTGATGATGGATATTTTCAATGCTTCCGAGTGTTGGCTATGGTAAATATTGCTGGAGTGCAGGATTGCCAGCCTGTGACTTTTTGATTCTCATTTTCTCAGGACATAGGCCCAGCAGTGGCTGTGATTGATGGACTGGTAGCTCAGTGTTTCCCTTTTCAAAGCACCTGCATTGTGTTTTCATTAGTGGCTCCTACCACGTCCCCCTTAGAACCGAGGGTACGCATTTCTCCACAATCCCTTCAGCATTTATTGTTTGCAGCGTCTTTGCTAATGACCATTCTGACTGCTGTGAGCTGATAGGTTTTTCTAATTTGGGTTTGCATGTCTTTAAATATTCCTAAAATTCATCATTTTTCCACGCCTTTTCCTTTCTGTCAAAAAAAAAACAGAAAAAAGTATGAGTACAATATACGTCTTGAATTTGTCTTCTTGAAAGGTTGCCCTGTTGTGAATTTATTGGTCGATTTTCGACCCCAGGCCTCTTTTGGAGAGCAGGTGTCATTTACAGAACTGCAAGTTTGGTGAATCTATAGGGACATTTAGCAATGGGTTTAAAGCTGCTGTTAAGGGTAACGGCCACAAGGAGGCAGCATTTCTCCGTTGTCAAATCTGGGTACTAGGGCAGCAGAGTCTTTCTGGAAGTCATGATCCTAGATTGTAAATTAGAATGGAATGTGCTAGGAGAAACCTCCATTAGTGTATGTCTCATTTCTTTTTGTTTTTTTTAAATTTTTTATCGGGGTATAGATTAGAATATTATTTACCCTAGGTTTACAATATCTGGTTCATTTGTACATTATATATGTCTAAGCATGTACAGATCCTCTTCCCATGTAAAATATTACAGAGTGTTCCATAGCCCTCCCTTGCTATCTGGTCGGTCTTTTTGATATATGTATATAATATGAATTTGTATCTGTTTAGTAACACTGATGTTAATTGATCCAATCCCCCCACCTTTCCTTTTAGATGAGCATAGTTTGTTTTCTAAGTCTGTGAGTGTCTTTCTCTGTGGAAATATGTTCATTTGTGTCAGTTATTAGATAACGCCTCTAAGTGATATCATAGGATATAGGTCTTTTGTTTTCCGACTTACCTCATATTTTGTGATTATCTCCAGGCTCATCTGTGGTGCCTCAAAGAGCAGTGTTTCATTGTTTTCCGTGGCTAATATTCCATCGTGTACATGGACCACTTCTTTTTATCCATTCTCCTGTTGATGGACATCTTGGTAGCTTCACTCTCTCGTCTATTGTGAATAAGGCTGCAGTGCAGCTTTTGCAGCCTGTGTCTTCACGATTCTGTTCTTCTCAGGTGACAGGGCCAGTGGTTCACCCGCTGGATTGAATGGTACCTCAATTTTTACTTTTCCACCAGCTCCTTTCTGTTCTCATTATTGTCGGTTACCCTTTCACATCTCGCCAGCAAGTAGAGGGTAGAAAGTTCTCTAAAACGTCTGCAGCGTTTATTGTTTGTAGACCTTTTCGTGATGGTCAGTTGAATGGAGAGAGTTGAAACCTTTTTGTAGATTCGATTGCATGAGTCTAATACTTCCTGAGGTTGAGCTTTTATCCATTTTCCTTTTCTTTAAAGAGAGTGAGTAAAACTTACCTCCTCATACTATCTTCCTGAAAGATTTGTGTGTTTTAAATTTTTTTGTTCATTCCCGACCTCAGCACAATTTTTGAAGGCAGGTGTCCTTTACAGCCCCGAGTCCTTGTGAATGTTCAGTGACCATTAGCTGTGGGTTTAAAGCCGCTCTTGTGGGAAACGGCCGCAAGGCGGCAGCATTTCTCCTTTACCAAATCTGGTTACTAGGGCAACAGAGCCTTAATGGAAGTGGTGCAGTAGGCTGTAAATTAGAAGGGAATGTGCCAGGAAAAAGCCATTTATGTTTATGGCTCATTACTTCTTGTTCGTATTTGTAACTTAATTTTTATTTTTTATCACAGCAAATTTGATTACAATGTTTTGTGTGTTCTAGGTGTGCAAGATGTGGTTCTTTCATACATATACATATATCTATTCTTCTTCGGATCCTTTTCCCATGTAGGTTATGACACAATGTTGAGTGGTCTTCTCTTGGTATTCCGTAGGCCTTTGGTGATTATATATTTCCCATGTGTTTGTATATCTCTGTTAACCCCGAAGTCGTAATGTATCTAATCCTCACACCTTTCCGTTTGGTGAACCATAAGTTTGTTTAATGAATCTGTGATTGCCTTTCTCTCTGTAAATATCTTCATTGGTATCGAATTTTAGGTAACACCTATAAGTGATATGATAGGACATGTGTCTTTCTCTTTCTCATTTACCACAAGTTGCGTGATTACTTCTAGACTCATCTATGGTGCTGCAAATGGCATTGTTTCATTTTTTCGCTAGCTAATATTCCATCTCGACCTGTAGCAGTTTTTCTTTGTCCACCCATCTGTTGGTGGACTTTTTGGTTACTTCCATATCTTGGCCATTGTAATACTGTGCAGTGCACATTTGCCTGCCTGTGTCTTTCCAATTCTGTCTTCTTAGGTTATAGGTCCAGGAATGGGCCTGCTGGGTCATATGGGAGCTCAATGTTTACCTTTGAAAGGCCCCTCCATTCTGTTCTCATTAGTGGCTCTTTCCAGGTTACGTCCCTCTTAAAGTTGAGGGTATGCATTTCTCCACAACACCTTCAGGATTGACTGTTTATAGATTGCTTGCTGATGGTGATTCTGACTGGTGTGAGCTGATACCTCTTTGTGGTTTGAATTTGCATGTGTGTCATATTCCATTGAAATTGACCTTTAAGGCGTGTCCTTTTTATTTTTCAAACTGTGATTACAGCTTAGTTCTTCAAAGTGTTTTCTTAAAGTATGTGTCACATTTTAAAATGTTTTGGCCATTACTTCCTTCAAGACATTTTGAGGGCACGTTTCACTTACAGCCCTGCAGTACTTGTTCATATGAAGTGACCATTAGCACAGGCTTTACAGCTGCTTTTGCAGGTAACGGCCAGAGGGCGGCATCCTTTCTACGTTCCCCATTCGGGTAACTAGGGAAACAGACCTCCTGGCCAGCGGTGTTCCTCGCTTATAAATTAGAGTGGAATGTGCCCGGGTCAACCCACAGAAGCTGCTATCTCCTTACTTTTGTTTGTTTTTTAAACTCAATTTATAGTTTTTATTGGAGTAATATTCCATTGTGTACATGGACCACTTCTTCTTGGTGCATTCCTCTGATGATGGACATTTTCAATGCTTCCGAGTGTTGGCTATGGTAAATATTGCTGGAGTGCAGGATTGCCAGCCTGTGACTTTTTGATTCTCATTTTCTCAGGAGATAGGCCCAGCAGTGGGTGTGATTGATGGACTGGTAGCTCAGTGTTTCCCTTTTCAAAGCACCTGCATTGTGTTTTCATTAGTGGCTCCTACCACGTCCCCCTTAGAACCGAGGGTACGCATTTCTCCACAATCCCTTCAGCATTTATTGTTTGCAGCGTCTTTGCCAATGACCATTCTGACTGCTGTGAGCTGATAGGTTTTTCTAATTTGGGTTTGCATGTCTTTAAAAATTCCTAAAATTCATCATTTTTCCACGCCTTTTCCTTTCTGTCAAAAAAAAAAACAGAAAAAAGTATGAGTACAATACACGTCTTGAATTTGTCTTCTTGGAAGGTTTCCCTGTTGTGAAATTATTGGTCGATTTTCGACCCCAGGCCTTCTTTGGAGGGCAGGTGTCATTTACAGAACTGCAAGTTTGGTGAATGTATAGGGACCTTTAGCAATGGGTTTAAAGCTGCTGTTAAGGGTAACGGCCACAAGGAGGCAGCATTTCTCCGTTGTCAAATCTGGGTACTAGGGCAGCAGAGTCTTTCTGGAAGTCGTGTTCCTAGGTTGTAAATTAGAATGGAATGTGCTAGGAGAATCCCCCATTAGTGTATGTCTCATTCCTTCTTGTTTTTTTTAAATTTTTTAATCTGGGTATAGATTAGAATATTATTTATCCTAGGTTTACAAAATCTGGTTCATTTGTACATTATATATGTCTAAGCATGTACAGATCCTCTTCCCATGTAAAATATTACAGAGTGTTCCATAGACCTCCCTTGCTATCTGGTCGGTCTTTTTGATATATGTATATAATATGAATTTGTATCTGTATAGTAACACTGATGTTAATTGATCCAATCCCCCCACCTTTCCTTTTAGATGAGCATAGTTTGTTTTCTAAGTCTGTGAGTGTCTTTCTCTGTGGAAATATGTTCATTTGTGTCAGTTATTAGATAACGCCTCTAAGTGATATCATAGGATATAGGTCTTTTGCTTTCCGACTTACCTCATGTTTTGTGATTATCTCCAGGCTCATCTGTTGTGCCTCAAAGAGCAGTGTTTCATTGTTTTCCGTGGCTCATATTCCATCGTGTACATGGACCACTTCTTTTTATCCATTCTCCTGTTGATGGACATCTTGATAGCTTCACTCTCTCGGCTATTGTGAATAAGGCTGCAGTGCAGCTTTTGCAGCCTGTGTCTTCACGATTCTGTTCTGCTTAGGTGACAGGGCCAGTGGTTCACCCGCTGGATTGAATGTTACCTCAATTTTTACTTTTCCACCAGCTCCTTTCTGTTCTCATTATTGTCGGTTACCCTTTCACATCTCACCAGCAAGTAGAGGGCAGAAAGTTCTCTAAAACGTCTGCAGCGTTTATTGTTTGTAGACCTTTTCCGGATGGTCAGTTGACTGGAGAGTGTTGAAACCTTTTTGTAGATTCGATTGCATGAGTCTAATACTTCCTGAGGTTGAGCTTTTATCCATTTTCCTTTTCTTTAAAGAGAGTGAGTAAAACTTACCTCCTCATACTATCTTCCTGAAAGATTTGGGTTTTTTGCATTTTTTTGTTCATTCCCGACCTGAGCACAATTTTTGAGGGCAGGTGTCCTTTACAGCCCCGAGTCCTTGTGAATGTTCAGTGACCATTAGCTGTGGGTTTAAAGCCGCTCTTGTGGGAAACGGCCGCAAGGCGGCAGCATTTCTCCTTTACCAAATCTGGTTACTAGGGCAACAGAGCCTTAATGGAAGTGGTGCAGTAGGTTGTAAATTAGAATGGAATGTGCCAGGAAAAAGCCCTTTATGTTTATGGCTCATTACTTCTTGTTCGTATTTGTAACTTAATTTTTATTTTTTATCACAGCAAATTTGATTACAAAGTTTTGTGTGTTCTAGGTGTGCAAGATGTGGTTCTTTCATACATATACATATATCTATCCTTCTTCGGATCCTTTTCCCATGTAGGTTATGACACAATGTTGAGTGGTCTTCTCTTGGTATTCCGTAGGCCTTTGGTGATTATATATTTCCCATGTGTTTGTATATCTCTGTTAGCCCCGAAGTTGTAATGTATCTAATCCTCACACCTTTCCGTTTGGTGAGCCATAAGTTTGTTTAATGAATCTGTGATTGCCTTTCTCTCTGGAAATATCTTCATTGGTATCGAATTTTAGGTAACACCTATAAGTGATATGAAAGGACATGTGCCTTTCTCTTTCTCATTTACCACAAGTTGCGTGATTACTTCTAGACTCATCTATGGTGCTGCAAATGGCATTGTTTCATTTTTTCGCTAGCTAATATTCCATCTCGACATGTAGCAGTTTTTCTTTGTCCACCCATCTGTTGGTGGACTTTTTGGTTACTTCCATATCTTGGCCATTGTAATACTGTGCAGTGCACATTTGCCTGCCTGTGTCTTTCCAACTCTGTCTTCTTAGGTTATAGGTCCAGGAATGGGCCTGCTGGGTCATATGGGAGCTCAATGTTTACCTTTGAAAGGCCCCTCCATTCTGTTCTCATTAGTGGCTCTTTCCAGGTTACGTCCCTCTTAAAGTTGAGGGTATGCATTTCTCCACAACACCTTCAGGATTGACTGTTTATTGATTGCTTGCTGATGGTGATTCTGACTGGTGAGAGCTGATACCTCTTTGTGGTTTGAATTTGCATGTGTATCATATTCCGTTGAAATTGACCTTTAAGGCGTGTCCTTTTTATTTTTCAAACTGTGATTACAGCTTAGTTCTTCAAAGTGTTTTCTTAAAGTATGTGTCACATTTTAAAATGTTTTGGCCATTACTTCCCTCAAGACATTTTGAGGGCCCGTTTCACTTACCGCCCTGCAGTACTTGTTCATATGATGTGACCATTAGCACAGGCTTTACAGCTGCTTTTGCAGGTAACGGCCAGAGGGCGGCATCCTTTCTACGTTCCCCACTCGGGTAACTAGGGAAACAGACCTCACGGCCAGCGGTGTTCCTCGCTTATAAATTAGAGTGGAATGTGCCCGGGTCAACCCACAGAAGCTGCTATCTCCTTATTTTTGTTTGTTTTTTAAATTCAATTTATAGTTTTTATTGGAGTAATATTCCGTTGTGTACATGGACAACTTCTTCTTGGTGCATTCCTCTGATGATGGATATTTTCAATGCTTCCGAGTGTTGGCTATGGTAAATATTGCTGGAGTGCAGGATTGCCAGCCTGTGACTTTTTGATTCTCATTTTCTCAGGACATAGGCCCAGCAGTGGCTGTCATTGATGGACTGGTAGCTCAGTGTTTCCCTTTTCAAAGCACCTGCATTGTGTTTTCATTAGTGGCTCCTACCACGTCCCCCTTAGAACCGAGGGTACGCATTTCTCCACAATCCCTTCAGCATTTATTGTTTGCAGCGTCTTTGCTAATGACCATTCTGACTGCTGTGAGCTGATAGGTTTTTCTAATTTGGGTTTGCATGTCTTTAAATATTCCTAAAATTCATCATTTTCCACGCCTTTTCCTTTCTGTCAAAAAAAAAACAGAAAAAAGTATGAGTACAATATACGTCTTGAATTTGTCTTCTTGAAAGGTTGCCCTGTTGTGAATTTATTGGTCGATTTTCGACCCCAGGCCTCTTTTGGAGAGCAGGTGTCATTTACAGAACTGCAAGTTTGGTGAATCTATAGGGACATTTAGCAATGGGTTTAAAGCTGCTGTTAAGGGTAACGGCCACAAGGAGGCAGCATTTCTCCGTTGTCAAATCTGGGTACTAGGGCAGCAGAGTCTTTCTGGAAGTCATGATCCTAGATTGTAAATTAGAATGGAATGTGCTAGGAGAAACCTCCATTAGTGTATGTCTCATTTCTTTTTGTTTTTTTTAAATTTTTTATCGGGGTATAGATTAGAATATTATTTACCCTAGGTTTACAATATCTGGTTCATTTGTACATTATATATGTCTAAGCATGTACAGATCCTCTTCCCATGTAAAATATTACAGAGTGTTCCATAGCCCTCCCTTGCTATCTGGTCGGTCTTTTTGATATATGTATATAATATGAATTTGTATCTGTTTAGTAACACTGATGTTAATTGATCCAATCCCCCCACCTTTCCTTTTAGATGAGCATAGTTTGTTTTCTAAGTCTGTGAGTGTCTTTCTCTGTGGAAATATGTTCATTTGTGTCAGTTATTAGATAACGCCTCTAAGTGATATCATAGGATATAGGTCTTTTGTTTTCCGACTTACCTCATATTTTGTGATTATCTCCAGGCTCATCTGTGGTGCCTCAAAGAGCAGTGTTTCATTGTTTTCCGTGGCTAATATTCCATCGTGTACATGGACCACTTCTTTTTATCCATTCTCCTGTTGATGGACATCTTGGTAGCTTCACTCTCTCGTCTATTGTGAATAAGGCTGCAGTGCAGCTTTTGCAGCCTGTGTCTTCACGATTCTGTTCTTCTCAGGTGACAGGGCCAGTGGTTCACCCGCTGGATTGAATGGTACCTCAATTTTTACTTTTCCACCAGCTCCTTTCTGTTCTCATTATTGTCGGTTACCCTTTCACATCTCGCCAGCAAGTAGAGGGTAGAAAGTTCTCTAAAACGTCTGCAGCGTTTATTGTTTGTAGACCTTTTCCTGATGGTCAGTTGAATGGAGAGAGTTGAAACCTTTTTGTAGATTCGATTGCATGAGTCTAATACTTCCTGAGGTTGAGCTTTTATCCATTTTCCTTTTCTTTAAAGAGAGTGAGTAAAACTTACCTCCTCATACTATCTTCCTGAAAGATTTGTGTGTTTTGAATTTTTTTGTTCATTCCCGACCTCAGCACAATTTTTGAGGGCAGGTGTCCTTTACAGCCCCGAGTCCTTGTGAATGTTCAGTGACCATTAGCTGTGGGTTTAAAGCCGCTCTTGTGGGAAACGGCCGCAAGGCGGCAGCATTTCTCCTTTACCAAATCTGGTTACTAGGGCAACAGAGCCTTAATGGAAGTGGTGCAGTAGGCTGTAAATTAGAAGGGAATGTGCCAGGAAAAAGCCATTTATGTTTATGGCTCATTACTTCTTGTTCGTATTTGTAACTTAATTTTTATTTTTTATCACAGCAAATTTGATTACAATGTTTTGTGTGTTCTAGGTGTGCAAGATGTGGTTCTTTCATACATATACATATATCTATTCTTCTTCGGATCCTTTTCCCATGTAGGTTATGACACAATGTTGAGTGGTCTTCTCTTGGTATTCCGTAGGCCTTTGGTGATTATATATTTCCCATGTGTTTGTATATCTCTGTTAACCCCGAAGTCGTAATGTATCTAATCCTCACACCTTTCCGTTTGGTGAACCATAAGTTTGTTTAATGAATCTGTGATTGCCTTTCTCTCTGTAAATATCTTCATTGGTATCGAATTTTAGGTAACACCTATAAGTGATATGATAGGACATGTGTCTTTCTCTTTCTCATTTACCACAAGTTGCGTGATTACTTCTAGACTCATCTATGGTGCTGCAAATGGCATTGTTTCATTTTTTCGCTAGCTAATATTCCATCTCGACCTGTAGCAGTTTTTCTTTGTCCACCCATCTGTTGGTGGACTTTTTGGTTACTTCCATATCTTGGCCATTGTAATACTGTGCAGTGCACATTTGCCTGCCTGTGTCTTTCCAATTCTGTCTTCTTAGGTTATAGGTCCAGGAATGGGCCTGCTGGGTCATATGGGAGCTCAATGTTTACCTTTTAAAGGCCCCTCCATTCTGTTCTCATTAGTGGCTCTTTCCAGGTTACGTCCCTCTTAAAGTTGAGGGTATGCATTTCTCCACAACACCTTCAGGATTGACTGTTTATAGATTGCTTGCTGATGGTGATTCTGACTGGTGTGAGCTGATACCTCTTTGTGGTTTGAATTTGCATGTGTGTCATATTCCATTGAAATTGACCTTTAAGGCGTGTCCTTTTTATTTTTCAAACTGTGATTACAGCTTAGTTCTTCAAAGTGTTTTCTTAAACTATGTGTCACATTTTAAAATGTTTTGGCCATTACTTCCTTCAAGACATTTTGAGGGCACGTTTCACTTACAGCCCTGCAGTACTTGTTCATATGAAGTGACCATTAGCACAGGCTTTACAGCTGCTTTTGCAGGTAACGGCCAGAGGGCGGCATCCTTTCTACGTTCCCCATTCGGGTAACTAGGGAAACAGACCTCCTGGCCAGCGGTGTTCCTCGCTTATAAATTAGAGTGGAATGTGCCCGGGTCAACCCACAGAAGCTGCTATCTCCTTACTTTTGTTTGTTTTTTAAATTCAATTTATAGTTTTTATTTCAGTAATATTCCATTGTGTACATGGACCACTTCTTCTTGGTGCATTCCTCTGATGATGGACATTTTCAATGCTTCCGAGTGTTGGCTATGGTAAATATTGCTGGAGTGCAGGATTGCCAGCCTGTGACTTTTTGATTCTCATTTTCTCAGGACATAGGCCCAGCAGTGGCTGTCATTGATGGACTGGTAGCTCAGTGTTTCCCTTTTCAAAGCACCTGCATTGTGTTTTCATTAGTGGCTCCTACCACGTCCCCCTTAGAATCGAGGGTACGCATTTCTCCACAATCCCTTCAGCATTTATTGTTTGCAGCGTCTTTGCTAATTACCATTCTGACTGCTGTGAGCTGATAGGTTTTTCTAATTTGGGTTTGCATGTCTTTAAAAATTCCTAAAAGTCATCATTTATCCACGCCTTTTCCTTTCTGTCAAAAAAAAAAACAGAAAAAAGTATGAGTACAATATACGTCTTGAATTTGACTACTTGGAAGTTTGCCCTGTTGTGAATTTATTGGTCGATTTTCGACCCCAGGCCTCTTTTGGAGAGCAGGTGTCATTTACAGAACTGCAAGTTTGGTGAATCTATAGGGACATTTAGCAATGGGTTTAAAGCTGCTGTTAAGGGTAATGGCCACAAGGAGGCAGCATTTCTCCGTTGTCAAATCTGGGTACTAGGGCAGCAGAGTCTTTCTGGAAGTCATGATCCTAGGTTGTAAATTAGAATGGAATGTGCTAGGAGAAACCTCCATTAGTGTATGTCTCATTTCTTTTTTTTTTTTTAAATTGTTTATCGGGGTATAGATTAGAATATTATTTACCCTAGGTTTACAATATCTGGTTCATTTGTACATTATATATGTCTAAGCATGTACAGATCCTCTTCCCATGTAAAATATTACAGAGTGTTCCATAGCCCTCCCTTGCTATCTGGTCGGTCTTTTTGATATATGTATATAATATGAATTTGTATCTGTTTAGTAACACTGATGTTAATTGATCCAATCCCCCCACCTTTCCTTTTAGATGAGCATAGTTTATTTTCTAAGTCTGTGAGTGTCTTTCTCTGTGGAAATATGTTCATTTGTGTCAGTTATTAGATAACGCCTCTAAGTGATATCATAGGATATAGGTCTTTTGTTTTCCGACTTACCTCATATTTTGTGATTTTCTCCAGGCTCATCTGTGGTGCCTCAAAGAGCAGTGTTTCATTGTTTTCCGTGGCTCATATTCCATCGTGTACATGGACCACTTCTTTTTATCCATTCTCCTGTTGATGGACATCTTGGTAGCTTCACTCTCGTCTATTGTGAATAAGGCTGCAGGGCAGCTTTTGCAGCCTGTGTCTTCACGATTCTGTTCTTCTCAGGTGACAGGGCCAGTGGTTCACCCGCTGGATTGAATGGTACCTCAATTTTTACTTTTCCACCAGCTCCTTTCTGTTCTCATTATTGTCGGTTACCCTTTCACATCTCGCCAGCAAGTATAGGGTAGAAAGTTCTCTAAAACGTCTGCAGCGTTTATTGTTTGTAGACCTTTTCCTGATGGTCAGTTGACTGGAGAGTGTTGAAACCTTTTTGTAGATTCGATTGCATGAGTCTAATACTCCCTGAGGTTGAGCTTTTATCCATTTTCCTTTTCTTTAGAGAGAGTGAGTAAAACTTACCTCCTCATACTATCTTCCTGAAAGATTTGTGTGTTTTGAATTTTTTTGTTCATTCCCGACCTCAGCACAATTTTTGAGGGCAGGTGTCCTTTACAGCCCCGAGTCCTTGTGAATGTTCAGTGACCATTAGCTGTGGGTTTAAAGCCGCTCTTGTGGGAAACGGCCGCAAGGCGGCAGCATTTCTCCTTTACCAAATATGGTTACTAGGGCAACAGAGCCTTAATGGAAGTGGTGCAGTAGGTTGTAAATTAGAATGGAATGTGCCAGGAAAAAGCCCTTTATGTTTATGGCTCATTACTTCTTGTTCGTATTTGTAACTTAATTTTTATTTTTTATCACAGCAAATTTGATTACAAAGTTTTGTGTGTTCTAGGTGTGCAAGATGTGGTTCTTTCATACATATACATATATCTATTCTTCTTCGGATCCTTTTCCCATGTAGGTTATGACACAATGTTGAGTGGTCTTCTCTTGGTATTCCGTAGGCCTTTGGTGATTATATATTTACCATGTGTTTGTATATCTCTGTTAATCCCGAAGTCGTAATGTATCTAATCCTCACACCTTTCCGTTTGGTGAGCCATAAGTTTGTTTAATGAATCTGTGATTGCCTTTCTCTCTGGAAATATCTTCATTGGTATCGAATTTTAGGTAACACCTATAAGTGATATGATAGGACATGTGTCTTTCTCTTTCTCATTTACCACAAGTTGCGTGATTACTTCTAGACTCATCTATGGTGCTGCAAATGGCATTGTTTCATTTTTTCGCTAGCTAATATTCCATCTCGACATGTAGCCGTTTTTCTTTGTCCACCCATCTGTTGGTGGACTTTTTGGTTACTTCCATATCTTGGCCATTGTAATACTGTGCAGTGCACATTTGCCTGCCTGTGTCTTTCCAACTCTGTCTTCTTAGGTTATAGGTCCAGGAATGGGCCTGCTGGGTCATATGGGAGCTCAATGTTTACCTTTGAAAGGCCCCTCCATTCTGTTCTCATTAGTGGCTCTTTCCAGGTTACGTCCCTCTTAAAGTTGAGGGTATGCATTTCTCCACAACACCTTCAAGATTGACTGTTTATAGATTGCTTGCTGATGGTGATTCTGACTGGTGTGAGCTGATACCTCTTTGTGGTTTGAATTTGCATGTGTGTCATATTCCGTTGAAATTGACCTTTAAGGCGTGTCCTTTTTATTTTTCAAACTGTGATTACAGCTTAGTTCTTCAAAGTGTTTTCTTAAAGTATGTGTCACATTTTAAAATGTTTTGGCCATTACTTCCCTCAAGACATTTTGAGGGCCCATTTCACTTACTGCCCTGCAGTACATGTTCATGTGAAGTGACCATTAGCACAGGCTTTACAGCTGCTTTTGCAGGTAACGGCCAGAGGGCGGCATCCTTTCTACGTTCCCCACTCGGGTAACTAGGGAAACAGACCTCCCGGCCAGCGGTGTTCCTCGCTTATAAATTAGAGTGGAATGTGCCCCGGTCAACCCACAGAAGCTGCTATCTCCTTACTTTTGTTTGTTTTTTAAATTCAATTTTTAGTTTTTATTGGAGTAATAGTCCGTTGTGTACATGGACAACTTCTTCTTGGTGCATTCCTCTGATGATGGATATTTTCAATGCTTCCGAGTGTTGGCTATGGTAAATATTGCTGGAGTGCAGGATTGCCAGCCTGTGACTTTTTGATTCTCATTTTCTCAGGACATAGGCCCAGCAGTGGCTGTCATTGATGGACTGGTAGCTCAGTGTTTCCCTTTTCAAAGCACCTGCATTGTGTTTTCATTAGTGGCTCCTACCACGTCCCCCTTAGAACCGAGGGTATGCATTTCTCCACAATCCCTTCAGCATTTATTGTTTGCAGCGTCTTTGCTAATGACCATTCTGACTGCTGTGAGCTGATAGGTTTTTCTAATTTGGGTTTGCATGTCTTTAAATATTCCTAAAATTCATCATTTTTCCACGCCTTTTCCTTTCTGTCAAAAAAAAAAACAGAAAAAAGTATGAGTACAATATACGTCTTGAATTTGTCTTCTTGAAAGGTTGCCCTGTTGTGAATTTATTGGTCGATTTTCGACCCCAGGCCTCTTTTGGAGAGCAGGTGTCATTTACAGAACTGCAAGTTTGGTGAATGTATAGGGACATTTAGCAATGGGTTTAAAGCTGCTGTTAAGGGTAACGGCCACAAGGAGGCAGCATTTCTCCGTTGTCAAATCTGGGTACTAGGGCAGCAGAGTCTTTCTGGAAGTCATGATCCTAGATTGTAAATTAGAATGGAATGTGCTAGGAGAAACCTCCATTAGTGTATGTCTCATTTCTTTTTGTTTTTTTTAAATTTTTTATCGGGGTATAGATTAGAATATTATTTACCCTAGGTTTACAATATCTGGTTCATTTGTACATTATATATGTCTAAGCATGTACAGATCCTCTTCCCATGTAAAATATTACAGAGTGTTCCATAGCCCACCCTTGCTATCTGGTCGGTCTTTTTGATATATGTATATAATATGAATTTGTATCTGTTTAGTAACACTGATGTTAAT
Organism: Balaenoptera physalus; assembly: GCF_965194825.1. Classification (NCBI taxonomy): domain Eukaryota; kingdom Metazoa; phylum Chordata; class Mammalia; order Artiodactyla; family Balaenopteridae; genus Balaenoptera; species Balaenoptera physalus. Next base: position 19,438,589 of record NC_138884.1, on the reverse strand, counting down.
TGATCCAATCCCCCCACCTTTCCTTTTAGATGAGCATAGTTTGTTTTCTAAGTCTGTGAGTGTCTTTCTCTGTGGAAATATGTTCATTTGTGTCAGTTATTAGATAACGCCTCTAAGTGATATCATAGGATATAGGTCTTTTGTTTTCCGACTTACCTCATATTTTGTGATTATCTCCAGGCTCATCTGTGGTGCCTCAAAGAGCAGTGTTTCATTGTTTTCCGTGGCTAATATTCCATCGTGTACATGGACCACTTCTTTTTATCCATTCTCCTGTTGATGGACATCTTGGTAGCTTCACTCTCTCGTCTATTGTGAATAAGGCTGCAGTGCAGCTTTTGCAGCCTGTGTCTTCACGATTCTGTTCTTCTCAGGTGACAGGGCCAGTGGTTCACCCGCTGGATTGAATGGTACCTCAATTTTTACTTTTCCACCAGCTCCTTTCTGTTCTCATTATTGTCGGTTACCCTTTCACATCTCGCCAGCAAGTAGAGGGTAGAAAGTTCTCTAAAACGTCTGCAGCGTTTATTGTTTGTAGACCTTTTCCTGATGGTCAGTTGAATGGAGAGAGTTGAAACCTTTTTGTAGATTCGATTGCATGAGTCTAATACTTCCTGAGGTTGAGCTTTTATCCATTTTCCTTTTCTTTAAAGAGAGTGAGTAAAACTTACCTCCTCATACTATCTTCCTGAAAGATTTGTGTATTTTGAATTTTTTTGTTCATTCCCGACCTCAGCACAATTTTTGAGGGCAGGTGTCCTTTACAGCCCCGAGTCCTTGTGAATGTTCAGTGACCATTAGCTGTGGGTTTAAAGCCGCTCTTGTGGGAAACGGCCGCAAGGCGGCAGCATTTCTCCTTTACCAAATCTGGTTACTAGGGCAACAGAGCCTTAATGGAAGTGGTGCAGTAGGCTGTAAATTAGAAGGGAATGTGCCAGGAAAAAGCCATTTATGTTTATGGCTCATTACTTCTTGTTCATATTTGTAACTTAATTTTTATTTTTTATCACAGCAAATTTGATTACAATGTTTTGTGTGTTCTAGGTGTGCAAGATGTGGTTCTTTCATACATATACATATATCTATTCTTCTTCGGATCCTTTTCCCATGTAGGTTATGACACAATGTTGAGTGGTCTTCTCTTGGTATTCCGTAGGCCTTTGGTGATTATATATTTCCCATGTGTTTGTATATCTCTGTTAGCCCCGAAGTTGTAATGTATCTAATCCTCACACCTTTCCGTTTGGTGAGCCATAAGTTTGTTTAATGAATCTGTGATTGCCTTTCTCTCTGGAAATATCTTCATTGGTATCGAATTTTAGGTAACACCTATAAGTGATATGATAGGACATGTGTCTTTCTCTTTCTCATTTACCACAAGTTGCGTGATTACTTCTAGACTCATCTATGGTGCTGCAAATGGCATTGTTTCATTTTTTCGCTAGCTAATATTCCATCTCGACCTGTAGCAGTTTTTCTTTGTCCACCCATCTGTTGGTGGACTTTTTGGTTACTTCCATATCTTGGCCATTGTAATACTGTGCAGTGCACATTTGCCTGCCTGTGTCTTTCCAATTCTGTCTTCTTAGGTTATAGGTCCAGGAATGGGCCTGCTGGGTCATATGGGAGCTCAATGTTTACCTTTGAAAGGCCCCTCCATTCTGTTCTCATTAGTGGCTCTTTCCAGGTTACGTCCCTCTTAAAGTTGAGGGTATGCATTTCTCCACAACACCTTCAGGATTGACTGTTTATAGATTGCTTGCTGATGGTGATTCTGACTGGTGTGAGCTGATACCTCTTTGTGGTTTGAATTTGCATGTGTGTCATATTCCATTGAAATTGACCTTTAAGGCGTGTCCTTTTTATTTTTCAAACTGTGATTACAGCTTAGTTCTTCAAAGTGTTTTCTTAAACTATGTGTCACATTTTAAAATGTTTTGGCCATTACTTCCTTCAAGACATTTTGAGGGCACGTTTCACTTACAGCCCTGCAGTACTTGTTCATATGAAGTGACCATTAGCACAGGCTTTACAGCTGCTTTTGCAGGTAACGGCCAGAGGGCGGCATCCTTTCTACGTTCCCCATTCGGGTAACTAGGGAAACAGACCTCCTGGCCAGCGGTGTTCCTCGCTTATAAATTAGAGTGGAATGTGCCCGGGTCAACCCACAGAAGCTGCTATCTCCTTACTTTTGTTTGTTTTTTAAATTCAATTTATAGTTTTTATTGGAGTAATATTCCATTGTGTACATGGACCACTTCTTCTTGGTGCATTCCTCTGATGATGGACATTTTCAATGCTTCCGAGTGTTGGCTATGGTAAATATTGCTGGAGTGCAGGATTGCCAGCCTGTGACTTTTTGATTCGCATTTTCTCAGGACAAAGGCCCAGCAGTGGGTGTGATTGATGGACTGGTAGCTCAGTGTTTCCCTTTCCAAAGCACCTGCATTGTGTTTTCATTAGTGGCTCCTACCACGTCCCCCTTAGAACCGAGGGTACGCATTTCTCCACAATCACTTCAGCATTTATTGTTTGCAGCGTCTTTGCTAATGACCATTCTGACTGCTGTGAGCTGATAGGTTTTTCTAATTTGGGTTTGCATGTCTTTAAATATTCCTAAAATTCATCATTTTTCCACGCCTTTTCCTTTCTGTCAAAAAAAAAAGAGAAAAGAGTATGAGTACAATATACGTCTTGAATTTGTCTTCTTGGAAGGTTGCCCTGTTGTGAATTTATTGGTCGATTTTCGACCCCAGGCCTCTTTTGGAGAGCAGGTGTCATTTACAGAACTGCAAGTTTGGTGGATCTATAGGGACATTTAGCAATGGGTTTAAAGCTGCTGTTAAGGGTAACGGCCACAAGGAGGCAGCATTTCTCCGTTGTCAAATCTGGGTACTAGGGCAGCAGAGTCTTTCTGGAAGTCATGATCCTAGGTTGTAAATTAGAATGGAATGTGCTAGGAGAAACCTCCATTAGTGTAGGTCTCATTCCTTTTTGTTTTTTTTAAATTTTTTATCGGGGTATAGATTAGAATATTATTTACCCTAGGTTTACAATATCTGGTTCATTTGTACATTATATATGTCTAAGCATGTACAGATCCTCTTCCCATGTAAAATATTACAGAGTGTTCCATAGACCTCCCTTGCTATCTGGTCGGTCTTTTTGATATATGTATATAATATGAATTTGTATCTGTATAGTAACACTGATGTTAATTGATCCAATCCCCCCACCTTTCCTTTTAGATGAGCATAGTTTGTTTTCTAAGTCTGTGAGTGTCTTTCTCTGTGGAAATATGTTCATTTGTGTCAGTTATTAGATAACGCTTCTAAGTGATATCATAGGATATAGGTCTTTTGTTTTCCGACTTACCTCATATTTTGTGATTATCTCCAGGCTCATCTGTGGTGCCTCAAAGAGCAGTGTTTCATTGTTTTCCGTGGCTAATATTCCATCGTGTACATGGACCACTTCTTTTTATCCATTCTCCTGTTGATGGACATCTTGGTAGCTTCACTCTCTCGTCTATTGTGAATAAGGCTGCAGTGCAGCTTTTGCAGCCTGTGTCTTCACGATTCTGTTCTTCTCAGGTGACAGGGCCAGTGGTTCACCCGCTGGATTGAATGGTACCTCAATTTTTACTTTTCCACCAGCTCCTTTCTGTTCTCATTATTGTCGGTTACCCTTTCACATCTCGCCAGCAAGTAGAGGGTAGAAAGTTCTCTAAAACGTCTGCAGCGTTTATTGTTTGTAGACCTTTTCCTGATGGTCAGTTGAATGGAGAGAGTTGAAACCTTTTTGTAGATTCGATTGCATGAGTCTAATACTTCCTGAGGTTGAGCTTTTATCCATTTTCCTTTTCTTTAAAGAGAGTGAGTAAAACTTACCTCCTCATACTATCTTCCTGAAAGATTTGGGTTTTTTGCATTTTTTTGTTCATTCCCGACCTCAGCACAATTTTTGAGGGCAGGTGTCCTTTACAGCCCCGAGTCCTTGTGAATGTTCAGTGACCATTAGCTGTGGGTTTAAAGCCGCTCTTGTGGGAAACGGCCGCAAGGCGGCAGCATTTCTCCTTTACCAAATCTGGTTACTAGGGCAACAGAGCCTTAATGGAAGTGGTGCAGTAGGCTGTAAATTAGAAGGGAATGTGCCAGGAAAAAGCCATTTATGTTTATGGCTCATTACTTCTTGTTCGTATTTGTAACTTAATTTTTATTTTTTATCACAGCAAATTTGATTACAATGTTTTGTGTGTTCTAGGTGTGCAAGATGTGGTTCTTTCATACATATACATATATCTATTCTTCTTCGGATCCTTTTCCCATGTAGGTTATGACACAATGTTGAGTGGTCTTCTCTTGGTATTCCGTAGGCCTTTGGTGATTATATATTTCCCATGTGTTTGTATATCTCTGTTAACCCCGAAGTCGTAATGTATCTAATCCTCACACCTTTCCGTTTGGTAAGCCATAAGTTTGTTTAATGAATCTGTGATTTCCTTTCTCTCTGGAAATATCTTCATTGGTATCGAATTTTAGGTAACACCTATAAGTGATATGATAGGACATGTGTCTTTCTCTTTCTCATTTACCACAAGTTGCGTGATTACTTCTAGACTCATCTATGGTGCTGCAAATGGCATTGTTTCATTTTTTCGCTAGCTAATATTCCATCTCGACATGTAGCCGTTTTTCTTTGTCCACCCATCTGTTGGTGGACTTTTTGGTTACTTCCATATCTTGGCCATTGTAATACTGTGCAGTGCACATTTGCCTGCCTGTGTCTTTCCAACTCTGTCTTCTTAGGTTATAGGTCCAGGAATGGGCCTGCTGGGTCATATGGGAGCTCAATGTTTACCTTTGAAAGGCCCCTCCATTCTGTTCTCATTAGTGGCTCTTTCCAGGTTACGTCCCTCTTAAAGTTGAGGGTATGCATTTCTCCACAACACCTTCAGGATTGACTGTTTATAGATTGCTTGCTGATGGTGATTCTGACTGGTGTGAGCTGATACCTCTTTGTGGTTTGAATTTGCATGTGTGTCATATTCCGTTGAAATTGACCTTTAAGGCGTGTCCTTTTTATTTTTCAAACTGTGATTACAGCTTAGTTCTTCAAAGTGTTTTCTTAAAGTATGTGTCACATTTTAAAATGTTTTGGCCATTACTTCCCTCAAGACATTTTGAGGGCCCATTTCACTTACTGCCCTGCAGTACATGTTCATGTGAAGTGACCATTAGCACAGGCTTTACAGCTGCTTTTGCAGGTAACGGCCAGAGGGCGGCATCCTTTCTACGTTCCCCACTCGGGTAACTAGGGAAACAGACCTCCCGGCCAGCGGTGTTCCTCGCTTATAAATTAGAGTGGAATGTGCCCCGGTCAACCCACAGAAGCTGCTATCTCCTTACTTTTGTTTGTTTTTTAAATTCAATTTTTAGTTTTTATTGGAGTAATAGTCCGTTGTGTACATGGAACACTTCTTCTTGGTGCATTCCTCTGATGATGGATATTTTCAATGCTTCCGAGTGTTGGCTATGGTAAATATTGCTGGAGTGAAGGATTGCCAGCCTGTGACTTTTTGATTCTCATTTTCTCAGGAGATAGGCCCAGCAGTGGGTGTGATTGATGGACTGGTAGCTCAGTGTTTCCCTTTTCAAAGCACCTGCATTGTGTTTTCATTAGTGGCTCCTACCACGTACCGCTTAGAACCGAGGGTACGCATTTCTCCACAATCCCTTCAGCATTTATTGTTTGCAGCGTCTTTGCTAATGACCATTCTGACTGCTGTGAGCTGATAGGTTTTTCTAATTTGGGTTTGCATGTCTTTAAAAATTCCTAAAATTCATCATTTTTCCACGCCTTTTCCTTTCTGTCAAAAAAAAAACAGAAAAAAGTATGAGTACAATACACGTCTTCAATTTGTCTTCTTGGAAGGTTTCCCTGTTGTGAAATTATTGGTCGATTTTCGACCCCAGGCCTTCTTTGGAGGGCAGGTGTCATTTACAGAACTGCAAGTTTGGTGAATGTATAGGGACCTTTAGCAATGGGTTTAAAGCTGCTGTTAAGGGTAACGGCCACAAGGAGGCAGCATTTCTCCGTTGTCAAATCTGGGTACTAGGGCAGCAGAGTCTTTCTGGAAGTCGTGTTCCTAGGTTGTAAATTAGAATGGAATGTGCTAGGAGAAACCCCCATTAGTGTATGTCTCATTCCTTCTTGTTTTTTTTAAATTTTTTAATCTGGGTATAGATTAGAATATTATTTATCCTAGGTTTACAAAATCTGGTTCATTTGTACATTATATATGTCTAAGCATGTACAGATCCTCTTCCCATGTAAAATATTACAGAGTGTTCCATAGACCTCCCTTGCTATCTGGTCGGTCTTTTTGATATATGTATATAATATGAATTTGTATCTGTATAGTAACACTGATGTTAATTGATGCAATCCCCCCACCTTTCCTTTTAGATGAGCATAGTTTGTTTTCTAAGTCTGTGAGTGTCTTTCTCTGTGGAAATATGTTCATTTGTGTCAGTTATTAGATAACGCCTCTAAGTGATATCATAGGATATAGGTCTTTTGCTTTCCGACTTACCTCATGTTTTGTGATTATCTCCAGGCTCATCTGTGGTGCCTCAAAGAGCAGTGTTTCATTGTTTTCCGTGGCTCATATTCCATCGTGTACATGGACCACTTCTTTTTATCCATTCTCCTGTTGATGGACATCTTGGTAGCTTCACTCTCTCGGCTATTGTGAATAAGGCTGCAGTGCAGCTTTTGCAGCCTGTGTCTTCACGATTCTGTTCTGCTTAGGTGACAGGGCCAGTGGTTCACCCGCTGGATTGAATGGTACCTCAATTTTTACTTTTCCACCAGCTCCTTTCTGTTCTCATTATTGTCGGTTACCCTTTCACATCTCACCAGCAAGTAGAGGGCAGAAAGTTCTCTAAAACGTCTGCAGCGTTTATTGTTTGTAGACCTTTTCCGGATGGTCAGTTGACTGGAGAGTGTTGAAACCTTTTTGTAGATTCGATTGCATGAGTCTAATACTTCCTGAGGTTGAGCTTTTATCCATTTTCCCTTTCTTTAAAGAGAGTGAGTAAAACTTACCTCCTCATACTATCTTCCTGCAAGATTTGGGTTTTTTGCATTTTTTTGTTCATTCCCGACCTGAGCACAATTTTTGAGGGCAGGTGTCCTTTACAGCCCCGAGTCCTTGTGAATGTTCAGTGACCATTAGCTGTGGGTTTAAAGCCGCTCTTGTGGGAAACGGCCGCAAGGCGGCAGCATTTCTCCTTTACCAAATCTGGTTACTAGGGCAACAGAGCCTTAATGGAAGTGGTGCAGTAGGTTGTAAATTAGAATGGAATGTGCCAGGAAAAAGCCCTTTATGTTTATGGCTCATTACTTCTTGTTCGTATTTGTAACTTAATTTTTATTTTTTATCACAGCAAATTTGATTACAAAGTTTTGTGTGTTCTAGGTGTGCAAGATGTGGTTCTTTCATACATATACATATATCTATCCTTCTTCGGATCCTTTTCCCATGTAGGTTATGACACAATGTTGAGTGGTCTTCTCTTGGTATTCCGTAGGCCTTTGGTGATTATATATTTCCCATGTGTTTGTATATCTCTGTTAGCTCCGAAGTTGTAATGTATCTAATCCTCACACCTTTCCGTTTGGTGAGCCATAAGTTTGTTTAATGAATCTGTGATTGCCTTTCTCTCTGGAAATATCTTCATTGGTATCGAATTTTAGGTAACACCTATAAGTGATATGATAGGACATGTGTCTTTCTCTTTCTCATTTACCACAAGTTGCGTGATTACTTCTAGACTCATCTATGGTGCTGCAAATGGCATTGTTTCATTTTTTCGCTAGCTAATATTCTATCTCGACATGTAGCAGTTTTTCTTTGTCCACCCATCTGTTGGTGGACTTTTTGGTTACTTCCATATCTTGGCCATTGTAATACTGTGCAGTGCACATTTGCCTGTCTGTGTCTTTCCAACTCTGTCTTCTTAGGTTATAGGTCCAGGAATGGGCCTGCTGGGTCATATGGGAGCTCAATGTTGACCTTTGAAAGGCCCCTCCATTCTGTTCTCATTAGTGGCTCTTTCCAGGTTACGTCCCTCTTAAAGTTGAGGGTATGCATTTCTCCACAACACCTTCAGGATTGACTGTTTATTGATTGCTTGCTGATGGTGATTCTGACTGGTGAGAGCTGATACCTCTTTGTGGTTTGAATTTGCATGTGTATCATATTCCGTTGAAATTGACCTTTAAGGCGTGTCCTTTTTATTTTTCAAACTGTGATTACAGCTTAGTTCTTCAAAGTGTTTTCTTAAAGTATGTGTCACATTTTAAAATGTTTTGGCCATTACTTCCCTCAAGACATTTTGAGGGCCCGTTTCACTTACCGCCCTGCAGTACTTGTTCATATGATGTGACCATTAGCACAGGCTTTACAGCTGCTTTTGCAGGTAACGGCCAGAGGGCGGCATCCTTTCTACGTTCCCCACTCGGGTAACTAGGGAAACAGACCTCACGGCCAGCGGTGTTCCTCGCTTATAAATTAGAGTGGAATGTGCCCGGGTCAACCCACAGAAGCTGCTATCTCCTTATTTTTGTTTGTTTTTTAAATTCAATTTATAGTTTTTATTGGAGTAATATTCCGTTGTGTACATGGACAACTTCTTCTTGGTGCATTCCTCTGATGATGGATATTTTCAATGCTTCCGAGTGTTGGCTATGGTAAATATTGCTGGAGTGCAGGATTGCCAGCCTGTGACTTTTTGATTCTCATTTTCTCAGGACATAGGCCCAGCAGTGGCTGTGATTGATGGACTGGTAGCTCAGTGTTTCCCTTTTCAAAGCACCTGCATTGTGTTTTCATTAGTGGCTCCTACCACGTCCCCCTTAGAACCGAGGGTACGCATTTCTCCACAATCCCTTCAGCATTTATTGTTTGCAGCGTCTTTGCTAATGACCATTCTGACTGCTGTGAGCTGATAGGTTTTTCTAATTTGGGTTTGCATGTCTTTAAATATTCCTAAAATTCATCATTTTTCCACGCCTTTTCCTTTCTGTCAAAAAAAAAACAGAAAAAAGTATGAGTACAATATACGTCTTGAATTTGTCTTCTTGAAAGGTTGCCCTGTTGTGAATTTATTGGTCGATTTTCGACCCCAGGCCTCTTTTGGAGAGCAGGTGTCATTTACAGAACTGCAAGTTTGGTGAATCTATAGGGACATTTAGCAATGGGTTTAAAGCTGCTGTTAAGGGTAACGGCCACAAGGAGGCAGCATTTCTCCGTTGTCAAATCTGGGTACTAGGGCAGCAGAGTCTTTCTGGAAGTCATGATCCTAGATTGTAAATTAGAATGGAATGTGCTAGGAGAAACCTCCATTAGTGTATGTCTCATTTCTTTTTGTTTTTTTTAAATTTTTTATCGGGGTATAGATTAGAATATTATTTACCCTAGGTTTACAATATCTGGTTCATTTGTACATTATATATGTCTAAGCATGTACAGATCCTCTTCCCATGTAAAATATTACAGAGTGTTCCATAGCCCTCCCTTGCTATCTGGTCGGTCTTTTTGATATATGTATATAATATGAATTTGTATCTGTTTAGTAACACTGATGTTAATTGATCCAATCCCCCCACCTTTCCTTTTAGATGAGCATAGTTTGTTTTCTAAGTCTGTGAGTGTCTTTCTCTGTGGAAATATGTTCATTTGTGTCAGTTATTAGATAACGCCTCTAAGTGATATCATAGGATATAGGTCTTTTGTTTTCCGACTTACCTCATATTTTGTGATTATCTCCAGGCTCATCTGTGGTGCCTCAAAGAGCAGTGTTTCATTGTTTTCCGTGGCTAATATTCCATCGTGTACATGGACCACTTCTTTTTATCCATTCTCCTGTTGATGGACATCTTGGTAGCTTCACTCTCTCGTCTATTGTGAATAAGGCTGCAGTGCAGCTTTTGCAGCCTGTGTCTTCACGATTCTGTTCTTCTCAGGTGACAGGGCCAGTGGTTCACCCGCTGGATTGAATGGTACCTCAATTTTTACTTTTCCACCAGCTCCTTTCTGTTCTCATTATTGTCGGTTACCCTTTCACATCTCGCCAGCAAGTAGAGGGTAGAAAGTTCTCTAAAACGTCTGCAGCGTTTATTGTTTGTAGACCTTTTCGTGATGGTCAGTTGAATGGAGAGAGTTGAAACCTTTTTGTAGATTCGATTGCATGAGTCTAATACTTCCTGAGGTTGAGCTTTTATCCATTTTCCTTTTCTTTAAAGAGAGTGAGTAAAACTTACCTCCTCATACTATCTTCCTGAAAGATTTGTGTGTTTTAAATTTTTTTGTTCATTCCCGACCTCAGCACAATTTTTGAAGGCAGGTGTCCTTTACAGCCCCGAGTCCTTGTGAATGTTCAGTGACCATTAGCTGTGGGTTTAAAGCCGCTCTTGTGGGAAACGGCCGCAAGGCGGCAGCATTTCTCCTTTACCAAATCTGGTTACTAGGGCAACAGAGCCTTAATGGAAGTGGTGCAGTAGGCTGTAAATTAGAAGGGAATGTGCCAGGAAAAAGCCATTTATGTTTATGGCTCATTACTTCTTGTTCGTATTTGTAACTTAATTTTTATTTTTTATCACAGCAAATTTGATTACAATGTTTTGTGTGTTCTAGGTGTGCAAGATGTGGTTCTTTCATACATATACATATATCTATTCTTCTTCGGATCCTTTTCCCATGTAGGTTATGACACAATGTTGAGTGGTCTTCTCTTGGTATTCCGTAGGCCTTTGGTGATTATATATTTCCCATGTGTTTGTATATCTCTGTTAACCCCGAAGTCGTAATGTATCTAATCCTCACACCTTTCCGTTTGGTGAACCATAAGTTTGTTTAATGAATCTGTGATTGCCTTTCTCTCTGTAAATATCTTCATTGGTATCGAATTTTAGGTAACACCTATAAGTGATATGATAGGACATGTGTCTTTCTCTTTCTCATTTACCACAAGTTGCGTGATTACTTCTAGACTCATCTATGGTGCTGCAAATGGCATTGTTTCATTTTTTCGCTAGCTAATATTCCATCTCGACCTGTAGCAGTTTTTCTTTGTCCACCCATCTGTTGGTGGACTTTTTGGTTACTTCCATATCTTGGCCATTGTAATACTGTGCAGTGCACATTTGCCTGCCTGTGTCTTTCCAATTCTGTCTTCTTAGGTTATAGGTCCAGGAATGGGCCTGCTGGGTCATATGGGAGCTCAATGTTTACCTTTGAAAGGCCCCTCCATTCTGTTCTCATTAGTGGCTCTTTCCAGGTTACGTCCCTCTTAAAGTTGAGGGTATGCATTTCTCCACAACACCTTCAGGATTGACTGTTTATAGATTGCTTGCTGATGGTGATTCTGACTGGTGTGAGCTGATACCTCTTTGTGGTTTGAATTTGCATGTGTGTCATATTCCATTGAAATTGACCTTTAAGGCGTGTCCTTTTTATTTTTCAAACTGTGATTACAGCTTAGTTCTTCAAAGTGTTTTCTTAAAGTATGTGTCACATTTTAAAATGTTTTGGCCATTACTTCCTTCAAGACATTTTGAGGGCACGTTTCACTTACAGCCCTGCAGTACTTGTTCATATGAAGTGACCATTAGCACAGGCTTTACAGCTGCTTTTGCAGGTAACGGCCAGAGGGCGGCATCCTTTCTACGTTCCCCATTCGGGTAACTAGGGAAACAGACCTCCTGGCCAGCGGTGTTCCTCGCTTATAAATTAGAGTGGAATGTGCCCGGGTCAACCCACAGAAGCTGCTATCTCCTTACTTTTGTTTGTTTTTTAAACTCAATTTATAGTTTTTATTGGAGTAATATTCCATTGTGTACATGGACCACTTCTTCTTGGTGCATTCCTCTGATGATGGACATTTTCAATGCTTCCGAGTGTTGGCTATGGTAAATATTGCTGGAGTGCAGGATTGCCAGCCTGTGACTTTTTGATTCTCATTTTCTCAGGAGATAGGCCCAGCAGTGGGTGTGATTGATGGACTGGTAGCTCAGTGTTTCCCTTTTCAAAGCACCTGCATTGTGTTTTCATTAGTGGCTCCTACCACGTCCCCCTTAGAACCGAGGGTACGCATTTCTCCACAATCCCTTCAGCATTTATTGTTTGCAGCGTCTTTGCCAATGACCATTCTGACTGCTGTGAGCTGATAGGTTTTTCTAATTTGGGTTTGCATGTCTTTAAAAATTCCTAAAATTCATCATTTTTCCACGCCTTTTCCTTTCTGTCAAAAAAAAAAACAGAAAAAAGTATGAGTACAATACACGTCTTGAATTTGTCTTCTTGGAAGGTTTCCCTGTTGTGAAATTATTGGTCGATTTTCGACCCCAGGCCTTCTTTGGAGGGCAGGTGTCATTTACAGAACTGCAAGTTTGGTGAATGTATAGGGACCTTTAGCAATGGGTTTAAAGCTGCTGTTAAGGGTAACGGCCACAAGGAGGCAGCATTTCTCCGTTGTCAAATCTGGGTACTAGGGCAGCAGAGTCTTTCTGGAAGTCGTGTTCCTAGGTTGTAAATTAGAATGGAATGTGCTAGGAGAATCCCCCATTAGTGTATGTCTCATTCCTTCTTGTTTTTTTTAAATTTTTTAATCTGGGTATAGATTAGAATATTATTTATCCTAGGTTTACAAAATCTGGTTCATTTGTACATTATATATGTCTAAGCATGTACAGATCCTCTTCCCATGTAAAATATTACAGAGTGTTCCATAGACCTCCCTTGCTATCTGGTCGGTCTTTTTGATATATGTATATAATATGAATTTGTATCTGTATAGTAACACTGATGTTAATTGATCCAATCCCCCCACCTTTCCTTTTAGATGAGCATAGTTTGTTTTCTAAGTCTGTGAGTGTCTTTCTCTGTGGAAATATGTTCATTTGTGTCAGTTATTAGATAACGCCTCTAAGTGATATCATAGGATATAGGTCTTTTGCTTTCCGACTTACCTCATGTTTTGTGATTATCTCCAGGCTCATCTGTTGTGCCTCAAAGAGCAGTGTTTCATTGTTTTCCGTGGCTCATATTCCATCGTGTACATGGACCACTTCTTTTTATCCATTCTCCTGTTGATGGACATCTTGATAGCTTCACTCTCTCGGCTATTGTGAATAAGGCTGCAGTGCAGCTTTTGCAGCCTGTGTCTTCACGATTCTGTTCTGCTTAGGTGACAGGGCCAGTGGTTCACCCGCTGGATTGAATGTTACCTCAATTTTTACTTTTCCACCAGCTCCTTTCTGTTCTCATTATTGTCGGTTACCCTTTCACATCTCACCAGCAAGTAGAGGGCAGAAAGTTCTCTAAAACGTCTGCAGCGTTTATTGTTTGTAGACCTTTTCCGGATGGTCAGTTGACTGGAGAGTGTTGAAACCTTTTTGTAGATTCGATTGCATGAGTCTAATACTTCCTGAGGTTGAGCTTTTATCCATTTTCCTTTTCTTTAAAGAGAGTGAGTAAAACTTACCTCCTCATACTATCTTCCTGAAAGATTTGGGTTTTTTGCATTTTTTTGTTCATTCCCGACCTGAGCACAATTTTTGAGGGCAGGTGTCCTTTACAGCCCCGAGTCCTTGTGAATGTTCAGTGACCATTAGCTGTGGGTTTAAAGCCGCTCTTGTGGGAAACGGCCGCAAGGCGGCAGCATTTCTCCTTTACCAAATCTGGTTACTAGGGCAACAGAGCCTTAATGGAAGTGGTGCAGTAGGTTGTAAATTAGAATGGAATGTGCCAGGAAAAAGCCCTTTATGTTTATGGCTCATTACTTCTTGTTCGTATTTGTAACTTAATTTTTATTTTTTATCACAGCAAATTTGATTACAAAGTTTTGTGTGTTCTAGGTGTGCAAGATGTGGTTCTTTCATACATATACATATATCTATCCTTCTTCGGATCCTTTTCCCATGTAGGTTATGACACAATGTTGAGTGGTCTTCTCTTGGTATTCCGTAGGCCTTTGGTGATTATATATTTCCCATGTGTTTGTATATCTCTGTTAGCCCCGAAGTTGTAATGTATCTAATCCTCACACCTTTCCGTTTGGTGAGCCATAAGTTTGTTTAATGAATCTGTGATTGCCTTTCTCTCTGGAAATATCTTCATTGGTATCGAATTTTAGGTAACACCTATAAGTGATATGAAAGGACATGTGCCTTTCTCTTTCTCATTTACCACAAGTTGCGTGATTACTTCTAGACTCATCTATGGTGCTGCAAATGGCATTGTTTCATTTTTTCGCTAGCTAATATTCCATCTCGACATGTAGCAGTTTTTCTTTGTCCACCCATCTGTTGGTGGACTTTTTGGTTACTTCCATATCTTGGCCATTGTAATACTGTGCAGTGCACATTTGCCTGCCTGTGTCTTTCCAACTCTGTCTTCTTAGGTTATAGGTCCAGGAATGGGCCTGCTGGGTCATATGGGAGCTCAATGTTTACCTTTGAAAGGCCCCTCCATTCTGTTCTCATTAGTGGCTCTTTCCAGGTTACGTCCCTCTTAAAGTTGAGGGTATGCATTTCTCCACAACACCTTCAGGATTGACTGTTTATTGATTGCTTGCTGATGGTGATTCTGACTGGTGAGAGCTGATACCTCTTTGTGGTTTGAATTTGCATGTGTATCATATTCCGTTGAAATTGACCTTTAAGGCGTGTCCTTTTTATTTTTCAAACTGTGATTACAGCTTAGTTCTTCAAAGTGTTTTCTTAAAGTATGTGTCACATTTTAAAATGTTTTGGCCATTACTTCCCTCAAGACATTTTGAGGGCCCGTTTCACTTACCGCCCTGCAGTACTTGTTCATATGATGTGACCATTAGCACAGGCTTTACAGCTGCTTTTGCAGGTAACGGCCAGAGGGCGGCATCCTTTCTACGTTCCCCACTCGGGTAACTAGGGAAACAGACCTCACGGCCAGCGGTGTTCCTCGCTTATAAATTAGAGTGGAATGTGCCCGGGTCAACCCACAGAAGCTGCTATCTCCTTATTTTTGTTTGTTTTTTAAATTCAATTTATAGTTTTTATTGGAGTAATATTCCGTTGTGTACATGGACAACTTCTTCTTGGTGCATTCCTCTGATGATGGATATTTTCAATGCTTCCGAGTGTTGGCTATGGTAAATATTGCTGGAGTGCAGGATTGCCAGCCTGTGACTTTTTGATTCTCATTTTCTCAGGACATAGGCCCAGCAGTGGCTGTCATTGATGGACTGGTAGCTCAGTGTTTCCCTTTTCAAAGCACCTGCATTGTGTTTTCATTAGTGGCTCCTACCACGTCCCCCTTAGAACCGAGGGTACGCATTTCTCCACAATCCCTTCAGCATTTATTGTTTGCAGCGTCTTTGCTAATGACCATTCTGACTGCTGTGAGCTGATAGGTTTTTCTAATTTGGGTTTGCATGTCTTTAAATATTCCTAAAATTCATCATTTTCCACGCCTTTTCCTTTCTGTCAAAAAAAAAACAGAAAAAAGTATGAGTACAATATACGTCTTGAATTTGTCTTCTTGAAAGGTTGCCCTGTTGTGAATTTATTGGTCGATTTTCGACCCCAGGCCTCTTTTGGAGAGCAGGTGTCATTTACAGAACTGCAAGTTTGGTGAATCTATAGGGACATTTAGCAATGGGTTTAAAGCTGCTGTTAAGGGTAACGGCCACAAGGAGGCAGCATTTCTCCGTTGTCAAATCTGGGTACTAGGGCAGCAGAGTCTTTCTGGAAGTCATGATCCTAGATTGTAAATTAGAATGGAATGTGCTAGGAGAAACCTCCATTAGTGTATGTCTCATTTCTTTTTGTTTTTTTTAAATTTTTTATCGGGGTATAGATTAGAATATTATTTACCCTAGGTTTACAATATCTGGTTCATTTGTACATTATATATGTCTAAGCATGTACAGATCCTCTTCCCATGTAAAATATTACAGAGTGTTCCATAGCCCTCCCTTGCTATCTGGTCGGTCTTTTTGATATATGTATATAATATGAATTTGTATCTGTTTAGTAACACTGATGTTAATTGATCCAATCCCCCCACCTTTCCTTTTAGATGAGCATAGTTTGTTTTCTAAGTCTGTGAGTGTCTTTCTCTGTGGAAATATGTTCATTTGTGTCAGTTATTAGATAACGCCTCTAAGTGATATCATAGGATATAGGTCTTTTGTTTTCCGACTTACCTCATATTTTGTGATTATCTCCAGGCTCATCTGTGGTGCCTCAAAGAGCAGTGTTTCATTGTTTTCCGTGGCTAATATTCCATCGTGTACATGGACCACTTCTTTTTATCCATTCTCCTGTTGATGGACATCTTGGTAGCTTCACTCTCTCGTCTATTGTGAATAAGGCTGCAGTGCAGCTTTTGCAGCCTGTGTCTTCACGATTCTGTTCTTCTCAGGTGACAGGGCCAGTGGTTCACCCGCTGGATTGAATGGTACCTCAATTTTTACTTTTCCACCAGCTCCTTTCTGTTCTCATTATTGTCGGTTACCCTTTCACATCTCGCCAGCAAGTAGAGGGTAGAAAGTTCTCTAAAACGTCTGCAGCGTTTATTGTTTGTAGACCTTTTCCTGATGGTCAGTTGAATGGAGAGAGTTGAAACCTTTTTGTAGATTCGATTGCATGAGTCTAATACTTCCTGAGGTTGAGCTTTTATCCATTTTCCTTTTCTTTAAAGAGAGTGAGTAAAACTTACCTCCTCATACTATCTTCCTGAAAGATTTGTGTGTTTTGAATTTTTTTGTTCATTCCCGACCTCAGCACAATTTTTGAGGGCAGGTGTCCTTTACAGCCCCGAGTCCTTGTGAATGTTCAGTGACCATTAGCTGTGGGTTTAAAGCCGCTCTTGTGGGAAACGGCCGCAAGGCGGCAGCATTTCTCCTTTACCAAATCTGGTTACTAGGGCAACAGAGCCTTAATGGAAGTGGTGCAGTAGGCTGTAAATTAGAAGGGAATGTGCCAGGAAAAAGCCATTTATGTTTATGGCTCATTACTTCTTGTTCGTATTTGTAACTTAATTTTTATTTTTTATCACAGCAAATTTGATTACAATGTTTTGTGTGTTCTAGGTGTGCAAGATGTGGTTCTTTCATACATATACATATATCTATTCTTCTTCGGATCCTTTTCCCATGTAGGTTATGACACAATGTTGAGTGGTCTTCTCTTGGTATTCCGTAGGCCTTTGGTGATTATATATTTCCCATGTGTTTGTATATCTCTGTTAACCCCGAAGTCGTAATGTATCTAATCCTCACACCTTTCCGTTTGGTGAACCATAAGTTTGTTTAATGAATCTGTGATTGCCTTTCTCTCTGTAAATATCTTCATTGGTATCGAATTTTAGGTAACACCTATAAGTGATATGATAGGACATGTGTCTTTCTCTTTCTCATTTACCACAAGTTGCGTGATTACTTCTAGACTCATCTATGGTGCTGCAAATGGCATTGTTTCATTTTTTCGCTAGCTAATATTCCATCTCGACCTGTAGCAGTTTTTCTTTGTCCACCCATCTGTTGGTGGACTTTTTGGTTACTTCCATATCTTGGCCATTGTAATACTGTGCAGTGCACATTTGCCTGCCTGTGTCTTTCCAATTCTGTCTTCTTAGGTTATAGGTCCAGGAATGGGCCTGCTGGGTCATATGGGAGCTCAATGTTTACCTTTTAAAGGCCCCTCCATTCTGTTCTCATTAGTGGCTCTTTCCAGGTTACGTCCCTCTTAAAGTTGAGGGTATGCATTTCTCCACAACACCTTCAGGATTGACTGTTTATAGATTGCTTGCTGATGGTGATTCTGACTGGTGTGAGCTGATACCTCTTTGTGGTTTGAATTTGCATGTGTGTCATATTCCATTGAAATTGACCTTTAAGGCGTGTCCTTTTTATTTTTCAAACTGTGATTACAGCTTAGTTCTTCAAAGTGTTTTCTTAAAGTATGTGTCACATTTTAAAATGTTTTGGCCATTACTTCCTTCAAGACATTTTGAGGGCACGTTTCACTTACAGCCCTGCAGTACTTGTTCATATGAAGTGACCATTAGCACAGGCTTTACAGCTGCTTTTGCAGGTAACGGCCAGAGGGCGGCATCCTTTCTACGTTCCCCATTCGGGTAACTAGGGAAACAGACCTCCTGGCCAGCGGTGTTCCTCGCTTATAAATTAGAGTGGAATGTGCCCGGGTCAACCCACAGAAGCTGCTATCTCCTTACTTTTGTTTGTTTTTTAAATTCAATTTATAGTTTTTATTTCAGTAATATTCCATTGTGTACATGGACCACTTCTTCTTGGTGCATTCCTCTGATGATGGACATTTTCAATGCTTCCGAGTGTTGGCTATGGTAAATATTGCTGGAGTGCAGGATTGCCAGCCTGTGACTTTTTGATTCTCATTTTCTCAGGACATAGGCCCAGCAGTGGCTGTCATTGATGGACTGGTAGCTCAGTGTTTCCCTTTTCAAAGCACCTGCATTGTGTTTTCATTAGTGGCTCCTACCACGTCCCCCTTAGAATCGAGGGTACGCATTTCTCCACAATCCCTTCAGCATTTATTGTTTGCAGCGTCTTTGCTAATTACCATTCTGACTGCTGTGAGCTGATAGGTTTTTCTAATTTGGGTTTGCATGTCTTTAAAAATTCCTAAAAGTCATCATTTATCCACGCCTTTTCCTTTCTGTCAAAAAAAAAAACAGAAAAAAGTATGAGTACAATATACGTCTTGAATTTGACTACTTGGAAGTTTGCCCTGTTGTGAATTTATTGGTCGATTTTCGACCCCAGGCCTCTTTTGGAGAGCAGGTGTCATTTACAGAACTGCAAGTTTGGTGAATCTATAGGGACATTTAGCAATGGGTTTAAAGCTGCTGTTAAGGGTAATGGCCACAAGGAGGCAGCATTTCTCCGTTGTCAAATCTGGGTACTAGGGCAGCAGAGTCTTTCTGGAAGTCATGATCCTAGGTTGTAAATTAGAATGGAATGTGCTAGGAGAAACCTCCATTAGTGTATGTCTCATTTCTTTTTTTTTTTTTAAATTGTTTATCGGGGTATAGATTAGAATATTATTTACCCTAGGTTTACAATATCTGGTTCATTTGTACATTATATATGTCTAAGCATGTACAGATCCTCTTCCCATGTAAAATATTACAGAGTGTTCCATAGCCCTCCCTTGCTATCTGGTCGGTCTTTTTGATATATGTATATAATATGAATTTGTATCTGTTTAGTAACACTGATGTTAATTGATCCAATCCCCCCACCTTTCCTTTTAGATGAGCATAGTTTATTTTCTAAGTCTGTGAGTGTCTTTCTCTGTGGAAATATGTTCATTTGTGTCAGTTATTAGATAACGCCTCTAAGTGATATCATAGGATATAGGTCTTTTGTTTTCCGACTTACCTCATATTTTGTGATTTTCTCCAGGCTCATCTGTGGTGCCTCAAAGAGCAGTGTTTCATTGTTTTCCGTGGCTCATATTCCATCGTGTACATGGACCACTTCTTTTTATCCATTCTCCTGTTGATGGACATCTTGGTAGCTTCACTCTCGTCTATTGTGAATAAGGCTGCAGGGCAGCTTTTGCAGCCTGTGTCTTCACGATTCTGTTCTTCTCAGGTGACAGGGCCAGTGGTTCACCCGCTGGATTGAATGGTACCTCAATTTTTACTTTTCCACCAGCTCCTTTCTGTTCTCATTATTGTCGGTTACCCTTTCACATCTCGCCAGCAAGTATAGGGTAGAAAGTTCTCTAAAACGTCTGCAGCGTTTATTGTTTGTAGACCTTTTCCTGATGGTCAGTTGACTGGAGAGTGTTGAAACCTTTTTGTAGATTCGATTGCATGAGTCTAATACTCCCTGAGGTTGAGCTTTTATCCATTTTCCTTTTCTTTAGAGAGAGTGAGTAAAACTTACCTCCTCATACTATCTTCCTGAAAGATTTGTGTGTTTTGAATTTTTTTGTTCATTCCCGACCTCAGCACAATTTTTGAGGGCAGGTGTCCTTTACAGCCCCGAGTCCTTGTGAATGTTCAGTGACCATTAGCTGTGGGTTTAAAGCCGCTCTTGTGGGAAACGGCCGCAAGGCGGCAGCATTTCTCCTTTACCAAATATGGTTACTAGGGCAACAGAGCCTTAATGGAAGTGGTGCAGTAGGTTGTAAATTAGAATGGAATGTGCCAGGAAAAAGCCCTTTATGTTTATGGCTCATTACTTCTTGTTCGTATTTGTAACTTAATTTTTATTTTTTATCACAGCAAATTTGATTACAAAGTTTTGTGTGTTCTAGGTGTGCAAGATGTGGTTCTTTCATACATATACATATATCTATTCTTCTTCGGATCCTTTTCCCATGTAGGTTATGACACAATGTTGAGTGGTCTTCTCTTGGTATTCCGTAGGCCTTTGGTGATTATATATTTACCATGTGTTTGTATATCTCTGTTAATCCCGAAGTCGTAATGTATCTAATCCTCACACCTTTCCGTTTGGTGAGCCATAAGTTTGTTTAATGAATCTGTGATTGCCTTTCTCTCTGGAAATATCTTCATTGGTATCGAATTTTAGGTAACACCTATAAGTGATATGATAGGACATGTGTCTTTCTCTTTCTCATTTACCACAAGTTGCGTGATTACTTCTAGACTCATCTATGGTGCTGCAAATGGCATTGTTTCATTTTTTCGCTAGCTAATATTCCATCTCGACATGTAGCCGTTTTTCTTTGTCCACCCATCTGTTGGTGGACTTTTTGGTTACTTCCATATCTTGGCCATTGTAATACTGTGCAGTGCACATTTGCCTGCCTGTGTCTTTCCAACTCTGTCTTCTTAGGTTATAGGTCCAGGAATGGGCCTGCTGGGTCATATGGGAGCTCAATGTTTACCTTTGAAAGGCCCCTCCATTCTGTTCTCATTAGTGGCTCTTTCCAGGTTACGTCCCTCTTAAAGTTGAGGGTATGCATTTCTCCACAACACCTTCAAGATTGACTGTTTATAGATTGCTTGCTGATGGTGATTCTGACTGGTGTGAGCTGATACCTCTTTGTGGTTTGAATTTGCATGTGTGTCATATTCCGTTGAAATTGACCTTTAAGGCGTGTCCTTTTTATTTTTCAAACTGTGATTACAGCTTAGTTCTTCAAAGTGTTTTCTTAAAGTATGTGTCACATTTTAAAATGTTTTGGCCATTACTTCCCTCAAGACATTTTGAGGGCCCATTTCACTTACTGCCCTGCAGTACATGTTCATGTGAAGTGACCATTAGCACAGGCTTTACAGCTGCTTTTGCAGGTAACGGCCAGAGGGCGGCATCCTTTCTACGTTCCCCACTCGGGTAACTAGGGAAACAGACCTCCCGGCCAGCGGTGTTCCTCGCTTATAAATTAGAGTGGAATGTGCCCCGGTCAACCCACAGAAGCTGCTATCTCCTTACTTTTGTTTGTTTTTTAAATTCAATTTTTAGTTTTTATTGGAGTAATAGTCCGTTGTGTACATGGACAACTTCTTCTTGGTGCATTCCTCTGATGATGGATATTTTCAATGCTTCCGAGTGTTGGCTATGGTAAATATTGCTGGAGTGCAGGATTGCCAGCCTGTGACTTTTTGATTCTCATTTTCTCAGGACATAGGCCCAGCAGTGGCTGTCATTGATGGACTGGTAGCTCAGTGTTTCCCTTTTCAAAGCACCTGCATTGTGTTTTCATTAGTGGCTCCTACCACGTCCCCCTTAGAACCGAGGGTATGCATTTCTCCACAATCCCTTCAGCATTTATTGTTTGCAGCGTCTTTGCTAATGACCATTCTGACTGCTGTGAGCTGATAGGTTTTTCTAATTTGGGTTTGCATGTCTTTAAATATTCCTAAAATTCATCATTTTTCCACGCCTTTTCCTTTCTGTCAAAAAAAAAAACAGAAAAAAGTATGAGTACAATATACGTCTTGAATTTGTCTTCTTGAAAGGTTGCCCTGTTGTGAATTTATTGGTCGATTTTCGACCCCAGGCCTCTTTTGGAGAGCAGGTGTCATTTACAGAACTGCAAGTTTGGTGAATGTATAGGGACATTTAGCAATGGGTTTAAAGCTGCTGTTAAGGGTAACGGCCACAAGGAGGCAGCATTTCTCCGTTGTCAAATCTGGGTACTAGGGCAGCAGAGTCTTTCTGGAAGTCATGATCCTAGATTGTAAATTAGAATGGAATGTGCTAGGAGAAACCTCCATTAGTGTATGTCTCATTTCTTTTTGTTTTTTTTAAATTTTTTATCGGGGTATAGATTAGAATATTATTTACCCTAGGTTTACAATATCTGGTTCATTTGTACATTATATATGTCTAAGCATGTACAGATCCTCTTCCCATGTAAAATATTACAGAGTGTTCCATAGCCCACCCTTGCTATCTGGTCGGTCTTTTTGATATATGTATATAATATGAATTTGTATCTGTTTAGTAACACTGATGTTAATTGATCCAATCCCCCCACCTTTCCTTTTAGATGAGCATAGTTTGTTTTCTAAGTCTGTGAGTGTCTTTCTCTGTGGAAATATGTTCATTTGTGTCAGTTATTAGATAACGCCTCTAAGTGATATCATAGGATATAGGTCTTTTGTTTTCCGACTTACCTCATATTTTGTGATTATCTCCAGGCTCATCTGTGGTGCCTCAAAGAGCAGTGTTTCATTGTTTTCCGTGGCTAATATTCCATCGTGTACATGGACCACTTCTTTTTATCCATTCTCCTGTTGATGGACATCTTGGTAGCTTCACTCTCTCGTCTATTGTGAATAAGGCTGCAGTGCAGCTTTTGCAGCCTGTGTCTTCACGATTCTGTTCTTCTCAGGTGACAGGGCCAGTGGTTCACCCGCTGGATTGAATGGTACCTCAATTTTTACTTTTCCACCAGCTCCTTTCTGTTCTCATTATTGTCGGTTACCCTTTCACATCTCGCCAGCAAGTAGAGGGTAGAAAGTTCTCTAAAACGTCTGCAGCGTTTATTGTTTGTAGACCTTTTCCTGATGGTCAGTTGAATGGAGAGAGTTGAAACCTTTTTGTAGATTCGATTGCATGAGTCTAATACTTCCTGAGGTTGAGCTTTTATCCATTTTCCTTTTCTTTAAAGAGAGTGAGTAAAACTTACCTCCTCATACTATCTTCCTGAAAGATTTGTGTATTTTGAATTTTTTTGTTCATTCCCGACCTCAGCACAATTTTTGAGGGCAGGTGTCCTTTACAGCCCCGAGTCCTTGTGAATGTTCAGTGACCATTAGCTGTGGGTTTAAAGCCGCTCTTGTGGGAAACGGCCGCAAGGCGGCAGCATTTCTCCTTTACCAAATCTGGTTACTAGGGCAACAGAGCCTTAATGGAAGTGGTGCAGTAGGCTGTAAATTAGAAGGGAATGTGCCAGGAAAAAGCCATTTATGTTTATGGCTCATTACTTCTTGTTCATATTTGTAACTTAATTTTTATTTTTTATCACAGCAAATTTGATTACAATGTTTTGTGTGTTCTAGGTGTGCAAGATGTGGTTCTTTCATACATATACATATATCTATTCTTCTTCGGATCCTTTTCCCATGTAGGTTATGACACAATGTTGAGTGGTCTTCTCTTGGTATTCCGTAGGCCTTTGGTGATTATATATTTCCCATGTGTTTGTATATCTCTGTTAGCCCCGAAGTTGTAATGTATCTAATCCTCACACCTTTCCGTTTGGTGAGCCATAAGTTTGTTTAATGAATCTGTGATTGCCTTTCTCTCTGGAAATATCTTCATTGGTATCGAATTTTAGGTAACACCTATAAGTGATATGATAGGACATGTGTCTTTCTCTTTCTCATTTACCACAAGTTGCGTGATTACTTCTAGACTCATCTATGGTGCTGCAAATGGCATTGTTTCATTTTTTCGCTAGCTAATATTCCATCTCGACCTGTAGCAGTTTTTCTTTGTCCACCCATCTGTTGGTGGACTTTTTGGTTACTTCCATATCTTGGCCATTGTAATACTGTGCAGTGCACATTTGCCTGCCTGTGTCTTTCCAATTCTGTCTTCTTAGGTTATAGGTCCAGGAATGGGCCTGCTGGGTCATATGGGAGCTCAATGTTTACCTTTGAAAGGCCCCTCCATTCTGTTCTCATTAGTGGCTCTTTCCAGGTTACGTCCCTCTTAAAGTTGAGGGTATGCATTTCTCCACAACACCTTCAGGATTGACTGTTTATAGATTGCTTGCTGATGGTGATTCTGACTGGTGTGAGCTGATACCTCTTTGTGGTTTGAATTTGCATGTGTGTCATATTCCATTGAAATTGACCTTTAAGGCGTGTCCTTTTTATTTTTCAAACTGTGATTACAGCTTAGTTCTTCAAAGTGTTTTCTTAAACTATGTGTCACATTTTAAAATGTTTTGGCCATTACTTCCTTCAAGACATTTTGAGGGCACGTTTCACTTACAGCCCTGCAGTACTTGTTCATATGAAGTGACCATTAGCACAGGCTTTACAGCTGCTTTTGCAGGTAACGGCCAGAGGGCGGCATCCTTTCTACGTTCCCCATTCGGGTAACTAGGGAAACAGACCTCCTGGCCAGCGGTGTTCCTCGCTTATAAATTAGAGTGGAATGTGCCCGGGTCAACCCACAGAAGCTGCTATCTCCTTACTTTTGTTTGTTTTTTAAATTCAATTTATAGTTTTTATTGGAGTAATATTCCATTGTGTACATGGACCACTTCTTCTTGGTGCATTCCTCTGATGATGGACATTTTCAATGCTTCCGAGTGTTGGCTATGGTAAATATTGCTGGAGTGCAGGATTGCCAGCCTGTGACTTTTTGATTCGCATTTTCTCAGGACAAAGGCCCAGCAGTGGGTGTGATTGATGGACTGGTAGCTCAGTGTTTCCCTTTCCAAAGCACCTGCATTGTGTTTTCATTAGTGGCTCCTACCACGTCCCCCTTAGAACCGAGGGTACGCATTTCTCCACAATCACTTCAGCATTTATTGTTTGCAGCGTCTTTGCTAATGACCATTCTGACTGCTGTGAGCTGATAGGTTTTTCTAATTTGGGTTTGCATGTCTTTAAATATTCCTAAAATTCATCATTTTTCCACGCCTTTTCCTTTCTGTCAAAAAAAAAAGAGAAAAGAGTATGAGTACAATATACGTCTTGAATTTGTCTTCTTGGAAGGTTGCCCTGTTGTGAATTTATTGGTCGATTTTCGACCCCAGGCCTCTTTTGGAGAGCAGGTGTCATTTACAGAACTGCAAGTTTGGTGGATCTATAGGGACATTTAGCAATGGGTTTAAAGCTGCTGTTAAGGGTAACGGCCACAAGGAGGCAGCATTTCTCCGTTGTCAAATCTGGGTACTAGGGCAGCAGAGTCTTTCTGGAAGTCATGATCCTAGGTTGTAAATTAGAATGGAATGTGCTAGGAGAAACCTCCATTAGTGTAGGTCTCATTCCTTTTTGTTTTTTTTAAATTTTTTATCGGGGTATAGATTAGAATATTATTTACCCTAGGTTTACAATATCTGGTTCATTTGTACATTATATATGTCTAAGCATGTACAGATCCTCTTCCCATGTAAAATATTACAGAGTGTTCCATAGACCTCCCTTGCTATCTGGTCGGTCTTTTTGATATATGTATATAATATGAATTTGTATCTGTATAGTAACACTGATGTTAATTGATCCAATCCCCCCACCTTTCCTTTTAGATGAGCATAGTTTGTTTTCTAAGTCTGTGAGTGTCTTTCTCTGTGGAAATATGTTCATTTGTGTCAGTTATTAGATAACGCTTCTAAGTGATATCATAGGATATAGGTCTTTTGTTTTCCGACTTACCTCATATTTTGTGATTATCTCCAGGCTCATCTGTGGTGCCTCAAAGAGCAGTGTTTCATTGTTTTCCGTGGCTAATATTCCATCGTGTACATGGACCACTTCTTTTTATCCATTCTCCTGTTGATGGACATCTTGGTAGCTTCACTCTCTCGTCTATTGTGAATAAGGCTGCAGTGCAGCTTTTGCAGCCTGTGTCTTCACGATTCTGTTCTTCTCAGGTGACAGGGCCAGTGGTTCACCCGCTGGATTGAATGGTACCTCAATTTTTACTTTTCCACCAGCTCCTTTCTGTTCTCATTATTGTCGGTTACCCTTTCACATCTCGCCAGCAAGTAGAGGGTAGAAAGTTCTCTAAAACGTCTGCAGCGTTTATTGTTTGTAGACCTTTTCCTGATGGTCAGTTGAATGGAGAGAGTTGAAACCTTTTTGTAGATTCGATTGCATGAGTCTAATACTTCCTGAGGTTGAGCTTTTATCCATTTTCCTTTTCTTTAAAGAGAGTGAGTAAAACTTACCTCCTCATACTATCTTCCTGAAAGATTTGGGTTTTTTGCATTTTTTTGTTCATTCCCGACCTCAGCACAATTTTTGAGGGCAGGTGTCCTTTACAGCCCCGAGTCCTTGTGAATGTTCAGTGACCATTAGCTGTGGGTTTAAAGCCGCTCTTGTGGGAAACGGCCGCAAGGCGGCAGCATTTCTCCTTTACCAAATCTGGTTACTAGGGCAACAGAGCCTTAATGGAAGTGGTGCAGTAGGCTGTAAATTAGAAGGGAATGTGCCAGGAAAAAGCCATTTATGTTTATGGCTCATTACTTCTTGTTCGTATTTGTAACTTAATTTTTATTTTTTATCACAGCAAATTTGATTACAATGTTTTGTGTGTTCTAGGTGTGCAAGATGTGGTTCTTTCATACATATACATATATCTATTCTTCTTCGGATCCTTTTCCCATGTAGGTTATGACACAATGTTGAGTGGTCTTCTCTTGGTATTCCGTAGGCCTTTGGTGATTATATATTTCCCATGTGTTTGTATATCTCTGTTAACCCCGAAGTCGTAATGTATCTAATCCTCACACCTTTCCGTTTGGTAAGCCATAAGTTTGTTTAATGAATCTGTGATTTCCTTTCTCTCTGGAAATATCTTCATTGGTATCGAATTTTAGGTAACACCTATAAGTGATATGATAGGACATGTGTCTTTCTCTTTCTCATTTACCACAAGTTGCGTGATTACTTCTAGACTCATCTATGGTGCTGCAAATGGCATTGTTTCATTTTTTCGCTAGCTAATATTCCATCTCGACATGTAGCCGTTTTTCTTTGTCCACCCATCTGTTGGTGGACTTTTTGGTTACTTCCATATCTTGGCCATTGTAATACTGTGCAGTGCACATTTGCCTGCCTGTGTCTTTCCAACTCTGTCTTCTTAGGTTATAGGTCCAGGAATGGGCCTGCTGGGTCATATGGGAGCTCAATGTTTACCTTTGAAAGGCCCCTCCATTCTGTTCTCATTAGTGGCTCTTTCCAGGTTACGTCCCTCTTAAAGTTGAGGGTATGCATTTCTCCACAACACCTTCAGGATTGACTGTTTATAGATTGCTTGCTGATGGTGATTCTGACTGGTGTGAGCTGATACCTCTTTGTGGTTTGAATTTGCATGTGTGTCATATTCCGTTGAAATTGACCTTTAAGGCGTGTCCTTTTTATTTTTCAAACTGTGATTACAGCTTAGTTCTTCAAAGTGTTTTCTTAAAGTATGTGTCACATTTTAAAATGTTTTGGCCATTACTTCCCTCAAGACATTTTGAGGGCCCATTTCACTTACTGCCCTGCAGTACATGTTCATGTGAAGTGACCATTAGCACAGGCTTTACAGCTGCTTTTGCAGGTAACGGCCAGAGGGCGGCATCCTTTCTACGTTCCCCACTCGGGTAACTAGGGAAACAGACCTCCCGGCCAGCGGTGTTCCTCGCTTATAAATTAGAGTGGAATGTGCCCCGGTCAACCCACAGAAGCTGCTATCTCCTTACTTTTGTTTGTTTTTTAAATTCAATTTTTAGTTTTTATTGGAGTAATAGTCCGTTGTGTACATGGAACACTTCTTCTTGGTGCATTCCTCTGATGATGGATATTTTCAATGCTTCCGAGTGTTGGCTATGGTAAATATTGCTGGAGTGAAGGATTGCCAGCCTGTGACTTTTTGATTCTCATTTTCTCAGGAGATAGGCCCAGCAGTGGGTGTGATTGATGGACTGGTAGCTCAGTGTTTCCCTTTTCAAAGCACCTGCATTGTGTTTTCATTAGTGGCTCCTACCACGTACCGCTTAGAACCGAGGGTACGCATTTCTCCACAATCCCTTCAGCATTTATTGTTTGCAGCGTCTTTGCTAATGACCATTCTGACTGCTGTGAGCTGATAGGTTTTTCTAATTTGGGTTTGCATGTCTTTAAAAATTCCTAAAATTCATCATTTTTCCACGCCTTTTCCTTTCTGTCAAAAAAAAAACAGAAAAAAGTATGAGTACAATACACGTCTTCAATTTGTCTTCTTGGAAGGTTTCCCTGTTGTGAAATTATTGGTCGATTTTCGACCCCAGGCCTTCTTTGGAGGGCAGGTGTCATTTACAGAACTGCAAGTTTGGTGAATGTATAGGGACCTTTAGCAATGGGTTTAAAGCTGCTGTTAAGGGTAACGGCCACAAGGAGGCAGCATTTCTCCGTTGTCAAATCTGGGTACTAGGGCAGCAGAGTCTTTCTGGAAGTCGTGTTCCTAGGTTGTAAATTAGAATGGAATGTGCTAGGAGAAACCCCCATTAGTGTATGTCTCATTCCTTCTTGTTTTTTTTAAATTTTTTAATCTGGGTATAGATTAGAATATTATTTATCCTAGGTTTACAAAATCTGGTTCATTTGTACATTATATATGTCTAAGCATGTACAGATCCTCTTCCCATGTAAAATATTACAGAGTGTTCCATAGACCTCCCTTGCTATCTGGTCGGTCTTTTTGATATATGTATATAATATGAATTTGTATCTGTATAGTAACACTGATGTTAATTGATGCAATCCCCCCACCTTTCCTTTTAGATGAGCATAGTTTGTTTTCTAAGTCTGTGAGTGTCTTTCTCTGTGGAAATATGTTCATTTGTGTCAGTTATTAGATAACGCCTCTAAGTGATATCATAGGATATAGGTCTTTTGCTTTCCGACTTACCTCATGTTTTGTGATTATCTCCAGGCTCATCTGTGGTGCCTCAAAGAGCAGTGTTTCATTGTTTTCCGTGGCTCATATTCCATCGTGTACATGGACCACTTCTTTTTATCCATTCTCCTGTTGATGGACATCTTGGTAGCTTCACTCTCTCGGCTATTGTGAATAAGGCTGCAGTGCAGCTTTTGCAGCCTGTGTCTTCACGATTCTGTTCTGCTTAGGTGACAGGGCCAGTGGTTCACCCGCTGGATTGAATGGTACCTCAATTTTTACTTTTCCACCAGCTCCTTTCTGTTCTCATTATTGTCGGTTACCCTTTCACATCTCACCAGCAAGTAGAGGGCAGAAAGTTCTCTAAAACGTCTGCAGCGTTTATTGTTTGTAGACCTTTTCCGGATGGTCAGTTGACTGGAGAGTGTTGAAACCTTTTTGTAGATTCGATTGCATGAGTCTAATACTTCCTGAGGTTGAGCTTTTATCCATTTTCCCTTTCTTTAAAGAGAGTGAGTAAAACTTACCTCCTCATACTATCTTCCTGAAAGATTTGGGTTTTTTGCATTTTTTTGTTCATTCCCGACCTGAGCACAATTTTTGAGGGCAGGTGTCCTTTACAGCCCCGAGTCCTTGTGAATGTTCAGTGACCATTAGCTGTGGGTTTAAAGCCGCTCTTGTGGGAAACGGCCGCAAGGCGGCAGCATTTCTCCTTTACCAAATCTGGTTACTAGGGCAACAGAGCCTTAATGGAAGTGGTGCAGTAGGTTGTAAATTAGAATGGAATGTGCCAGGAAAAAGCCCTTTATGTTTATGGCTCATTACTTCTTGTTCGTATTTGTAACTTAATTTTTATTTTTTATCACAGCAAATTTGATTACAAAGTTTTGTGTGTTCTAGGTGTGCAAGATGTGGTTCTTTCATACATATACATATATCTATCCTTCTTCGGATCCTTTTCCCATGTAGGTTATGACACAATGTTGAGTGGTCTTCTCTTGGTATTCCGTAGGCCTTTGGTGATTATATATTTCCCATGTGTTTGTATATCTCTGTTAGCTCCGAAGTTGTAATGTATCTAATCCTCACACCTTTCCGTTTGGTGAGCCATAAGTTTGTTTAATGAATCTGTGATTGCCTTTCTCTCTGGAAATATCTTCATTGGTATCGAATTTTAGGTAACACCTATAAGTGATATGATAGGACATGTGTCTTTCTCTTTCTCATTTACCACAAGTTGCGTGATTACTTCTAGACTCATCTATGGTGCTGCAAATGGCATTGTTTCATTTTTTCGCTAGCTAATATTCTATCTCGACATGTAGCAGTTTTTCTTTGTCCACCCATCTGTTGGTGGACTTTTTGGTTACTTCCATATCTTGGCCATTGTAATACTGTGCAGTGCACATTTGCCTGTCTGTGTCTTTCCAACTCTGTCTTCTTAGGTTATAGGTCCAGGAATGGGCCTGCTGGGTCATATGGGAGCTCAATGTTGACCTTTGAAAGGCCCCTCCATTCTGTTCTCATTAGTGGCTCTTTCCAGGTTACGTCCCTCTTAAAGTTGAGGGTATGCATTTCTCCACAACACCTTCAGGATTGACTGTTTATTGATTGCTTGCTGATGGTGATTCTGACTGGTGAGAGCTGATACCTCTTTGTGGTTTGAATTTGCATGTGTATCATATTCCGTTGAAATTGACCTTTAAGGCGTGTCCTTTTTATTTTTCAAACTGTGATTACAGCTTAGTTCTTCAAAGTGTTTTCTTAAAGTATGTGTCACATTTTAAAATGTTTTGGCCATTACTTCCCTCAAGACATTTTGAGGGCCCGTTTCACTTACCGCCCTGCAGTACTTGTTCATATGATGTGACCATTAGCACAGGCTTTACAGCTGCTTTTGCAGGTAACGGCCAGAGGGCGGCATCCTTTCTACGTTCCCCACTCGGGTAACTAGGGAAACAGACCTCACGGCCAGCGGTGTTCCTCGCTTATAAATTAGAGTGGAATGTGCCCGGGTCAACCCACAGAAGCTGCTATCTCCTTATTTTTGTTTGTTTTTTAAATTCAATTTATAGTTTTTATTGGAGTAATATTCCGTTGTGTACATGGACAACTTCTTCTTGGTGCATTCCTCTGATGATGGATATTTTCAATGCTTCCGAGTGTTGGCTATGGTAAATATTGCTGGAGTGCAGGATTGCCAGCCTGTGACTTTTTGATTCTCATTTTCTCAGGACATAGGCCCAGCAGTGGCTGTGATTGATGGACTGGTAGCTCAGTGTTTCCCTTTTCAAAGCACCTGCATTGTGTTTTCATTAGTGGCTCCTACCACGTCCCCCTTAGAACCGAGGGTACGCATTTCTCCACAATCCCTTCAGCATTTATTGTTTGCAGCGTCTTTGCTAATGACCATTCTGACTGCTGTGAGCTGATAGGTTTTTCTAATTTGGGTTTGCATGTCTTTAAATATTCCTAAAATTCATCATTTTTCCACGCCTTTTCCTTTCTGTCAAAAAAAAAACAGAAAAAAGTATGAGTACAATATACGTCTTGAATTTGTCTTCTTGAAAGGTTGCCCTGTTGTGAATTTATTGGTCGATTTTCGACCCCAGGCCTCTTTTGGAGAGCAGGTGTCATTTACAGAACTGCAAGTTTGGTGAATCTATAGGGACATTTAGCAATGGGTTTAAAGCTGCTGTTAAGGGTAACGGCCACAAGGAGGCAGCATTTCTCCGTTGTCAAATCTGGGTACTAGGGCAGCAGAGTCTTTCTGGAAGTCATGATCCTAGATTGTAAATTAGAATGGAATGTGCTAGGAGAAACCTCCATTAGTGTATGTCTCATTTCTTTTTGTTTTTTTTAAATTTTTTATCGGGGTATAGATTAGAATATTATTTACCCTAGGTTTACAATATCTGGTTCATTTGTACATTATATATGTCTAAGCATGTACAGATCCTCTTCCCATGTAAAATATTACAGAGTGTTCCATAGCCCTCCCTTGCTATCTGGTCGGTCTTTTTGATATATGTATATAATATGAATTTGTATCTGTTTAGTAACACTGATGTTAATTGATCCAATCCCCCCACCTTTCCTTTTAGATGAGCATAGTTTGTTTTCTAAGTCTGTGAGTGTCTTTCTCTGTGGAAATATGTTCATTTGTGTCAGTTATTAGATAACGCCTCTAAGTGATATCATAGGATATAGGTCTTTTGTTTTCCGACTTACCTCATATTTTGTGATTATCTCCAGGCTCATCTGTGGTGCCTCAAAGAGCAGTGTTTCATTGTTTTCCGTGGCTAATATTCCATCGTGTACATGGACCACATCTTTTTATCCATTCTCCTGTTGATGGACATCTTGGTAGCTTCACTCTCTCGTCTATTGTGAATAAGGCTGCAGTGCAGCTTTTGCAGCCTGTGTCTTCACGATTCTGTTCTTCTCAGGTGACAGGGCCAGTGGTTCACCCGCTGGATTGAATGGTACCTCAATTTTTACTTTTCCACCAGCTCCTTTCTGTTCTCATTATTGTCGGTTACCCTTTCACATCTCGCCAGCAAGTAGAGGGTAGAAAGTTCTCTAAAACGTCTGCAGCGTTTATTGTTTGTAGACCTTTTCGTGATGGTCAGTTGAATGGAGAGAGTTGAAACCTTTTTGTAGATTCGATTGCATGAGTCTAATACTTCCTGAGGTTGAGCTTTTATCCATTTTCCTTTTCTTTAAAGAGAGTGAGTAAAACTTACCTCCTCATACTATCTTCCTGAAAGATTTGTGTGTTTTAAATTTTTTTGTTCATTCCCGACCTCAGCACAATTTTTGAAGGCAGGTGTCCTTTACAGCCCCGAGTCCTTGTGAATGTTCAGTGACCATTAGCTGTGGGTTTAAAGCCGCTCTTGTGGGAAACGGCCGCAAGGCGGCAGCATTTCTCCTTTACCAAATCTGGTTACTAGGGCAACAGAGCCTTAATGGAAGTGGTGCAGTAGGCTGTAAATTAGAAGGGAATGTGCCAGGAAAAAGCCATTTATGTTTATGGCTCATTACTTCTTGTTCGTATTTGTAACTTAATTTTTATTTTTTATCACAGCAAATTTGATTACAATGTTTTGTGTGTTCTAGGTGTGCAAGATGTGGTTCTTTCATACATATACATATATCTATTCTTCTTCGGATCCTTTTCCCATGTAGGTTATGACACAATGTTGAGTGGTCTTCTCTTGGTATTCCGTAGGCCTTTGGTGATTATATATTTCCCATGTGTTTGTATATCTCTGTTAACCCCGAAGTCGTAATGTATCTAATCCTCACACCTTTCCGTTTGGTGAACCATAAGTTTGTTTAATGAATCTGTGATTGCCTTTCTCTCTGTAAATATCTTCATTGGTATCGAATTTTAGGTAACACCTATAAGTGATATGATAGGACATGTGTCTTTCTCTTTCTCATTTACCACAAGTTGCGTGATTACTTCTAGACTCATCTATGGTGCTGCAAATGGCATTGTTTCATTTTTTCGCTAGCTAATATTCCATCTCGACCTGTAGCAGTTTTTCTTTGTCCACCCATCTGTTGGTGGACTTTTTGGTTACTTCCATATCTTGGCCATTGTAATACTGTGCAGTGCACATTTGCCTGCCTGTGTCTTTCCAATTCTGTCTTCTTAGGTTATAGGTCCAGGAATGGGCCTGCTGGGTCATATGGGAGCTCAATGTTTACCTTTGAAAGGCCCCTCCATTCTGTTCTCATTAGTGGCTCTTTCCAGGTTACGTCCCTCTTAAAGTTGAGGGTATGCATTTCTCCACAACACCTTCAGGATTGACTGTTTATAGATTGCTTGCTGATGGTGATTCTGACTGGTGTGAGCTGATACCTCTTTGTGGTTTGAATTTGCATGTGTGTCATATTCCATTGAAATTGACCTTTAAGGCGTGTCCTTTTTATTTTTCAAACTGTGATTACAGCTTAGTTCTTCAAAGTGTTTTCTTAAAGTATGTGTCACATTTTAAAATGTTTTGGCCATTACTTCCTTCAAGACATTTTGAGGGCACGTTTCACTTACAGCCCTGCAGTACTTGTTCATATGAAGTGACCATTAGCACAGGCTTTACAGCTGCTTTTGCAGGTAACGGCCAGAGGGCGGCATCCTTTCTACGTTCCCCATTCGGGTAACTAGGGAAACAGACCTCCTGGCCAGCGGTGTTCCTCGCTTATAAATTAGAGTGGAATGTGCCCGGGTCAACCCACAGAAGCTGCTATCTCCTTACTTTTGTTTGTTTTTTAAACTCAATTTATAGTTTTTATTGGAGTAATATTCCATTGTGTACATGGACCACTTCTTCTTGGTGCATTCCTCTGATGATGGACATTTTCAATGCTTCCGAGTGTTGGCTATGGTAAATATTGCTGGAGTGCAGGATTGCCAGCCTGTGACTTTTTGATTCTCATTTTCTCAGGAGATAGGCCCAGCAGTGGGTGTGATTGATGGACTGGTAGCTCAGTGTTTCCCTTTTCAAAGCACCTGCATTGTGTTTTCATTAGTGGCTCCTACCACGTCCCCCTTAGAACCGAGGGTACGCATTTCTCCACAATCCCTTCAGCATTTATTGTTTGCAGCGTCTTTGCCAATGACCATTCTGACTGCTGTGAGCTGATAGGTTTTTCTAATTTGGGTTTGCATGTCTTTAAAAATTCCTAAAATTCATCATTTTTCCACGCCTTTTCCTTTCTGTCAAAAAAAAAAACAGAAAAAAGTATGAGTACAATACACGTCTTGAATTTGTCTTCTTGGAAGGTTTCCCTGTTGTGAAATTATTGGTCGATTTTCGACCCCAGGCCTTCTTTGGAGGGCAGGTGTCATTTACAGAACTGCAAGTTTGGTGAATGTATAGGGACCTTTAGCAATGGGTTTAAAGCTGCTGTTAAGGGTAACGGCCACAAGGAGGCAGCATTTCTCCGTTGTCAAATCTGGGTACTAGGGCAGCAGAGTCTTTCTGGAAGTCGTGTTCCTAGGTTGTAAATTAGAATGGAATGTGCTAGGAGAATCCCCCATTAGTGTATGTCTCATTCCTTCTTGTTTTTTTTAAATTTTTTAATCTGGGTATAGATTAGAATATTATTTATCCTAGGTTTACAAAATCTGGTTCATTTGTACATTATATATGTCTAAGCATGTACAGATCCTCTTCCCATGTAAAATATTACAGAGTGTTCCATAGACCTCCCTTGCTATCTGGTCGGTCTTTTTGATATATGTATATAATATGAATTTGTATCTGTATAGTAACACTGATGTTAATTGATCCAATCCCCCCACCTTTCCTTTTAGATGAGCATAGTTTGTTTTCTAAGTCTGTGAGTGTCTTTCTCTGTGGAAATATGTTCATTTGTGTCAGTTATTAGATAACGCCTCTAAGTGATATCATAGGATATAGGTCTTTTGCTTTCCGACTTACCTCATGTTTTGTGATTATCTCCAGGCTCATCTGTTGTGCCTCAAAGAGCAGTGTTTCATTGTTTTCCGTGGCTCATATTCCATCGTGTACATGGACCACTTCTTTTTATCCATTCTCCTGTTGATGGACATCTTGATAGCTTCACTCTCTCGGCTATTGTGAATAAGGCTGCAGTGCAGCTTTTGCAGCCTGTGTCTTCACGATTCTGTTCTGCTTAGGTGACAGGGCCAGTGGTTCACCCGCTGGATTGAATGTTACCTCAATTTTTACTTTTCCACCAGCTCCTTTCTGTTCTCATTATTGTCGGTTACCCTTTCACATCTCACCAGCAAGTAGAGGGCAGAAAGTTCTCTAAAACGTCTGCAGCGTTTATTGTTTGTAGACCTTTTCCGGATGGTCAGTTGACTGGAGAGTGTTGAAACCTTTTTGTAGATTCGATTGCATGAGTCTAATACTTCCTGAGGTTGAGCTTTTATCCATTTTCCTTTTCTTTAAAGAGAGTGAGTAAAACTTACCTCCTCATACTATCTTCCTGAAAGATTTGGGTTTTTTGCATTTTTTTGTTCATTCCCGACCTGAGCACAATTTTTGAGGGCAGGTGTCCTTTACAGCCCCGAGTCCTTGTGAATGTTCAGTGACCATTAGCTGTGGGTTTAAAGCCGCTCTTGTGGGAAACGGCCGCAAGGCGGCAGCATTTCTCCTTTACCAAATCTGGTTACTAGGGCAACAGAGCCTTAATGGAAGTGGTGCAGTAGGTTGTAAATTAGAATGGAATGTGCCAGGAAAAAGCCCTTTATGTTTATGGCTCATTACTTCTTGTTCGTATTTGTAACTTAATTTTTATTTTTTATCACAGCAAATTTGATTACAAAGTTTTGTGTGTTCTAGGTGTGCAAGATGTGGTTCTTTCATACATATACATATATCTATCCTTCTTCGGATCCTTTTCCCATGTAGGTTATGACACAATGTTGAGTGGTCTTCTCTTGGTATTCCGTAGGCCTTTGGTGATTATATATTTCCCATGTGTTTGTATATCTCTGTTAGCCCCGAAGTTGTAATGTATCTAATCCTCACACCTTTCCGTTTGGTGAGCCATAAGTTTGTTTAATGAATCTGTGATTGCCTTTCTCTCTGGAAATATCTTCATTGGTATCGAATTTTAGGTAACACCTATAAGTGATATGAAAGGACATGTGCCTTTCTCTTTCTCATTTACCACAAGTTGCGTGATTACTTCTAGACTCATCTATGGTGCTGCAAATGGCATTGTTTCATTTTTTCGCTAGCTAATATTCCATCTCGACATGTAGCAGTTTTTCTTTGTCCACCCATCTGTTGGTGGACTTTTTGGTTACTTCCATATCTTGGCCATTGTAATACTGTGCAGTGCACATTTGCCTGCCTGTGTCTTTCCAACTCTGTCTTCTTAGGTTATAGGTCCAGGAATGGGCCTGCTGGGTCATATGGGAGCTCAATGTTTACCTTTGAAAGGCCCCTCCATTCTGTTCTCATTAGTGGCTCTTTCCAGGTTACGTCCCTCTTAAAGTTGAGGGTATGCATTTCTCCACAACACCTTCAGGATTGACTGTTTATTGATTGCTTGCTGATGGTGATTCTGACTGGTGAGAGCTGATACCTCTTTGTGGTTTGAATTTGCATGTGTATCATATTCCGTTGAAATTGACCTTTAAGGCGTGTCCTTTTTATTTTTCAAACTGTGATTACAGCTTAGTTCTTCAAAGTGTTTTCTTAAAGTATGTGTCACATTTTAAAATGTTTTGGCCATTACTTCCCTCAAGACATTTTGAGGGCCCGTTTCACTTACCGCCCTGCAGTACTTGTTCATATGATGTGACCATTAGCACAGGCTTTACAGCTGCTTTTGCAGGTAACGGCCAGAGGGCGGCATCCTTTCTACGTTCCCCACTCGGGTAACTAGGGAAACAGACCTCACGGCCAGCGGTGTTCCTCGCTTATAAATTAGAGTGGAATGTGCCCGGGTCAACCCACAGAAGCTGCTATCTCCTTATTTTTGTTTGTTTTTTAAATTCAATTTATAGTTTTTATTGGAGTAATATTCCGTTGTGTACATGGACAACTTCTTCTTGGTGCATTCCTCTGATGATGGATATTTTCAATGCTTCCGAGTGTTGGCTATGGTAAATATTGCTGGAGTGCAGGATTGCCAGCCTGTGACTTTTTGATTCTCATTTTCTCAGGACATAGGCCCAGCAGTGGCTGTCATTGATGGACTGGTAGCTCAGTGTTTCCCTTTTCAAAGCACCTGCATTGTGTTTTCATTAGTGGCTCCTACCACGTCCCCCTTAGAACCGAGGGTACGCATTTCTCCACAATCCCTTCAGCATTTATTGTTTGCAGCGTCTTTGCTAATGACCATTCTGACTGCTGTGAGCTGATAGGTTTTTCTAATTTGGGTTTGCATGTCTTTAAATATTCCTAAAATTCATCATTTTCCACGCCTTTTCCTTTCTGTCAAAAAAAAAACAGAAAAAAGTATGAGTACAATATACGTCTTGAATTTGTCTTCTTGAAAGGTTGCCCTGTTGTGAATTTATTGGTCGATTTTCGACCCCAGGCCTCTTTTGGAGAGCAGGTGTCATTTACAGAACTGCAAGTTTGGTGAATCTATAGGGACATTTAGCAATGGGTTTAAAGCTGCTGTTAAGGGTAACGGCCACAAGGAGGCAGCATTTCTCCGTTGTCAAATCTGGGTACTAGGGCAGCAGAGTCTTTCTGGAAGTCATGATCCTAGATTGTAAATTAGAATGGAATGTGCTAGGAGAAACCTCCATTAGTGTATGTCTCATTTCTTTTTGTTTTTTTTAAATTTTTTATCGGGGTATAGATTAGAATATTATTTACCCTAGGTTTACAATATCTGGTTCATTTGTACATTATATATGTCTAAGCATGTACAGATCCTCTTCCCATGTAAAATATTACAGAGTGTTCCATAGCCCTCCCTTGCTATCTGGTCGGTCTTTTTGATATATGTATATAATATGAATTTGTATCTGTTTAGTAACACTGATGTTAATTGATCCAATCCCCCCACCTTTCCTTTTAGATGAGCATAGTTTGTTTTCTAAGTCTGTGAGTGTCTTTCTCTGTGGAAATATGTTCATTTGTGTCAGTTATTAGATAACGCCTCTAAGTGATATCATAGGATATAGGTCTTTTGTTTTCCGACTTACCTCATATTTTGTGATTATCTCCAGGCTCATCTGTGGTGCCTCAAAGAGCAGTGTTTCATTGTTTTCCGTGGCTAATATTCCATCGTGTACATGGACCACTTCTTTTTATCCATTCTCCTGTTGATGGACATCTTGGTAGCTTCACTCTCTCGTCTATTGTGAATAAGGCTGCAGTGCAGCTTTTGCAGCCTGTGTCTTCACGATTCTGTTCTTCTCAGGTGACAGGGCCAGTGGTTCACCCGCTGGATTGAATGGTACCTCAATTTTTACTTTTCCACCAGCTCCTTTCTGTTCTCATTATTGTCGGTTACCCTTTCACATCTCGCCAGCAAGTAGAGGGTAGAAAGTTCTCTAAAACGTCTGCAGCGTTTATTGTTTGTAGACCTTTTCCTGATGGTCAGTTGAATGGAGAGAGTTGAAACCTTTTTGTAGATTCGATTGCATGAGTCTAATACTTCCTGAGGTTGAGCTTTTATCCATTTTCCTTTTCTTTAAAGAGAGTGAGTAAAACTTACCTCCTCATACTATCTTCCTGAAAGATTTGTGTGTTTTGAATTTTTTTGTTCATTCCCGACCTCAGCACAATTTTTGAGGGCAGGTGTCCTTTACAGCCCCGAGTCCTTGTGAATGTTCAGTGACCATTAGCTGTGGGTTTAAAGCCGCTCTTGTGGGAAACGGCCGCAAGGCGGCAGCATTTCTCCTTTACCAAATCTGGTTACTAGGGCAACAGAGCCTTAATGGAAGTGGTGCAGTAGGCTGTAAATTAGAAGGGAATGTGCCAGGAAAAAGCCATTTATGTTTATGGCTCATTACTTCTTGTTCGTATTTGTAACTTAATTTTTATTTTTTATCACAGCAAATTTGATTACAATGTTTTGTGTGTTCTAGGTGTGCAAGATGTGGTTCTTTCATACATATACATATATCTATTCTTCTTCGGATCCTTTTCCCATGTAGGTTATGACACAATGTTGAGTGGTCTTCTCTTGGTATTCCGTAGGCCTTTGGTGATTATATATTTCCCATGTGTTTGTATATCTCTGTTAACCCCGAAGTCGTAATGTATCTAATCCTCACACCTTTCCGTTTGGTAAGCCATAAGTTTGTTTAATGAATCTGTGATTTCCTTTCTCTCTGGAAATATCTTCATTGGTATCGAATTTTAGGTAACACCTATAAGTGATATGATAGGACATGTGTCTTTCTCTTTCTCATTTACCACAAGTTGCGTGATTACTTCTAGACTCATCTATGGTGCTGCAAATGGCATTGTTTCATTTTTTCGCTAGCTAATATTCCATCTCGACATGTAGCCGTTTTTCTTTGTCCACCCATCTGTTGGTGGACTTTTTGGTTACTTCCATATCTTGGCCATTGTAATACTGTGCAGTGCACATTTGCCTGCCTGTGTCTTTCCAACTCTGTCTTCTTAGGTTATAGGTCCAGGAATGGGCCTGCTGGGTCATATGGGAGCTCAATGTTTACCTTTGAAAGGCCCCTCCATTCTGTTCTCATTAGTGGCTCTTTCCAGGTTACGTCCCTCTTAAAGTTGAGGGTATGCATTTCTCCACAACACCTTCAGGATTGACTGTTTATAGATTGCTTGCTGATGGTGATTCTGACTGGTGTGAGCTGATACCTCTTTGTGGTTTGAATTTGCATGTGTGTCATATTCCGTTGAAATTGACCTTTAAGGCGTGTCCTTTTTATTTTTCAAACTGTGATTACAGCTTAGTTCTTCAAAGTGTTTTCTTAAAGTATGTGTCACATTTTAAAATGTTTTGGCCATTACTTCCCTCAAGACATTTTGAGGGCCCATTTCACTTACTGCCCTGCAGTACATGTTCATGTGAAGTGACCATTAGCACAGGCTTTACAGCTGCTTTTGCAGGTAACGGCCAGAGGGCGGCATCCTTTCTACGTTCCCCACTCGGGTAACTAGGGAAACAGACCTCCCGGCCAGCGGTGTTCCTCGCTTATAAATTAGAGTGGAATGTGCCCCGGTCAACCCACAGAAGCTGCTATCTCCTTACTTTTGTTTGTTTTTTAAATTCAATTTTTAGTTTTTATTGGAGTAATAGTCCGTTGTGTACATGGAACACTTCTTCTTGGTGCATTCCTCTGATGATGGATATTTTCAATGCTTCCGAGTGTTGGCTATGGTAAATATTGCTGGAGTGAAGGATTGCCAGCCTGTGACTTTTTGATTCTCATTTTCTCAGGAGATAGGCCCAGCAGTGGGTGTGATTGATGGACTGGTAGCTCAGTGTTTCCCTTTTCAAAGCACCTGCATTGTGTTTTCATTAGTGGCTCCTACCACGTACCGCTTAGAACCGAGGGTACGCATTTCTCCACAATCCCTTCAGCATTTATTGTTTGCAGCGTCTTTGCTAATGACCATTCTGACTGCTGTGAGCTGATAGGTTTTTCTAATTTGGGTTTGCATGTCTTTAAAAATTCCTAAAATTCATCATTTTTCCACGCCTTTTCCTTTCTGTCAAAAAAAAAACAGAAAAAAGTATGAGTACAATACACGTCTTCAATTTGTCTTCTTGGAAGGTTTCCCTGTTGTGAAATTATTGGTCGATTTTCGACCCCAGGCCTTCTTTGGAGGGCAGGTGTCATTTACAGAACTGCAAGTTTGGTGAATGTATAGGGACCTTTAGCAATGGGTTTAAAGCTGCTGTTAAGGGTAACGGCCACAAGGAGGCAGCATTTCTCCGTTGTCAAATCTGGGTACTAGGGCAGCAGAGTCTTTCTGGAAGTCGTGTTCCTAGGTTGTAAATTAGAATGGAATGTGCTAGGAGAAACCCCCATTAGTGTATGTCTCATTCCTTCTTGTTTTTTTTAAATTTTTTAATCTGGGTATAGATTAGAATATTATTTATCCTAGGTTTACAAAATCTGGTTCATTTGTACATTATATATGTCTAAGCATGTACAGATCCTCTTCCCATGTAAAATATTACAGAGTGTTCCATAGACCTCCCTTGCTATCTGGTCGGTCTTTTTGATATATGTATATAATATGAATTTGTATCTGTATAGTAACACTGATGTTAATTGATGCAATCCCCCCACCTTTCCTTTTAGATGAGCATAGTTTGTTTTCTAAGTCTGTGAGTGTCTTTCTCTGTGGAAATATGTTCATTTGTTTCAGTTATTAGATAACGCCTCTAAGTGATATCATAGGATATAGGTCTTTTGCTTTCCGACTTACCTCATGTTTTGTGATTATCTCCAGGCTCATCTGTGGTGCCTCAAAGAGCAGTGTTTCATTGTTTTCCGTGGCTCATATTCCATCGTGTACATGGACCACTTCTTTTTATCCATTCTCCTGTTGATGGACATCTTGGTAGCTTCACTCTCTCGGCTATTGTGAATAAGGCTGCAGTGCAGCTTTTGCAGCCTGTGTCTTCACGATTCTGTTCTGCTTAGGTGACAGGGCCAGTGGTTCACCCGCTGGATTGAATGGTACCTCAATTTTTACTTTTCCACCAGCTCCTTTCTGTTCTCATTATTGTCGGTTACCCTTTCACATCTCACCAGCAAGTAGAGGGCAGAAAGTTCTCTAAAACGTCTGCAGCGTTTATTGTTTGTAGACCTTTTCCGGATGGTCAGTTGACTGGAGAGTGTTGAAACCTTTTTGTAGATTCGATTGCATGAGTCTAATACTTCCTGAGGTTGAGCTTTTATCCATTTTCCCTTTCTTTAAAGAGAGTGAGTAAAACTTACCTCCTCATACTATCTTCCTGAAAGATTTGGGTTTTTTGCATTTTTTTGTTCATTCCCGACCTGAGCACAATTTTTGAGGGCAGGTGTCCTTTACAGCCCCGAGTCCTTGTGAATGTTCAGTGACCATTAGCTGTGGGTTTAAAGCCGCTCTTGTGGGAAACGGCCGCAAGGCGGCAGCATTTCTCCTTTACCAAATCTGGTTACTAGGGCAACAGAGCCTTAATGGAAGTGGTGCAGTAGGTTGTAAATTAGAATGGAATGTGCCAGGAAAAAGCCCTTTATGTTTATGGCTCATTACTTCTTGTTCGTATTTGTAACTTAATTTTTATTTTTTATCACAGCAAATTTGATTACAAAGTTTTGTGTGTTCTAGGTGTGCAAGATGTGGTTCTTTCATACATATACATATATCTATCCTTCTTCGGATCCTTTTCCCATGTAGGTTATGACACAATGTTGAGTGGTCTTCTCTTGGTATTCCGTAGGCCTTTGGTGATTATATATTTCCCATGTGTTTGTATATCTCTGTTAGCTCCGAAGTTGTAATGTATCTAATCCTCACACCTTTCCGTTTGGTGAGCCATAAGTTTGTTTAATGAATCTGTGATTGCCTTTCTCTCTGGAAATATCTTCATTGGTATCGAATTTTAGGTAACACCTATAAGTGATATGATAGGACATGTGTCTTTCTCTTTCTCATTTACCACAAGTTGCGTGATTACTTCTAGACTCATCTATGGTGCTGCAAATGGCATTGTTTCATTTTTTCGCTAGCTAATATTCTATCTCGACATGTAGCAGTTTTTCTTTGTCCACCCATCTGTTGGTGGACTTTTTGGTTACTTCCATATCTTGGCCATTGTAATACTGTGCAGTGCACATTTGCCTGTCTGTGTCTTTCCAACTCTGTCTTCTTAGGTTATAGGTCCAGGAATGGGCCTGCTGGGTCATATGGGAGCTCAATGTTGACCTTTGAAAGGCCCCTCCATTCTGTTCTCATTAGTGGCTCTTTCCAGGTTACGTCCCTCTTAAAGTTGAGGGTATGCATTTCTCCACAACACCTTCAGGATTGACTGTTTATTGATTGCTTGCTGATGGTGATTCTGACTGGTGAGAGCTGATACCTCTTTGTGGTTTGAATTTGCATGTGTATCATATTCCGTTGAAATTGACCTTTAAGGCGTGTCCTTTTTATTTTTCAAACTGTGATTACAGCTTAGTTCTTCAAAGTGTTTTCTTAAAGTATGTGTCACATTTTAAAATGTTTTGGCCATTACTTCCCTCAAGACATTTTGAGGGCCCGTTTCACTTACCGCCCTGCAGTACTTGTTCATATGATGTGACCATTAGCACAGGCTTTACAGCTGCTTTTGCAGGTAACGGCCAGAGGGCGGCATCCTTTCTACGTTCCCCACTCGGGTAACTAGGGAAACAGACCTCACGGCCAGCGGTGTTCCTCGCTTATAAATTAGAGTGGAATGTGCCCGGGTCAACCCACAGAAGCTGCTATCTCCTTATTTTTGTTTGTTTTTTAAATTCAATTTATAGTTTTTATTGGAGTAATATTCCGTTGTGTACATGGACAACTTCTTCTTGGTGCATTCCTCTGATGATGGATATTTTCAATGCTTCCGAGTGTTGGCTATGGTAA
Organism: Balaenoptera physalus; assembly: GCF_965194825.1. Lineage (NCBI taxonomy): Eukaryota > Metazoa > Chordata > Mammalia > Artiodactyla > Balaenopteridae > Balaenoptera > Balaenoptera physalus. Next base: position 19,394,416 of record NC_138884.1, on the reverse strand, counting down.
ATATTGCTGGAGTGCAGGATTGCCAGCCTGTGACTTTTTGATTCTCATTTTCTCAGGACATAGGCCCAGCAGTGGCTGTCATTGATGGACTGGTAGCTCAGTGTTTCCCTTTTCAAAGCACCTGCATTGTGTTTTCATTAGTGGCTCCTACCACGTCCCCCTTAGAACCGAGGGTACGCATTTCTCCACAATCCCTTCAGCATTTATTGTTTGCAGCGTCTTTGCTAATGACCATTCTGACTGCTGTGAGCTGATAGGTTTTTCTAATTTGGGTTTGCATGTCTTTAAATATTCCTAAAATTCATCATTTTTCCACGCCTTTTCCTTTCTGTCAAAAAAAAAACAGAAAAAAGTATGAGTACAATATACGTCTTGAATTTGTCTTCTTGAAAGGTTGCCCTGTTGTGAATTTATTGGTCGATTTTCGACCCCAGGCCTCTTTTGGAGAGCAGGTGTCATTTACAGAACTGCAAGTTTGGTGAATCTATAGGGACATTTAGCAATGGGTTTAAAGCTGCTGTTAAGGGTAACGGCCACAAGGAGGCAGCATTTCTCCGTTGTCAAATCTGGGTACTAGGGCAGCAGAGTCTTTCTGGAAGTCATGATCCTAGATTGTAAATTAGAATGGAATGTGCTAGGAGAAACCTCCATTAGTGTATGTCTCATTTCTTTTTGTTTTTTTTAAATTTTTTATCGGGGTATAGATTAGAATATTATTTACCCTAGGTTTACAATATCTGGTTCATTTGTACATTATATATGTCTAAGCATGTACAGATCCTCTTCCCATGTAAAATATTACAGAGTGTTCCATAGCCCTCCCTTGCTATCTGGTCGGTCTTTTTGATATATGTATATAATATGAATTTGTATCTGTTTAGTAACACTGATGTTAATTGATCCAATCCCCCCACCTTTCCTTTTAGATGAGCATAGTTTGTTTTCTAAGTCTGTGAGTGTCTTTCTCTGTGGAAATATGTTCATTTGTGTCAGTTATTAGATAACGCCTCTAAGTGATATCATAGGATATAGGTCTTTTGTTTTCCGACTTACCTCATATTTTGTGATTATCTCCAGGCTCATCTGTGGTGCCTCAAAGAGCAGTGTTTCATTGTTTTCCGTGGCTAATATTCCATCGTGTACATGGACCACATCTTTTTATCCATTCTCCTGTTGATGGACATCTTGGTAGCTTCACTCTCTCGTCTATTGTGAATAAGGCTGCAGTGCAGCTTTTGCAGCCTGTGTCTTCACGATTCTGTTCTTCTCAGGTGACAGGGCCAGTGGTTCACCCGCTGGATTGAATGGTACCTCAATTTTTACTTTTCCACCAGCTCCTTTCTGTTCTCATTATTGTCGGTTACCCTTTCACATCTCGCCAGCAAGTAGAGGGTAGAAAGTTCTCTAAAACGTCTGCAGCGTTTATTGTTTGTAGACCTTTTCGTGATGGTCAGTTGAATGGAGAGAGTTGAAACCTTTTTGTAGATTCGATTGCATGAGTCTAATACTTCCTGAGGTTGAGCTTTTATCCATTTTCCTTTTCTTTAAAGAGAGTGAGTAAAACTTACCTCCTCATACTATCTTCCTGAAAGATTTGTGTGTTTTAAATTTTTTTGTTCATTCCCGACCTCAGCACAATTTTTGAAGGCAGGTGTCCTTTACAGCCCCGAGTCCTTGTGAATGTTCAGTGACCATTAGCTGTGGGTTTAAAGCCGCTCTTGTGGGAAACGGCCGCAAGGCGGCAGCATTTCTCCTTTACCAAATCTGGTTACTAGGGCAACAGAGCCTTAATGGAAGTGGTGCAGTAGGCTGTAAATTAGAAGGGAATGTGCCAGGAAAAAGCCATTTATGTTTATGGCTCATTACTTCTTGTTCGTATTTGTAACTTAATTTTTATTTTTTATCACAGCAAATTTGATTACAATGTTTTGTGTGTTCTAGGTGTGCAAGATGTGGTTCTTTCATACATATACATATATCTATTCTTCTTCGGATCCTTTTCCCATGTAGGTTATGACACAATGTTGAGTGGTCTTCTCTTGGTATTCCGTAGGCCTTTGGTGATTATATATTTCCCATGTGTTTGTATATCTCTGTTAACCCCGAAGTCGTAATGTATCTAATCCTCACACCTTTCCGTTTGGTGAACCATAAGTTTGTTTAATGAATCTGTGATTGCCTTTCTCTCTGTAAATATCTTCATTGGTATCGAATTTTAGGTAACACCTATAAGTGATATGATAGGACATGTGTCTTTCTCTTTCTCATTTACCACAAGTTGCGTGATTACTTCTAGACTCATCTATGGTGCTGCAAATGGCATTGTTTCATTTTTTCGCTAGCTAATATTCCATCTCGACCTGTAGCAGTTTTTCTTTGTCCACCCATCTGTTGGTGGACTTTTTGGTTACTTCCATATCTTGGCCATTGTAATACTGTGCAGTGCACATTTGCCTGCCTGTGTCTTTCCAATTCTGTCTTCTTAGGTTATAGGTCCAGGAATGGGCCTGCTGGGTCATATGGGAGCTCAATGTTTACCTTTGAAAGGCCCCTCCATTCTGTTCTCATTAGTGGCTCTTTCCAGGTTACGTCCCTCTTAAAGTTGAGGGTATGCATTTCTCCACAACACCTTCAGGATTGACTGTTTATAGATTGCTTGCTGATGGTGATTCTGACTGGTGTGAGCTGATACCTCTTTGTGGTTTGAATTTGCATGTGTGTCATATTCCATTGAAATTGACCTTTAAGGCGTGTCCTTTTTATTTTTCAAACTGTGATTACAGCTTAGTTCTTCAAAGTGTTTTCTTAAAGTATGTGTCACATTTTAAAATGTTTTGGCCATTACTTCCTTCAAGACATTTTGAGGGCACGTTTCACTTACAGCCCTGCAGTACTTGTTCATATGAAGTGACCATTAGCACAGGCTTTACAGCTGCTTTTGCAGGTAACGGCCAGAGGGCGGCATCCTTTCTACGTTCCCCATTCGGGTAACTAGGGAAACAGACCTCCTGGCCAGCGGTGTTCCTCGCTTATAAATTAGAGTGGAATGTGCCCGGGTCAACCCACAGAAGCTGCTATCTCCTTACTTTTGTTTGTTTTTTAAACTCAATTTATAGTTTTTATTGGAGTAATATTCCATTGTGTACATGGACCACTTCTTCTTGGTGCATTCCTCTGATGATGGACATTTTCAATGCTTCCGAGTGTTGGCTATGGTAAATATTGCTGGAGTGCAGGATTGCCAGCCTGTGACTTTTTGATTCTCATTTTCTCAGGAGATAGGCCCAGCAGTGGGTGTGATTGATGGACTGGTAGCTCAGTGTTTCCCTTTTCAAAGCACCTGCATTGTGTTTTCATTAGTGGCTCCTACCACGTCCCCCTTAGAACCGAGGGTACGCATTTCTCCACAATCCCTTCAGCATTTATTGTTTGCAGCGTCTTTGCCAATGACCATTCTGACTGCTGTGAGCTGATAGGTTTTTCTAATTTGGGTTTGCATGTCTTTAAAAATTCCTAAAATTCATCATTTTTCCACGCCTTTTCCTTTCTGTCAAAAAAAAAAACAGAAAAAAGTATGAGTACAATACACGTCTTGAATTTGTCTTCTTGGAAGGTTTCCCTGTTGTGAAATTATTGGTCGATTTTCGACCCCAGGCCTTCTTTGGAGGGCAGGTGTCATTTACAGAACTGCAAGTTTGGTGAATGTATAGGGACCTTTAGCAATGGGTTTAAAGCTGCTGTTAAGGGTAACGGCCACAAGGAGGCAGCATTTCTCCGTTGTCAAATCTGGGTACTAGGGCAGCAGAGTCTTTCTGGAAGTCGTGTTCCTAGGTTGTAAATTAGAATGGAATGTGCTAGGAGAATCCCCCATTAGTGTATGTCTCATTCCTTCTTGTTTTTTTTAAATTTTTTAATCTGGGTATAGATTAGAATATTATTTATCCTAGGTTTACAAAATCTGGTTCATTTGTACATTATATATGTCTAAGCATGTACAGATCCTCTTCCCATGTAAAATATTACAGAGTGTTCCATAGACCTCCCTTGCTATCTGGTCGGTCTTTTTGATATATGTATATAATATGAATTTGTATCTGTATAGTAACACTGATGTTAATTGATCCAATCCCCCCACCTTTCCTTTTAGATGAGCATAGTTTGTTTTCTAAGTCTGTGAGTGTCTTTCTCTGTGGAAATATGTTCATTTGTGTCAGTTATTAGATAACGCCTCTAAGTGATATCATAGGATATAGGTCTTTTGCTTTCCGACTTACCTCATGTTTTGTGATTATCTCCAGGCTCATCTGTTGTGCCTCAAAGAGCAGTGTTTCATTGTTTTCCGTGGCTCATATTCCATCGTGTACATGGACCACTTCTTTTTATCCATTCTCCTGTTGATGGACATCTTGATAGCTTCACTCTCTCGGCTATTGTGAATAAGGCTGCAGTGCAGCTTTTGCAGCCTGTGTCTTCACGATTCTGTTCTGCTTAGGTGACAGGGCCAGTGGTTCACCCGCTGGATTGAATGTTACCTCAATTTTTACTTTTCCACCAGCTCCTTTCTGTTCTCATTATTGTCGGTTACCCTTTCACATCTCACCAGCAAGTAGAGGGCAGAAAGTTCTCTAAAACGTCTGCAGCGTTTATTGTTTGTAGACCTTTTCCGGATGGTCAGTTGACTGGAGAGTGTTGAAACCTTTTTGTAGATTCGATTGCATGAGTCTAATACTTCCTGAGGTTGAGCTTTTATCCATTTTCCTTTTCTTTAAAGAGAGTGAGTAAAACTTACCTCCTCATACTATCTTCCTGAAAGATTTGGGTTTTTTGCATTTTTTTGTTCATTCCCGACCTGAGCACAATTTTTGAGGGCAGGTGTCCTTTACAGCCCCGAGTCCTTGTGAATGTTCAGTGACCATTAGCTGTGGGTTTAAAGCCGCTCTTGTGGGAAACGGCCGCAAGGCGGCAGCATTTCTCCTTTACCAAATCTGGTTACTAGGGCAACAGAGCCTTAATGGAAGTGGTGCAGTAGGTTGTAAATTAGAATGGAATGTGCCAGGAAAAAGCCCTTTATGTTTATGGCTCATTACTTCTTGTTCGTATTTGTAACTTAATTTTTATTTTTTATCACAGCAAATTTGATTACAAAGTTTTGTGTGTTCTAGGTGTGCAAGATGTGGTTCTTTCATACATATACATATATCTATCCTTCTTCGGATCCTTTTCCCATGTAGGTTATGACACAATGTTGAGTGGTCTTCTCTTGGTATTCCGTAGGCCTTTGGTGATTATATATTTCCCATGTGTTTGTATATCTCTGTTAGCCCCGAAGTTGTAATGTATCTAATCCTCACACCTTTCCGTTTGGTGAGCCATAAGTTTGTTTAATGAATCTGTGATTGCCTTTCTCTCTGGAAATATCTTCATTGGTATCGAATTTTAGGTAACACCTATAAGTGATATGAAAGGACATGTGCCTTTCTCTTTCTCATTTACCACAAGTTGCGTGATTACTTCTAGACTCATCTATGGTGCTGCAAATGGCATTGTTTCATTTTTTCGCTAGCTAATATTCCATCTCGACATGTAGCAGTTTTTCTTTGTCCACCCATCTGTTGGTGGACTTTTTGGTTACTTCCATATCTTGGCCATTGTAATACTGTGCAGTGCACATTTGCCTGCCTGTGTCTTTCCAACTCTGTCTTCTTAGGTTATAGGTCCAGGAATGGGCCTGCTGGGTCATATGGGAGCTCAATGTTTACCTTTGAAAGGCCCCTCCATTCTGTTCTCATTAGTGGCTCTTTCCAGGTTACGTCCCTCTTAAAGTTGAGGGTATGCATTTCTCCACAACACCTTCAGGATTGACTGTTTATTGATTGCTTGCTGATGGTGATTCTGACTGGTGAGAGCTGATACCTCTTTGTGGTTTGAATTTGCATGTGTATCATATTCCGTTGAAATTGACCTTTAAGGCGTGTCCTTTTTATTTTTCAAACTGTGATTACAGCTTAGTTCTTCAAAGTGTTTTCTTAAAGTATGTGTCACATTTTAAAATGTTTTGGCCATTACTTCCCTCAAGACATTTTGAGGGCCCGTTTCACTTACCGCCCTGCAGTACTTGTTCATATGATGTGACCATTAGCACAGGCTTTACAGCTGCTTTTGCAGGTAACGGCCAGAGGGCGGCATCCTTTCTACGTTCCCCACTCGGGTAACTAGGGAAACAGACCTCACGGCCAGCGGTGTTCCTCGCTTATAAATTAGAGTGGAATGTGCCCGGGTCAACCCACAGAAGCTGCTATCTCCTTATTTTTGTTTGTTTTTTAAATTCAATTTATAGTTTTTATTGGAGTAATATTCCGTTGTGTACATGGACAACTTCTTCTTGGTGCATTCCTCTGATGATGGATATTTTCAATGCTTCCGAGTGTTGGCTATGGTAAATATTGCTGGAGTGCAGGATTGCCAGCCTGTGACTTTTTGATTCTCATTTTCTCAGGACATAGGCCCAGCAGTGGCTGTCATTGATGGACTGGTAGCTCAGTGTTTCCCTTTTCAAAGCACCTGCATTGTGTTTTCATTAGTGGCTCCTACCACGTCCCCCTTAGAACCGAGGGTACGCATTTCTCCACAATCCCTTCAGCATTTATTGTTTGCAGCGTCTTTGCTAATGACCATTCTGACTGCTGTGAGCTGATAGGTTTTTCTAATTTGGGTTTGCATGTCTTTAAATATTCCTAAAATTCATCATTTTCCACGCCTTTTCCTTTCTGTCAAAAAAAAAACAGAAAAAAGTATGAGTACAATATACGTCTTGAATTTGTCTTCTTGAAAGGTTGCCCTGTTGTGAATTTATTGGTCGATTTTCGACCCCAGGCCTCTTTTGGAGAGCAGGTGTCATTTACAGAACTGCAAGTTTGGTGAATCTATAGGGACATTTAGCAATGGGTTTAAAGCTGCTGTTAAGGGTAACGGCCACAAGGAGGCAGCATTTCTCCGTTGTCAAATCTGGGTACTAGGGCAGCAGAGTCTTTCTGGAAGTCATGATCCTAGATTGTAAATTAGAATGGAATGTGCTAGGAGAAACCTCCATTAGTGTATGTCTCATTTCTTTTTGTTTTTTTTAAATTTTTTATCGGGGTATAGATTAGAATATTATTTACCCTAGGTTTACAATATCTGGTTCATTTGTACATTATATATGTCTAAGCATGTACAGATCCTCTTCCCATGTAAAATATTACAGAGTGTTCCATAGCCCTCCCTTGCTATCTGGTCGGTCTTTTTGATATATGTATATAATATGAATTTGTATCTGTTTAGTAACACTGATGTTAATTGATCCAATCCCCCCACCTTTCCTTTTAGATGAGCATAGTTTGTTTTCTAAGTCTGTGAGTGTCTTTCTCTGTGGAAATATGTTCATTTGTGTCAGTTATTAGATAACGCCTCTAAGTGATATCATAGGATATAGGTCTTTTGTTTTCCGACTTACCTCATATTTTGTGATTATCTCCAGGCTCATCTGTGGTGCCTCAAAGAGCAGTGTTTCATTGTTTTCCGTGGCTAATATTCCATCGTGTACATGGACCACTTCTTTTTATCCATTCTCCTGTTGATGGACATCTTGGTAGCTTCACTCTCTCGTCTATTGTGAATAAGGCTGCAGTGCAGCTTTTGCAGCCTGTGTCTTCACGATTCTGTTCTTCTCAGGTGACAGGGCCAGTGGTTCACCCGCTGGATTGAATGGTACCTCAATTTTTACTTTTCCACCAGCTCCTTTCTGTTCTCATTATTGTCGGTTACCCTTTCACATCTCGCCAGCAAGTAGAGGGTAGAAAGTTCTCTAAAACGTCTGCAGCGTTTATTGTTTGTAGACCTTTTCCTGATGGTCAGTTGAATGGAGAGAGTTGAAACCTTTTTGTAGATTCGATTGCATGAGTCTAATACTTCCTGAGGTTGAGCTTTTATCCATTTTCCTTTTCTTTAAAGAGAGTGAGTAAAACTTACCTCCTCATACTATCTTCCTGAAAGATTTGTGTGTTTTGAATTTTTTTGTTCATTCCCGACCTCAGCACAATTTTTGAGGGCAGGTGTCCTTTACAGCCCCGAGTCCTTGTGAATGTTCAGTGACCATTAGCTGTGGGTTTAAAGCCGCTCTTGTGGGAAACGGCCGCAAGGCGGCAGCATTTCTCCTTTACCAAATCTGGTTACTAGGGCAACAGAGCCTTAATGGAAGTGGTGCAGTAGGCTGTAAATTAGAAGGGAATGTGCCAGGAAAAAGCCATTTATGTTTATGGCTCATTACTTCTTGTTCGTATTTGTAACTTAATTTTTATTTTTTATCACAGCAAATTTGATTACAATGTTTTGTGTGTTCTAGGTGTGCAAGATGTGGTTCTTTCATACATATACATATATCTATTCTTCTTCGGATCCTTTTCCCATGTAGGTTATGACACAATGTTGAGTGGTCTTCTCTTGGTATTCCGTAGGCCTTTGGTGATTATATATTTCCCATGTGTTTGTATATCTCTGTTAACCCCGAAGTCGTAATGTATCTAATCCTCACACCTTTCCGTTTGGTGAACCATAAGTTTGTTTAATGAATCTGTGATTGCCTTTCTCTCTGTAAATATCTTCATTGGTATCGAATTTTAGGTAACACCTATAAGTGATATGATAGGACATGTGTCTTTCTCTTTCTCATTTACCACAAGTTGCGTGATTACTTCTAGACTCATCTATGGTGCTGCAAATGGCATTGTTTCATTTTTTCGCTAGCTAATATTCCATCTCGACCTGTAGCAGTTTTTCTTTGTCCACCCATCTGTTGGTGGACTTTTTGGTTACTTCCATATCTTGGCCATTGTAATACTGTGCAGTGCACATTTGCCTGCCTGTGTCTTTCCAATTCTGTCTTCTTAGGTTATAGGTCCAGGAATGGGCCTGCTGGGTCATATGGGAGCTCAATGTTTACCTTTTAAAGGCCCCTCCATTCTGTTCTCATTAGTGGCTCTTTCCAGGTTACGTCCCTCTTAAAGTTGAGGGTATGCATTTCTCCACAACACCTTCAGGATTGACTGTTTATAGATTGCTTGCTGATGGTGATTCTGACTGGTGTGAGCTGATACCTCTTTGTGGTTTGAATTTGCATGTGTGTCATATTCCATTGAAATTGACCTTTAAGGCGTGTCCTTTTTATTTTTCAAACTGTGATTACAGCTTAGTTCTTCAAAGTGTTTTCTTAAACTATGTGTCACATTTTAAAATGTTTTGGCCATTACTTCCTTCAAGACATTTTGAGGGCACGTTTCACTTACAGCCCTGCAGTACTTGTTCATATGAAGTGACCATTAGCACAGGCTTTACAGCTGCTTTTGCAGGTAACGGCCAGAGGGCGGCATCCTTTCTACGTTCCCCATTCGGGTAACTAGGGAAACAGACCTCCTGGCCAGCGGTGTTCCTCGCTTATAAATTAGAGTGGAATGTGCCCGGGTCAACCCACAGAAGCTGCTATCTCCTTACTTTTGTTTGTTTTTTAAATTCAATTTATAGTTTTTATTTCAGTAATATTCCATTGTGTACATGGACCACTTCTTCTTGGTGCATTCCTCTGATGATGGACATTTTCAATGCTTCCGAGTGTTGGCTATGGTAAATATTGCTGGAGTGCAGGATTGCCAGCCTGTGACTTTTTGATTCTCATTTTCTCAGGACATAGGCCCAGCAGTGGCTGTCATTGATGGACTGGTAGCTCAGTGTTTCCCTTTTCAAAGCACCTGCATTGTGTTTTCATTAGTGGCTCCTACCACGTCCCCCTTAGAATCGAGGGTACGCATTTCTCCACAATCCCTTCAGCATTTATTGTTTGCAGCGTCTTTGCTAATTACCATTCTGACTGCTGTGAGCTGATAGGTTTTTCTAATTTGGGTTTGCATGTCTTTAAAAATTCCTAAAAGTCATCATTTATCCACGCCTTTTCCTTTCTGTCAAAAAAAAAAACAGAAAAAAGTATGAGTACAATATACGTCTTGAATTTGACTACTTGGAAGTTTGCCCTGTTGTGAATTTATTGGTCGATTTTCGACCCCAGGCCTCTTTTGGAGAGCAGGTGTCATTTACAGAACTGCAAGTTTGGTGAATCTATAGGGACATTTAGCAATGGGTTTAAAGCTGCTGTTAAGGGTAATGGCCACAAGGAGGCAGCATTTCTCCGTTGTCAAATCTGGGTACTAGGGCAGCAGAGTCTTTCTGGAAGTCATGATCCTAGGTTGTAAATTAGAATGGAATGTGCTAGGAGAAACCTCCATTAGTGTATGTCTCATTTCTTTTTTTTTTTTTAAATTGTTTATCGGGGTATAGATTAGAATATTATTTACCCTAGGTTTACAATATCTGGTTCATTTGTACATTATATATGTCTAAGCATGTACAGATCCTCTTCCCATGTAAAATATTACAGAGTGTTCCATAGCCCTCCCTTGCTATCTGGTCGGTCTTTTTGATATATGTATATAATATGAATTTGTATCTGTTTAGTAACACTGATGTTAATTGATCCAATCCCCCCACCTTTCCTTTTAGATGAGCATAGTTTATTTTCTAAGTCTGTGAGTGTCTTTCTCTGTGGAAATATGTTCATTTGTGTCAGTTATTAGATAACGCCTCTAAGTGATATCATAGGATATAGGTCTTTTGTTTTCCGACTTACCTCATATTTTGTGATTTTCTCCAGGCTCATCTGTGGTGCCTCAAAGAGCAGTGTTTCATTGTTTTCCGTGGCTCATATTCCATCGTGTACATGGACCACTTCTTTTTATCCATTCTCCTGTTGATGGACATCTTGGTAGCTTCACTCTCGTCTATTGTGAATAAGGCTGCAGGGCAGCTTTTGCAGCCTGTGTCTTCACGATTCTGTTCTTCTCAGGTGACAGGGCCAGTGGTTCACCCGCTGGATTGAATGGTACCTCAATTTTTACTTTTCCACCAGCTCCTTTCTGTTCTCATTATTGTCGGTTACCCTTTCACATCTCGCCAGCAAGTATAGGGTAGAAAGTTCTCTAAAACGTCTGCAGCGTTTATTGTTTGTAGACCTTTTCCTGATGGTCAGTTGACTGGAGAGTGTTGAAACCTT